>NC_142029.1:54650500-54960212 GCF_982192425.1 Myodes glareolus | reverse complement strand
AGAGCCTCTGGGCCTTGCTAAAGGGGAAAGGGCACAGAATTTCAGACGTCACTGTATGAGCCTGTCTGGATGCTTTCAGCCAGGAAGCAGCAAACACTGAAGGACCAAATGAGTGTGTAGGCTTTGCTGGCTACATGGTGCCTATTGTGGCTTTACCGTTACTCCAAGTGGATGACAGTTGTGTCTGCCTTCTCAGTATTTGATTTGCAAAAATGAGTTGTGTCTGTTGGCTCTAGACATAAAAGTGGTTGTTGTAGACTGACTCAAGAAATATTGAAGTGGGCCAGGTTCAGGAGTACACACCTGTAACCCTAGAGATTGGGACGCCAGCAGGAGAACCAGATGTTCAAGGCCAGCCTGAGCTGTGTGAGACTGTCTCAACCCTCTGTTCCCAAAAGAAGGCATGGAAGAAAAAAAAAATTTGAACTGGTCTGAATGGCATGTAGACTCTTGGGTTCCTACTCTCATGTAACAATTAACACACTTGTTTGCAATTTAACAAATAGGGATCCATACTCAGTGGGTCCCTTGCTACCATCAGTTTCTCTGGGCAATCACTACTATCTGTGTTAGTGCTTTTAAACATGTGATACTTGATATATCTATTTTGGGTAGAAGAAGTCTGGCAGCTTCTTATAAAAGCAAATATACACTTACATCCCAACCCAGCAGTTCTCCTATGTGTTTACCCAAGAGAAATAAAAACATGTCCACAAAAACACTTGTACAAGAATGTTCATATTAGTTCTGTTCGTAATAGCTCTAAACTAGAAACAGCCCAGGTGTCTATCAGTAGGAGAATAGACAAACAAACTGGTATGCCTGCACAGTGGAATACAACTCAACTAAGAAATGTATTAAGGCCATACAAGACATGGATGATGCTGAGTGTGGTGGCACATGCCTTTGATTCCAGCAGTTGACAGTTTGAGGCTAGCCTGGTACACATTGGGATTTCTAGGACAGCCAGAGCTACTCATAAGACCGTGTATTTTAAAAACAAACAAAAGCCCTCATAATTTCATTGGAAAGGCGTCACTGAAGAAAGTACATACTAGATGATTTTATTTGCACGCTGTGAAAATGTCCAGAACGGTGGCTGAGTCTAGAGCAGTGGGAATAGAGATCTACTAGGTTGGTGTGAGGTTATCTCTTCAGTAGGAGTTGGTCGTAGAGGTGAACAAATTTTGTCAAATGTAATGATCTGTTGGAGACTGAAATATTTTCTTGAATGTAAACTTTCCATCAACTTTAACTATTAGGATGGTGAGTTGTTTGGGGGCTGAAGGGCACTGACATCTGCTATTTGAACTGCATTCAGAAACTAGACACAGTAAGGTAAATGTTAACTATAGACTGGGATTCTGGGTGCTCACTGTTAAATTTCATTCAGCTTGCCTGTACATTTGTAAATAATACCGATTGAAATGTCATCACCAGTCTGTTTCCTAAAGAAATTTCAGTTTTCAGGGCTGGAGAGCTGGCTCAGCAGTTAAGAGCACTGGCTGCTCCTTCAGAGGATCTAGGTTTGAGTCCTAGCATCTACATGACAGCTCATAACTGCCTGTAACCCTCACACAGACATGTAGGCAAAACACCCATGTGCATAAGAAATATAAAATTTAAAAAAAACTTCAGTTTTTCCATCAACCCTTTTCTTTTCTACTTTTATATGAAGAGGTAGAGTTTGGGATTTTTTTTTCTATTTACTATGACTTGCCTGTGTTTCAATATCAAAATATGTAGATTTGTTTAATTCTTCTGAATAACTGCATAAATTTCTGTAGTGTGGAGATTTATAGATTGCTTTTTCTAAGTTTTATTTACTATTTGTGTTCTGCATGTGAAGGTTAGAAGACCTTTGTTGAGGTGGTTCTGTCTTTCCACTATGGGTTCTGAGGATTGAACTCAGGTTGTAGGGCTTGCCTTTACCCTTTGAGCCATCTTGCCAACCCCCACTTAGTTTTCTTGTTCATAGGCCTGAGTTGTTCTTACTGTACATTTTTGTAGCTGTTTATGCTTTTCTTTTTAAATATTTGAATTCTACTTTTTAGTTTACTGTGTGTGTTTTGTGTTTGTTATTGGAAATTGAACTTAGTTTTGCTCATGCTAGGTAAGTGCTGTACTACAGAACTGTATTCCACTGTTGTTGTTATTATTATTATTTTGAGACATGGTCTCACTATTAAGCCCTGGCTGATCTGGAACTGGGTATGCAGATCAAGTTGGCCCCAGACTTAGTTTGTCTGTTTCTTCCCACCAAGTGATGGCACGAGCCAGCCACAGCCACCATGCCCAGTTTGTCCCATCCTGTTTGTTTATTATTATAATGTATGTGTTTTGCCTGCATGCATTTGTGTTCGTGCGTGCCTGGTGCCTAAAGAGGTCAGATGAAGGCATTGGAGCTGTCATATGGTGCTGTGCTTTCTCCCCAGTTTCTCTTTCTGGGTGTAGTCCAGGTTTTATGTCTGTCTTTCTACCTTAATTAAGTCTTAAGGATTTGGGGGGGGGGGGTGCTGGAGAGGTGGCTCAGAGGTTAAGAGCACTAACTGCTCTTTCAGAGATCCTGAGTTCAATTCCCAACAACCACATGGTGGCTCACAACCATTAGTAATGAGATCTGGTTCCCTCTTCTGGCCTGAAGGCAAACATGCAGGAAGAACCCTGTATACATAATTAATAAATAAGTCTTAGAAAAAAAAAAAGAATGATGGGGGGGTCAGCTGGGCGGTGGTGGCGCATACCTTTAATCCCAGCACTCGGGAGGCAGAGGCGACAGGAAGATCTCTGTGAGTTTGAGTCCAGCCTAGTTCCAGGACAGATTCCAAAGCTACAGAGAAACTCTGTCTCAAAAAACTAAAATAACAACAACAACAACAGATTTTTATTTGTTTGTTGTACATCACCCCACCCCAGTATAAGCAAGATTTTATAGCCCAGGCTGTCTGGAACTAAAAATAGTCTGGGATAATTGAACTCCTCATCCTCCTGCCTTCATAGAGTGCTGGATTACAGCCCCTGGCACCCTGGCTGTGCTAGGAATTGAACCCTGAACTTCATGGTGCTAGACCAGTATTTTAAAATCTAAGCTATGTCCCCAGTCCAGTTTACTCTTCAACTAACTAAAAACTTGACAGTGTTTCGTCTTTCTTTTTTTAGTCAATACATTTTTAACTCTTTATTAAATCATTTTTAATATGTATGTGTGTGGAGTTGGCACATGTTTTTTTGAGACAGGGTTTTTCTGTGTAGCCCTGACTGTCGTAGAACTCGTTCTGTAGACCAGGCTGGCCTCGAACTCCCAGAGATTCACCTGCCTCTGCTTCCTGAGTACTGGGATTTAAAGGCATACGCCACCATGCCTGGTTTTTTAAACAGGATCATAGGTAGCTTTGGCTGGCCTCAAACTATGTAACCAAGGATGATCTTGAATCCCTGATCCTCTTGCCTCAGTTTAAGGCCTGGGATTACAGACATGTGCTACCATGCCTGCTTTGTTTTTTAGTAAAAATTTTAAAAAATAGTTTTCTGTGGGTACAAGAGATGCCAGGGATTGAACTGAGGGCCTCACATCTGTTGAATAGGAGTTTTAACCCTGAGCTACACCTCTAGCCCACTTTGTTTTCATTTAGTTCATGGCTAATTTATGAACAGATTCTCTTAGATTTGAAGAGTGTGTTTTTTGATGACCCCAAAGCTCTGTATCTTAGGCAACTTGATTGTTTTTGAAAAATACTTGCTGTCCTTGTTTTCTCTTTGTTTCTGGACATTTGGCAAAGGTACATTAAAGTCTTTATTCATGATTGTGGGGCTTTGTATATATTCATTCACACACACACACACACAAATATAAAACAGGACTACAAAATTTGAACCCACACAAAGTCATGGAGAGTCGGGATTTCATGTAACCAAGTATGCACAAGGCCTGACATCTGTCCCCAGCGCAGATCAATAAATCAAAGTACTAAACAGAACTGAAGGTATAGCTTAGCTGTAGAGTACTTATCAGCACCACAGGCTCCTTGGTCTGACCTGCAACAGTGAGTGTGGGGACCTCACTAAGCATAGAAGTACATGTGACCCAGAGATAAATACCCAAGGGAAATGAAATTGATATCCAGCACATCATGTGGGAATATTCTAGTGTAGTTTGTAATGGTAGCTCAAGGGTCAGTGAGATGTATATTTTATTAGTACAGTGGACTAATAGCCACAGAGAGGGCTGAAATGCTCAGACATGTTTAGATACAGGTGAGCCTTGAAAGAAGTCATTTCTCTTTATGTGACATTTTTAGAAAATTGTGCTTGCTTGAGCCTGGTGAGGTAGAAGACAAAGAATGAGGATGAGTATGAGGGGGGCGGTAGGAGATAGATCGAGTTGTATAAATCTGGACATACTAGAAACAGTTAAACTGTATAGTACATTTGAATGTCGGTGGCAAACCATATTCTAGTAACATTCTACTTTTGTTTTTAGGTTTTTCTCTTTTTTCTTATTTTATTTCATTTATTTATTTTTTGTTGTTTAAATTCTAATAACTTGCACAAGACTTTATAGACTGGTCAGCATTGCAGCAGGCTGCGCTACAATACATTACGTGAAAGAGAGGACATGGGGGAGGAGGTGGGTAGGATACAAAATGTACATGTATGAAACTGTTAGAACAAAAGATTAAAGATTCAGATATACTAAACATTTTAAACTTCGTGTAATCTAATGTAGTTACTTTTTTTTTTTTTTGAAAAGCATACCTGCCTCTGCCTTAAAATAATTAAGACTATAAACAGAATGGTTATTTATCAAGTAAAAATTTCTGGTCCCAGAATCTTCTGAGCTGTCTTTCATGTCAGATTCCTGTGAGTAACTAGAAAATTTGCAAAGTAGTGAACCAAATCATAAGGCTCAGAATGCTGAGGGTGTGTACTCAGGGCTGCTTTTGTTTCCATTTGGTCTTTTTGAACCAGTGTCTCATATTGTAGCCCAGGCTGGCCTGCATTCCGCTGCCATACTCTTGCCCAGCCCTCTGGGCTGGTAGTGTGTGTCCAGTTTTGATGAAGCTTGTGGTTCCTTGAAGAACTTGTCTTTATGCCCGGTTTCTCACGTGATCTTTAGAATCCTGGGATTTTCTGTTGTCTTTGTTATGCTGATGAAGACATTAAGTTAGTCCGGCTTCAGAATGAGGGCTGACCCACATCCCAATGGTTTAGGGATGTTGAACTCAGTTGACTGTCAGGAAAGGAAGAAGGGGGTTGTAAATTGAGTTCCTAGAGCAGTCTAGGATTCAATCTGGTGTCACTAAAAGATGAGACTCCAGTACAAACTAAGCTGTATCTTTGTGGCTCCGAGGGTATGAGCAGATGTGCTGGAGGCTTGTCCTGACCACAGGACCTGAGAGAAACCGTACAACTCTCCTGAGTTCTGTTGGGGTTTTCTAGTGAGGGATGGAAGCTGAGGATAAGGAGCAAAATATTTCCAAGACACAGCTGGGACTCAGCTTTCTGGTGGAGCATCTGAGTCCTGGTAGTAGGACTACATTTTACAGTTAGAGCTGAATTAAAGGGACAGAATGGGATGGGACCTGTTTGTTTGTGAGATGGGGTAAACCTTGGTAGATTTCTTGCTTCTTAATTGTATAGATAACACATGAACCAGACCCCAAGTAAGCTTTTTTTTTTTTTTAAAAAAAAAAGATTAGGTGCAGTTGATTAGGTTAGACTTGAACCCTTATGTTTGCTGTAAACCGCACTGCACTTCCATTCCACACGTTTCTAGTTTGTTGCTGGAGTTTTGTTTCTATCTTATCAACTCTCAGCAGCTAATGTCTCCTGAGTTGGAACCTGAGAGTTGTCCTGCCTGCCAAATATGAGTCTTCACACATGCACGCAAACGGAAATGGGAATGTGAAAACAAACCTTGATTTCTGAGTTTTCCTTCTGTAAAATGAATACTTGGGTTGGTACTACTGTTAGCTTTGTTTTGGTGCTGAGAGTGGGAATGGAAGTAGGGCACTAGATTAGAGCCAGGCCAAACTAGCAAGACCAATGTTTCCAGCCATCCTGGCGCACTGAGCTCTGTCCTAGCTCTGTCTCCTCATCAGAAATGAAGGAAACCATTTTGAAAATTGGTCGTCTCAAGAACAAAAATAAAAGTCTGGGCTGGTAGTGAAGTCTAGCCAAGTACCTTCAAGGCCCTGAGCTTAATCCGCAGTATGACAGAAAAGAAGAGAAAGCAGTAGGGTCAGTCAGTGCCCACTGCAGGTAGTTGTACATACATGCTGATGCTGCGACCCGGAGTAGAATCAGAAGGTAGCACTGGAGCTGCTGGACAGTGAGAATGGCTTTTGCACAGAATGCTGTTCAGTAATAAATTTCAGCCCTCCCTTTTCTTTCTTTCTGGCAGGGTCCTGCTATGTAACCTTGGTTGTCCTAGAACTCACTTTGTAGTCCAGGCTGGCTGAAATGGAGATTCTGTGACAACCTCCTGTTCCAGCCTCCCTTGTGCTGACATCACAGGTGTGACCATGCCTGTCTATGATATCGTGATATTTCTTCAGATTTTTTTTTTAATGTGTGTTTTGCCGGCATGCATGCAAGCGCACCACAAGCTTGCCTGATGCCCTTTAAGGGCAAAAGAGGGCATTGTACTTCTTAGAACTGGAGTTAAGGATAGATGTGAACCATCAGTGTAGGTGTGGTGACTTGAACCTAGTTCCTTTTACAAAAGTAACATGCTCTTAAATGCTGAGCTGTCTGTCCAGCCCCATTTCTTCAGATTTTTTTCTTGGAAAAAAAAAGGGGGGGGGTTCTCTGTGGCTTTGAAGCCTGTCCTAGAACTAGCTCCTGTAGACCAGGCTGGCCTCGAACTCACAGAGATCCTCCTGCCTCTGCCTCCAAAGTGCTGGAACTAAAGGCGTATGCCACTGCCACCCGGTGATGCTTTGTGTTTTGAAGGGGGTATTTGCTGTGAGTTCTAGGCTACTGTCCACTTGCAGTCCTGCCTCAGTCCCTCGGGTGCTGGGATTACAGGTATGTACCACCATATTCAACACTGTTAGTTTCTGCCCTTGGATAGTGACTAAAGTCTCTTGAAGGATTTGAAGTCAGCAAGTGTTTATCAGTCATGTGATAGAATGGTTGTTTATTGTTTGCTGCTGTGGTGTGTAGGGCAAGCAGACACTGCACACTGCAAAGCACACTGACAGCACACTGCAAAGGCTCCACACGATGTAAAGCTTTAGATGCTCTTGGTAGAACCACCTTGTTGTTGAGTTCAGCCCATCTGCAGACTTAACTACAAGTCCTGAGGCAAGTTATAACTTTATGTTTTTATTTTGTCATTTTTTCTTCCTCCAGAGACGAAGAGATGGTTACATTGAAAAAGTGTCAGGACTCTTGTTGAGTAGTCTTGGATGATATTTATAAGAGAGGTTAGTTTTAGTTTTTAAGTGCTAGGTTTGTGTTTTGGCAAATAAGCACTAGAAGTAACTCATTGCCTGGTATCTAGTACAGGGTACTGTGGGGGGTGTTTTCAGTCAGGGTCTCGTGTACCCTGGGTCGGCTCTAACTCTTGTAGCCAAGGATGACCTTGAGTTACAAGCAGGAGCCACCACACCCAGTATGTAGTGCTGGGGAAGGAACCCAGGGCTTTGACGTGTTAGGCAAGCACTCTGCAGACTGAGTTACATCCCCAGCACAAATTTGTATATATATTTTATTAATTCAAGTCCTCATGTGAAGCTTTAACACTTATCTTTTATTGTATAATGATTTTTGGATTGTTCATGTTCATGAGTTTCATTTATACTGTTTTCCCTGGGAATTACACGTTTGCAGATGTGAGACCTTTTGGGATGATTTTTAAGCACTTTTCTCCCGTCTTCGCCAGCGAGCTCTTCTGGCATCAGTGTGCTGTTTGTCAGGATGTGTGCGACACTCCTGAGCATTTCCTGTGAGCACCTAGGACTGGTGCTCACTCCACTCTGCGACCTCTTCTAGAGGCAGTGACTGTTTCTTTTCTCACTGTAGCACATGACTCACCCCATGGGATGGGTTTTTTTTTTTTGTTGTTTTTTTGTTTTGTTTGTTTTGTTTTTGGTTTTGTTTTTCTTCCTTTTCTTTTTTCTTTTTCTGCAGCAGGACCGAAGTGGGTGGTGGGAAGCGATGCTGCCTGAAGGTGATCTCTGTCTCTTCTTTCTGTCCACTCACTCTGTGTCTGGTAACTGGGAGAAAGGGTAGGATGCCGTCTAAATTAACAGTCCAGCCAATGTTAGACTGTTCGACAGTCAACATTGCTTAGACTATTTCCCTTTGAAGTGGATTTCTGGCCTGCAATTAAGAAAGTTTATCTAGCTTTGGGTATAATCTGTTTTGGGATCTTGTTCTTTGAGAATCGAAGAAAGTTGTGTATCAACTTGTGGGGTATGAGTGAATAAGTATGTTCAGATTTTCATTATTATGAAATTTATAAGCCCTTTGAATTTGTTCCTGTGGGAGTCCTCTTAGGAGTCCCTGCCACACCTCTGCTAGGAAGGGACTTAGATATATTAAGATGGGAGTAAAGCGGGTAAGATCTCAGTTCAATAGAGTTGAATATTCTTTAGTTTTTCCTTGCATCATCCATTACTTTTTAAAAACATTTAAATATTAAATTACTTCAACTATATTCTGATATATAATTTTGAAGATAGTCATTTCTAATATTAGAACTTAGAACATAGCTGATAAGGGAAAAATACTGATTATTTTTGGTGTTCCCAAAACAAATCATTGGCTTGAGATAGACCTAAGTGTTTTCCAGTTATAGGGGTGGGACTGAGTTTGGGTGTTGAAATGTATCTGTCACATGGTGCTTTGTGCCTAGCTGCAGAGCTGTGCCCTGGGGTGCAGTGCTTGCTTCTGGTCTTGTCCTCTTCTCTGCATGTTTGCATGAGCCCTTCTACTTAACCACTGTTTTCCAAACTTTACTGAATTTCATCTTTATGATTTTTTTCCTTCTCTGCACATTTCTTGGTTATTCTTTAAGTTAACTCACCCTTTAAAAATGTAAACATAAAGCTGAGTGTGGCAACACACACCTTTAATCCCAGCACTCAACAGGTGGGTCTCTGAGTTTCAGGCTAGTTTTTTCTCTCCAAAAAGCTACAACCGCCGCCTGCCCCCCCCCCCCGCCACCCAATAAACCACTACCAACAAAATCATAACAACTGTAATGTATATAAAGTATCTGAAATACAGGTATAGAGGAGAGTTGGTTTAAAAAAAAAAACAAAAAAACTTGCCACTTAAACATCTGAGTATGTTGGGGGAGGCTGGCCCACCTAAAGTCATCTTAGTTGTGGGAGCATGAAATTCTTTTTGAGAAAGGCACTCCCCCATGTGCTGGACTTTAAAAGCTCTTGTTTTTTTTTTTTTGAAGGGGGTGGTGGTGTTTCTTGAACTCAGAGAGATCTGCCTGCTTCTGTTTTCCTAGTCCTGGGATTAAAGGTGTGTGCTTCCACCATTCGGCTAAAGTTCTGACTTCGAACCAGAGTATGAGTATTGAAAACTTCTTTGCTGGAAGGACATGATGAGAGGAGGGCTCATGGGGTCAGAGGCAGCTGCCTGCCAGAGCTTCCTTTGCTTAGGCAACTTCTGTACCCTCCAAATGAGGATACTTGGCTGCGTGCATGGCAAAGCATGGGCTCCCACCCTTGCATTGAGCAGTTGGTTTGCTCGAGCCCGTGTGAGTCCCTGTGTATATCTCACATCTCACCGGTGTTTGTCTCTCCTACAGGTCTGATCTTGCTCTTCTACCTAGTTTTCTATGGGTTCTTGGCTGCACTCTTCACATTCACAATGTGGGCCATGCTCCAGACACTGAATGATGAGATTCCGAAATACCGAGACCAGATTACTAGTCCAGGTAATGGTGTTGACATTATCATAGCTTTTAAACATCACAGCATATGGTTAAACCTTAGTTCAGGACTGTGAACTTAGTAAGTATGAACTTCGTACTTACAGTCACTTACTGGTCAGTTTTGAATCCTTTGACGGGAATAAGCAGAAATGAATGTTTTAGTGAAGTGAGTTGAAATCTTCAGATTTCAGAATCTGAGTTCAGAAGGTGTATAGCACCTATATAGTTCTGAGTTCAGAAGAGTTCAGAAGGTGTATAGCACCTTCACACTGCCTTCAGTATGGAGGAAGCACATGTTTTGGCTCTGGCTTGAGTTAAACCATTAATCTCATAAAGTAGATGCCCTGTGGTTTTAACTAGTTGGTATGAGAGTGGTAAAAAAGATGACATCATTAGAGAGTAAAGGCGATGTGTTCTTTATATGCCTAATTCTCTGTCATTTAAAACTCTGTTATACTAAAGAATATATTTTTAGCAAAAAAACCTCTTACCTGAAAAATTAGTTATGTAAACTACATTTTCTTCATCTGATTTTTTTTTTTGAAACAGTTTTTGAATGCTAGTTCTGCCTCAGGAGTTGGCCTCAAGGAACTGGTAGTGTTTGTGTGACAGTACTGGAAATTAAACTGTACCCCGCCCCCGCCACAAAGGCTAAGCAAGTGCTCTAGCACCAAGTTACATCCCTAGCCTAGTCCTGGCCTTTTCAGCTGAGTAAATCAATATTTATTAGGAAAAGTGAAAAAGAACTCCATAAGAGAGGTTCTGAGGGAGTGAGGTCCTGGGCTTGATGACATTTTAAGAGGAAAAGCAATGCTTGGAATTCCCCAAGTGTAACAAGTTTTCTAGAACAGGGACATGCCTGTCTAGAGGAATAGAATCCAGGTAGCAAGGAGAATGAGTGGGCCCAGCAGGTGAGGAAAGTGGAAAGTTGCTCCATGGAACATTTGGTTGTCAGCCACTTTTGATGTGTCTTCCAGGGACCACTTGGCAGTGTCTGGAGTCACTGTTAGTTACTGGAACTGGAGCGGTAGTTGCCAGTAGAAACCAAGGATGCTACTGAGCAGGACAGCCCTTCCTTCCCAACAGAGTTATCCCACTCAAACTCATGCTGAGGCATCCCAGTCCATATTTTTCCCACTTCGAGGAGTTCTGACCTTTATTACCAAAGAATCCACACCAACTTCCACAGCCATTTTTTTATTCTAGTTTTTTTGTTTACAACTAATATACCTTTTGTCCTCTGCCTACACTAATTTAAGTTTCATTTTCTTCCTAAGTTATATATAACTGTGTTATTATCAGCCATAATCTAATCTAACTTCAGAAATGCTGAGCTTTTTGTCATTGTACAAACCATCTAAACAGTAAAGTGTGTTCAAAACTGAGTTCTAAGTTGGGTGGTGCCAGCAAATGCCTTTTAACCCAGCACACGGGAGGCAGAGGCGGGAGGATCTTTGTGAGTTCATGGCCAGCCTGGTCTACAGAGCAAGTTCCAGGACAGGCTCCAAAGCTGTACACAGAAAATCTGTGTCCAAAAAAACCCAAAGTTCTGTATTATTATTCATTGTATTGTAGTTTTACAGTATAAATAAGTAAATATATAAACAAGTGCATATTTAGTACAAAGTTTTAGGTATGAGAAATGTTTGCATTAAAGCTAGAAGCCAGATTATTCTTTGTAGACAAGTATGTTTGCCCTTTCTTTGCTCTATATGCATAGCTGTCAACTCCTAATGAAATTGTTACTGTTTGTAATTCAAATTTGGTATGTAAGAAACATACTTGAATGCTTATTGAAGGAAAAGGGTATTTACAGGGTTCCAAATGGAAACTCTTTAACTGAAAAGAGTAGACTGTCTTTAATATGTTTCCATAGTTGGATTTTGAATGATAAAGTGCTTAGACTGAGCAGGTGGGCACCTGCTGGTGGCTTATACTTATGTTCTTAGTATTCTGGTATGCCCAAGGGGTTCTGTTTTGTTGTTTAATCTGTAACAGCAAGCATGCAAAAAAACCCTAAAATAGTATTTGATAAAAACCTGGGTTTAGAAAGTTCAAAGTAAAAGCAAGGGAGATTGCTCAGTGTTAAGAGAACTTGCTGTGTAAACATGAGTTCAGATTCCTAACATTCAGTAAAAGCCAAGCATTGCCACTTGTACCAGTAACTCCAGTGAGGAGGGTGAATGCAGGAAGGCCACAGGCTGACTGAGTAGCCAACTTAGCAGAAAAAAATGCAAGCTCCAAATTCACTGAGAAATGACCGGCTCAAGAATAAGGTGGAAGCTGATGAGAGTAGGGACACCTGATAGTGTGCTCTGGAATGCATGTGTGCATGCTCTCCATCCATCTGCCTGTCCGTCCGTCCGTCCATCCATCCATCCATCTATCCATCTCTCACCCACGCATACACAATTCAGAGTAAAATAAGATTTTTTTTATTTGTTTGTTTATAAAAATTTCCACTTCTTCCCCTCCTCCCCATACCCTCCCATTCCCCCCACTCCCTCTCCTCCTCCCTCTCCAGTCCAAAGAGCAGTCAGGGTTTCCTGCCCTGTATGAAGTTCAAGTTCCTCTCCCCTCCCTCCAGGCCTAGGAAGGTGAGCATCCAAACAGACTAGGATCCCAAAAAGCCAGTCCATGCAGACAAAACAAGTCCCAGTGCCATTGTCAATGGCTTCTCAGTCAGCCCCCATGTCAGCCACATTCAGAGAATCCGGTTTGATCACATGCTCGTTCATTCCCAGTCCAGCTGGCCTTGGTGAGCTCTCATTCGACCAGTCCCCTTGTATCAGTGGGTGAACGCACCCCTCGCGGTCCTGATTTCCTTTTTCATGTTCTTCCTCCTTCTGCTCCTCATTTGGACCTTGGGGGGCTCAGTCTGGTGCTCCAATGTGGGTCTCCGTCTGTATCGCCATCCATCGTCGGATGAAGGTTCCCTCTGGTCCTGCCTATCTTGCTCACGTTTTCCCTCCTTCTGCTTCTCATTTGGATCTAGGGAGTTAAATCCAGTGTTCCAATATGTGTCTCTGTCTCTATCTCCATCCATCGCCAGATGAAGGTTCTATGGTGATATGCAAAATATTCATCAGTATGGTTATGGGCCAAGGCCAGTTCAGGCACCCTCTCCTCTGCTGCCCAGGGAACAATCTGGGGACCTCTCCTTGGGCCTGGGAACCCCTCCAGAAACAAGTCTCTTTCCAACCCTAAAATGACTCCCTTAGTTGAGATATATACTTCCCTGCTCCCATATCCATCCTTCCTCCCCCCATCTCATTCCCCCACGACATCCCCAATCCTCCCCCTCTCCCTTCTCTCTAACCATCTCCCCTTACTTCCACACCCCCCCCCCCGTGCACCCAAGTTTGCCTTGCAATCTTGACTACTTCTTATATCCAGGAGGATAACTATATGATTTTCTTTAAGTTCACCTTCTTATTTAGCTTCTCTAGGATCACAAATTATAGGCTCAAAGATCTTTAACTATGGCTAGAATCCACTTATGAGTGAGTACATACCATATTCCTCTTTTTGTGTTGTTTCCCCCCCCCCCTCCCCCCGCTGTAACTAGCTCTGTAGACCAGACTGGCTTTGAACTCACAGAGCTCTGCCTGCCACTGCCTCCCAAGTGCTTGGATTAAAGGCACACAGCACCTGGCAAAACAGTATAAAGGAAGGAGTGATGGTTATAATTAACTGAAAATAATAAAATTTAGGGACTGTTTCTAATTAATTTATCTAACTAGTTTTAAAGATTTGAGTTCTTTTAAATGTCTTTCATAATTGGATCAAAATAGAGAGTTGTTGATAATTGTAACTTATCTGTGGACACATAGCCCTTCGGGAATAAAAGTAAGGAAAGGTAATTTCTTACTGTTAATAACCCTCTCTGTCTCTTTTTAGGACTCATGGTTTTTCCAAAACCAATGACTGCCTTGGAATATACATATGACATGTCTGAGCCAAGTACTTATGAAAAGTTCACTGCAGACCTGAAGAGGTTCCTAGAGCGTAAGTGTGACCTAGAAGAGGGAGAGCTGTAGTTCCTGCAGAGCCCAGGGCCACATGGAATTGCCTGTAGAAGCAGCATTTTTAGTCTGTTTTCCAATTTTGTTTCCCCGTTTCAAACACAGACAGCTGGGAGGATATACAAGTAAACTCACTGTCAGCTGTAAGAATGAAGGCAAATCTGTGTCCTCTAAACAGTACCTCTGAGTGTCAGAATCTGCTGTGGTGCTGGGAATGGAACATGGTGCTGGCATGCTGGGCAAGCCCCCCCCCCCAACTGCTGGCACCACAGCCTGTTACGGGCTCCTTTGTATCTGGGACAGGGCCTGTGTCAGATTTGTAATGTGCTCATCTTGCGTTTGTTAAAGAGTCACCAGTACATAATTCTCTTTAATAATCATTGTAACCAACATCTTTGTTATAGCTGGCTTAACCAAATTCCTATATAATAACAGTCAAATGAGTAAATAGTAAGAGCTTTGGTTTACTTGACCATCTTATCCCTTCTCAGCCACACAATACACCACAGTTGTTCCCTAGTTGCCAAAGTCATGGAGAAGCTCTCCCAGCACCACTGTCTGTCTTTCTAGACTGTTAGCTTTCTCCCCTGTCCTGTGCTAGTGGGTCTGCTCTGGCTGGTGGTTTCACTATCACAGCTTCTTTCCTCTAGCATTCTTCCCCATCTAGTTTTTGTTTGTTTTTTTGAGACAGGGTTTCTCTGTGTAGCCTGTCCTGGAACTAGCTCTGTAGACGAGACTGGCCTCAAACAGAGATCTGCCTGCCTCTGCCTCTGGAGTGCTGGGGTTCATGGTGACCACCCCCCACTCCCCAGCTGGATTGTGGGTTTTGGAGGCTGGTGTGAGATGCCTGGTT
Source organism: Myodes glareolus (assembly GCF_982192425.1). Lineage (NCBI taxonomy): Eukaryota > Metazoa > Chordata > Mammalia > Rodentia > Cricetidae > Myodes > Myodes glareolus. Next base: position 54,945,433 of record NC_142029.1, on the reverse strand, counting down.
GACACTAAACCCTTGAAGGATGAGGGAGCCAGAGAATTGTCTAAAGTCACGTTCATCAGGAGGAAGAATGGCTGGATATAGCAAGCCAGGAAGTAGTAGGAGATGGACATTGGGGCTTAAAGGAGGACTGGGTTTTGAAGGTCCTTAGAGGCCTGTTGTATTCCTTGACTCCTATAATTGACCAGGATGGGAGATTTAAGAAGAGAGTATACATGGATTTATTTCATGTTTGAAGAATCACTAAGAAGACTTTTGAAATCAGACAGCAGAATGGATCTTTTTGGTTTTTGTTTTTTCTTTGTTGAAGATTTTAAGATTTATTAAGTATACAGTATTCTTTCTGCATATATGCTTACACACAAGATCTCATTACGGACTTTTCTCATGTGGTTACTGAGAATTGAACTCAGGACCTCTGGAAGAACAACCAGTGCTCTTAAACTGAGCCATGGCTCTGCTCTAGCCCTGTTTTCTGTATCTTTACTACTATATTTTTTTTTCCTGAGGTAGAATCTAGCCCACACTGGCCTTGAACTTATGGCCCTCTTGCCTTAATACCAAGTGCTGGGCTTATAATTTCTTATCTCAAATCAACATTGAAATAAAATTAAAATGCTTTTTTGGATTTCATTTTCAAAACCATTTTGCTGGGAGGTGATGAGGCTTTTCACTTGGGCCTTCAGTGACCTGAAATATTTCATACTCAGCTATTTGTAGGTTCTTTGTGTTGTGTCTTATGTTTCTCTCATTTTGTTTATACTTAAAAAACTCTCCAGAGCTTACTGTACCTTTTGATTCCCTTGGAGTTTTGTTTTTATTTTGGATTTTTATTACTTTTTTGAAAAATTAGGAATATAGTGCATATGTTCGTTGACCAAAGGACATCTTGTAGGAGCAGCATTCTCTCTTAAGTAAATTCTGGGAATTGGATTCGGGGTCATCAGGCTATAGCAGAAGCTGCTTTATGTGCTGAGTCGTCTCACTTAGTACACTGGTTTTGTTTTTAAATATTCACCTGTCATTGTTGGTTTTTTTAAGAATTTCCTTCCCATATCCAAAAGACAAATATATGGTTTAAAAGTAAAGGGTTTCTTTTTTTCCTTCTTCTGATAGATTCTAAATTGAAAGTTTTATTTTGTTAAAATTACCTTTTAAAAACATTCTTATTTCAAGCTTTCCTCGGGTGTATGGGACTCTGGTTACTCTGAAATTGTGACTGTCTATGTTCCTATCATGCCCTCACACTCCCAGCTCCTTGCGTTTAATTTTGTGTAGAAGTGGAAGTCTGCTTGACAACCATTCTAAACAGCAGCTTTGCTGCAGAGGACGGGCACCTGGGGAGTGTGGAGGAGTAGTGAGTAGAACTTTCTCGGACGTCCCGGCCATTCTTGGCTTTGAATTGAATGCATGTGATTGGGCTGCAGCTCAGAGGTAGATGACATGTTTAGCACAATGAAGCCTGGAGTTCAGTCTCTTCCACCCTTCTCAGAAACAGATGCCCTTGTGTTATAGTTTGTTTTCTGTTGCCCTGATGACCACCATCAAAACCAAGTCAGGGAGAGCAGGGTGTGTTTCAGCTCACCAGCTTCTATCTAGTTCATCCTTGAGGGAAGGGTCAGGACAGGAGCTGAAGCAGAGACCATGGAGCTACCCACTGGCTTACTTTTTTTTAAAAAAAATATTTATTTATTTATTATATATACAATATTCTGTTTATGTGTATGCCTGCAGGCCAGAAGAGGGCACCAGAACCCATTACAGATGGTTGTGAGCCACCATGTGGTTGCTGGGAATTGCACTCAGGACCTTTGGAAGATCAGACAATGCTCTTAACCTCTGAGCCATCTCTCCAGCCCCCTGGGTTACTTTTTTATTTATTTATTTATTTTTAAATACAGCCCAGGTCGACTGCTCAGGGATGGCACTGTCCACAGTGGACTGGGCCCTTCTACATCAATTAGCAGTTAAGAATATTCCTCAGCTGGGCTGTAGCGGCGCATGCCTTTAAACCGAGCACTCGGGAGGCAGAGAGGCAAGCAGATCTCTGTGGGTTCAAGGCCAGCCTGGGCTACAGAGTGAGTTCCAGGCTCCAAAGCTACAGAGAAACCCTATCTCGGAAAACAAAAAAATCAAAAAAAGAAAAAAAAAAGAAAGAAAGAAAAAGAAAATTCGTCAGACTCATTAATCTAGTTTTATGGCGGCTGTTCTTCAGTTGAGTCTCCCGCTTCCTTGGTGTGTGGAGATACCAGTCTGGATCAGCCATCACTGTTGATAACCTTCTTATCCACAAAGTATCAAAAACAAAACTAAATCCCCACTACATTTCCTCCTGAAAGCGTTCCCTTTGAAATGTTTCTGTTTGTGTTGTATTGGATGGCCTTTTGCGATACCAGTTGTATACACATGCCAGTAGCTGTCACTGGGGTACTTTAACAGTGTATCCTAATTCTGAATGGCTTTCGCTAGACCGGGTCACTGAGGGAGAGCCCTTTAGACCTCTTCTCTTTCATGCCACTGAATGCCAGCAGTGCAGCTGGCACAGAGTGAGACTGTATTCTGTACATGCATTTCTCCCCTTCCTTCTTTCTGGTTCCTAAACATTGTACTTTGGTTTAAATGTACTCCATCGTCCCCGTGTGCAGCATCTTTCTCAGCTGGCATCTTACCCGTGCTGCATCGGGTCTGTTTCACGTCTGCCTGGTTCTGTTCTGCATAGCATAAATGCAGTCATACCTTTTGACCACTCTGCCTGGTATAAAATCTTTTAATGGAACATCATGGTTCTTTTGGCAATCCTTCTGCCTCCAGTACTTCACAGTTTTAACAAAATTTCCATGGTCCAGCTTCTCCCTCTCTTTACCTTGCCAGCCACCTTAGCACCTGCACATCCCCCCTGCTTTCAGGTCAGTGGCGTCCCCTTGCCGTAAACTGTTAAGAGTGCCCTTTCTTTCCATCTCCCTGCGGTACTAAATATACTGTGTGTCCCGCCCCCCCCCCCCCCCCGTGGCATTGTAGGCCCCAGGGGGCAGTAGCAACACCTTTGCACATCCTTACCATTGTAGCTGTTGCTAGTGCCAGGCGTGGTGGTGAAACAGCTGTTATCTAGCCCGGGCACTCTTGGAAGCCAGAAGCTTTAGGGCACTGGCTAACTGTTACCAGGCAACGGAACGAGCTTAGCCTCTACTGAACGCTCGCTATGTTACCTGGTAATTCACATTGCTGCTGTTGTCTTTGAAAAACATTCGTTTGAGGAATAGTTTGACTTGTTTCTGGCTGTGTTTGGTATCTCTTCTTGGCTGATCTGGCACACACGTTTCCTTTTTAGCATATTCTGTAGAAGAACAGAAGAATCTCACAAACTGCCCTGATGGAAAAGTTTTTGAACAGAATGGTCCAGTTTATCAAGCATGTCAGTTTCCAGTTTCCTTGCTTCAAGATTGCAGTGGTGTGAATGATGCTGATTTTGGCTATTCCAAAGGCCAGCCTTGTATTCTTGTGAAAATGAACAGAGTACGTACTTCTTTTACCTCTGCTGCTGCTCGTTTCTAGCAGTCATATGTACATGGGATGCAGCTGTGAAGCTGACAGCTGCTTTTTAGGCTGGTCTGCCTGAGTTAATGCCCTATGAAGTGTCATCTTATTGGAATACACTAACAGGCTAGCAGTGCTAGTTAATACTTGGGGGAAGCGAATATGACCAACGTTCATAGTTTAATTGTGGATTTTATGTAATTTTGTAAATAGTACTAAAGCTTATAGTGGTGTGTATAATTAAATAGTGGGAATATAAATAAACCCATATACTAATGAGCACAATACAGTGTTGTAGTTATAGCCAGTGCTGGTGGGATGTTTTAACAAGATTTCACTAAGGCCAAAACAGTAAGCCAGAAGGAATGTGGAACTTGATCTGTGCTGTAGGTAAGGTAATACATTCATTTTATGAGGATCTCTTCAGTAACACTGGCCTGCAGCATCTGTCCTCACTATATTTGCTATATTGTTGAAAATCTACTCCTGTTCAGAGGACCACCTTCTGAGTTCATTTTCTTAGAAATGGCCTTTGCATGATGGGACTCAGAGATCTTGCTCGCTTTAAAGGCTGGCTTTGCAGCTCACAGGACCGCATCGGATCCAGCTGGCAGCATTTCACGAGTGCTCCAAAGCTGTTATGAGTATAAGACAGGTACTGCTGTCATGTCGTTCTATAGGCTTCCACGACTTGACTTTTGGAGGCCTCTTTACAACTTGCAAACCTTTGAATTTGAATTCAGTATGCAAAACAACAACAAAACCTTAGAAGATAGAGCTGGTGATAAAGGCACTTGCCACCAGCCTGAACTGAGTTTGGCTCTCTATTATCCGTGTGGAAGAAGAGAACCAAATCATGCAATTTGTCCTCGGTCTTCTACATATATCCCTTACACACACACACACACACACACACACACACACACACACGAGTAAATGAAAAAAAATTTTTAAGTAGATGGATGACTACAATTCTAAAAGCAGATCCAAAGGCTGGGATTACAACTCAGATTTAGTGTTTACCTAGTATGGTCAAGGCCCTGGCTTTGGTCTTAGCACCACTAAAACTTACGGTGGGGGAGAGGGATTCTTCCCAATATGTGCCATTAGGAGAAGGGATAGTTATGAACATATTTTCATAATGAATATTGTATTGTAAGTGAGTGTGGTAGTGTGTATCTGTGATCTCAGCATTTGGGAGGTGGAGACAGGAGGATCCTTAAGGCTAGCCTAGGCTATAAGCAAAATCCTTGCTCAAAACAAGTAAACAGAATAGTTTGTTATATTCTGCCCCTGTGTAATTTAAAGGTTTGTTGTTTTAAATGTGGCAAGTACATGACTGAATTGCTTTAGTACAGTATTCAACTATATTGGAAGGCTGGTTTTTATGTTGTAAAACACAGGTTAGTATAGCTGAGTTGAATATACAGAGTAGTGCTCATCTCAGTTGCTGTGCCCTGACCCCCAGCAACAGAAGAGGAGCTTCCATTGCATTTATGTGTGTTGACTATGTTCTTAACCTTAGATAATTGAATTAAAACCACTGGACGTTCCACGGATAGTGTGCGAGCCAAAGGTTAGTATTTCAGTTACTAATGCTTTCATATTTATTTTTCTTTTCCTTTCTTCTTTATTATTTTGTTATTGTTATTATTATTATTCCCTTTGAGACAGGGTTTCTCTGTGTTTCCATTACTGTCCTGGAAGGAACTCTCTCTGTAGACCAGGCTAACCTTGAACACAGAGTGCTTAAGGGTGTGTGCTACCACCGCTCAGCTTTCATGGTTTTCAGATACTTAAAAATAAGCATGACCAGACTTTTTAGGGTGACCCTGTGTTTGCTAATACGCTAAAAGACAGGGTTTCTCTGTGGCTTTGGAGCCTATCCTGGAACTAGCTGTTGTAGACCAGACTGGCCTCGAACTCACAGAGATCTGCCTCCTGAGTGCTGGGATTAAAGGCGTGCGCCACCACCACCTGGCCATCTAATACACTATTTAAAAGGACAATTTCTACTTGTTTGTTCTGCACGTATTTGTTCACATACACTGCATTTCATCGATCTTAAGATGTGTTTTTCTAGTTTAGTAATGAAGTTGGCATTACAACCCCAGGGGTCCTGTTCTGTATCAGGATTTTTTTTTCAAGTCTAAAAATTATCAGTGTCACCTGGCAGTTAATGAAATCTGCTATTTTTCCTTAAGGTAGAGGTGCTCTTTTCTGTTTTGCTTTTTTTTTTCCCTAGGAAAGTGCTGTGCACTTCATCCTATAACTTGTTTTCTTTCCATGTTACAGATACAACTAAGACAAACGTATGAATGATGAGTAAAAAGTCTAAAGAAGCAAATAAGCTTGAAATTTGTCAGTGTGCTGCTATTAGCGTCCCTCTCCAGCTGTATGCAGAGTAAACTAAGATGTTTGCATTGAACTTGCTCTTGACGTTGAGGCGAAAACATAATTTCTTAAGTCAGAGATGAATTTCTTACTTGGGCAGAAACTTTGCCATGCAAACATCGTCATGCCCCAGAATCACTTGGGCTTGTTGGTCCCCAGTCCTATATGGGGAGAGTCCAGAATTTGTGCTCCTGAATCCCAGCTGCTGCTGCTGCTGTCCAGGCCTCACTGGGTGGCTGCTTTGGCCCTGCCTTTTGATGGTTATCCAGTGTTTGGAGGGATTGAACAAAGCCTGTAGCTCCTTTTCTAGGTGAATGTGGAGATTACAACCAGAGACAGATCGCTTTACCTCTGCATGCCACACTCAGTTCTCCCAAGAATCTTAGATAGAAAACTAGAGTCTTAATTAGGCACCATGTTACATGCCTATAATGTCTGCACTTGAGAGGATGGGACGGAGAATTAAAAGTTTGAAACTAGCCTGAGCCTTTAAGCATGGGTGCCTTGCCTTTAATATGAGCTCTTGGGACACCAAGGCAGGCAAACCTCAGAGTTTGAGGCCTGGTCTATATAGTGGGTTCTAGGCCTGCTAAAGCTACCTAGTAAAAACCCAGTGTCCCCAAATTACATGAAACAATGCAAAACCCTACTTTTGGGAGTGGGGAGGGGATAAGCCTGGTGTGGTGATGTACATCTTTAATCCTGGCACTTAGGAGGTTGAGGCAGATGGATCTCGGTGAGTTTGGGCCTACAGAGTGAGTTGCAGGACAGCCAGAGCTTCATAATGAGACCCTTTCTCAAAAAGGGGGTTGATTTAAAATAAAACTACATGCATGTCACATGTTAGCTGGAGGGTTTTTGTTATTCGATGTTTGGTGTGGTTGTGTGTACTTGTGCAAGAGCACGTGTGAGATTAGAGCTTTATCCTCTGAACTATCTCATCTTCCAGTAGCTGAACTTTTCTCGATAAATTCTTCTAAAACTCTGCTTACCATACACTTCTGCACTCTTAGCATGAAAGTCACATTAGTGCCAAGTTTAAAGTAAAATAGTTAACATAGAAACATTCTCATCAGTATGACTTCTTCATGTAAAATGTTAAAAATTTTCTTGGTTTTTCGAGATATGATTTCTCTATGTAACAGCCCTGGCAATCCTGGAACTTGTTTGTAGTCCAGGCTGGCCTCGAACTCTCAGAGATCTGCCTGCCTCTGCTTCCTGAGTGCTGGGATTAAAGGCGTGCGCCCCCACCATCTGGCATAAAATGTAAAATTTTAAGCACTAAGAATTGAACCTTACACCTGCATGCTAAGCATACAGTGCTGGTGAGTGACACCTGCCGTGAACACACCTGATTAGGAACACCCTGATGGGCGATCATTCTTAAATGTGGCCATTGTTTCTTGGTCATTATCTACTGGCTTTCCTGTCATTTTATCTAGATCATTAGAACTTGGGTTATCTTTTCTCTTTTTGCTATTTGTCTTGCTACATAATGATAAATGCTATAATCCAAGCTGGACTACATAGCCAGAGCCTGTCTCAAAAAAAAAAAATAAAAATAAGAATAAAAACATAAAAAAAACGCCTTCAGAACATCAGTGAAAGGGAGGGTGTCATCTGTGTACCCAGTACCTTCCCTGCCTGCTGCTTATGAGCGTGGTGATTATGTTGTGCACGTGCACACACACACGGTCACGAAGTAAGGAAGCCGAGAGCAAGGCTGCTGCCTATGCAGTCAGTTTGCCATTTCTTCTCTGTGTGCTCTCAGAAGTAGACACCACAGACTGGCCTGCAGATCGACGGTAACAAGTGTGCTGAGCACACGCAGGAGTCTAAATTAGTTCATCCAGATGGAAAGCCAAGGTGTTGAGTGATGCTTGTGAGCTTGGGGCTGACTTGTTGGGAGTTGTGTTTGTCTCAGTGCCAGGGATCCACTTAGGCGCCATGCATGGGATGTATAGACACAGATACTTAGTGATGGACTGGTTGGAACTTGGTGCTTTTCTCTATTTATTCATGGGAACTATGAATAAATAGTTGTTGCATCGTGGTTTATCCTGATCTGTAATGCAGCCTCTACCTACTTCTAGGTCTGAGTGCTACTCTTTGGTTGTTAGCTTCTGGATGCTATTACTTAAAATCTGGGAGCATAATATTTCATTCATTAGGGAAACCTCAGCCCAAACTAACCAGTCTGTTTTTGCTGTCAGTGGTCAAAGAGCTGGCTTTGCAGTTCATAGGCAGCAGCACCCACTGTAACTGAGAAAAGACTCCTGGGGTATACTGGGAATGGAAGAAGCACCATGATAGTTTATGTGGAAGCATTTGATTATGTAATATTTATAATCAAGATGAGCAGCCATGTGGTAGTGCATGCCTGAAATCTTAGCACTTGGGGAGGCTGATATGGGCAGATTGCCATAGCTTGAAGACAAGGCTGAGCTACACAGTGAGACCTGTCTCAACAGCAAAGACAAGCAGTTCTCAGAAATACTTGTAATTAATGTGGCTGAAGCAATTTCATCATAACTAGGAACTGTCAGTAATTGTAAATGTATTTAAAAATTCTTTACTGTGGCCTAAAAATGATTTCTTTTGCTTTTAACTCTAGGAAAATAACATAGCAAATATATCAACTTATCCTGACGAGGGAGTTATAGACTTAAAGTATTTTCCATACTATGGGAAAAAACGGCACGTAAGTATTTAGAGTCATCTCTTAGGAAACTGCATGTGCTGAGATATGAGGTGGCCTTCTGTGACCGACACAGATATGTTGTCATTTGTTCGTCATACATGTTTTCTGTCGGTTCCCAACACATGGGGAGAAGTAGTGGAGACCACGCTGACAGCACAGCAGAGCATGCATCCACACTCACGGATGGCTCTTTCCAGAATACTGGTTTTGGTTTTGTTCGCAAAGTTGTAGGTACTCTTCATGGGTCAGATGTAAAAACTCATTGTTTAGACGTAGCAGGATTTTGTGATTTTTAAGATTTTGAAATATAAATATTCAGAAAACCATAAAGTTTTGTCATGTCTTTAAACTTAACTTAAAATTCTTCCCAACTCAAAATGCCTAGAATAGTGTGTTCTGAAAGCATGCTAGCAGATCTTAACCTGTTATCTTACCCGTCTGTGAATTTTTTCCTTGTGCATCATCAAACTAAATGGCAAGTGTGGCTTCCTTGTGAGGGGCTATGCTGTGGCTTCTCAGTTCCTCTGTTTCCCACTTCTGTATGTTTCAGAACTAAGTCTGGGATGGGGGGAGGACTCAGTTGGAGTTTGTTTGTATGTATATATATATGGTGAAGTTTATTTGTATTTTTTTGGACGAGAGTAGATTGTCATATTGAAGTCATACAGGAAAGGTCACTATTGACTGAGTCCATTACTTTGTGTTGACCACAATCTCTTGAGCTGCTCGGCCAGGCTTCCACACTGTAAAGTTACACTTTTTCTTCAGTAAGTATGTATGGAGAACATAAACTTTGTATGCCAGCTATCTGGAAAGCTTTAGCATTTGTTATTCTTGCCCGAATCAGTTATCAGTAGCCTCATTCCTACAAACGGATAGCCATAGTGATTGCAAGGAGCAATGGTGGGTGCATATCCCAGTTATGCCAGACAAAGGGTGTGCGTAAGTGAAATGATACAGTAATGTGTAACTGAGCCCATAGCGGATATGCATCATCTTTAAGCATATATGGAACAGTTAGAATCTCATAAAAATACATCTGTAAGTGGAATGTGCTAATATGTTGGAATCAGAATGGAATTGCCAGGGATCAGGGCATCCAGAGGTTGAGTCCAACTATGCAGTTACCAACAGGATGCCCTCAAAGCTGTGCTAAGGGAAGAGCCATAGCAAGAAGGAAGGTAAAGAAAATAAGATAATAGGCTAAGTTCATAGACTTAATATTACAAAGCAAATAAAAGATGGTAGGGTTTGTCTGTAATCCTGAGACAAGTGGCTTGGAAATGAGAAATCAGCCTGGGCTACAAATTGAGATCTTGCTTCAAAGAAGTTGCAACTGGGTCTCTAAGTGTAGATGAATTTACCAAAGAATTGTGACTAATATTTGTTCCTCCATTTGCTAGGTTGGGTATCGACAGCCCCTAGTTGCCGTCCAGGTCATCTTTGGATCTAGTCCTGCCAAGAAAGAAGTAACAGTTGAGTGCCAAATTCATGGACCAACGAACCTAAAAAACAAGGATGACCGTGACAAGTTTTTGGGACGAGTTGTGTTCAAGGTCACAGTGAGCCCCTAGGAGTAGGGTGTCTCCACAGAATAAACGTCTGTCCCCATTTTGTATCAGCTGGACCTGCCATGCTAGGATTGTGAGGCCACCTTGGAGGAGGTGGTATGGTACACACACTGGGATGACATCATAACGTGCTTCCAGATCATAGTGTTCAGTGTCCTCTGAAGTAACTGCCTGCTGCCTCTGCTGCCCTTTGAACCAGTGTATGGTCGCCAGATAGGGACCAGTGAGCTCCCAGTTCCAAACATGCAGAGTGGGGGTCTCGTCTCCTGTGTGTAATTGCCAAACGTCTAAAGCTTAATGTGCTGTGCTGTGTAAATATTTTATGGATTTAACACTGGTAACTGTCATATTTTGATGCCAACAAAGTTTTAGGGATAAAATGGTACCTTGCCAACATCACGTGACTTTAGCTGCAAGAAATGTGTGAGAAGTTCTGTATGTGAGGAGGAAAAAGAAAATAAAAGTGGATCTCGAAGTATTGGCTTCCATTCTGTGTGTGAGTGTGTGTCAGTGGGCTTTAAGTTATTTTCTACATGCTGAATGAGACTGGATATTTTATTGAGGACAAGCTTTCTGTTGTAAAACATTTTAAAATACTAATGAGCTGATTTTGAGATGGAATCAAGTCTTCCACATTCGTGTACCGTAGACCATGGATGAAACATTTTAAGCTAGGCAAATGTACACCAAGTTTTGTTTTCGTTTTTTGAATGAAATTCAATTCCCAAGACATAAATTGTGTAGTTTCTTAAATGTCTTGTTACTGCTTTTATTTAGCAAAATATGGACCCTAATAAAATTATAAATTGTGAAATACAAAAACTTCAGATTGGTTCTAAGCTCAGAACACATGATGGAGTCTTCTTTCCCATGTGACTGCTGCTCTGGACTCTCTACCCCTGCACTCTTAGCTGAACTTTTGCGAGGACCGGAACTGTCCTGAGAAAAGTACCTTGCATTTGACCTGTGGGTTTCATTTATTTAATAAAAGGTCTAATTTTTGTGTATTTGACTGAGAGCATGCATGCCTGGTGAATGTCGAGGCCCTAAGAGGGCCTTGGATCCTCTGGAGCTGGAGTTAGTGGATTGTTGTGAGCAGCCATGTGGAACTGGAAATTAAGCCTAGACCTTGTGGAGATCAGCCAGTGCTCTTAGCCCCTGAACCATCTCTCCAGCGCCTCATTTATTTAAATTTATTTTTATTTTATGTGTATTGATGTTTCACCATGGGTGTTGGGTTCCTTGGAACTGAGATTAAAGACAGGTGTGAGCTGCCATGTGGGTGCTGGGAATTGAACCAGGGTCCTCTGGAAGAGCAGTCAGTGCTCCTAATCACTGAGCTGTCCCAACAGCCCCACCCCGTTTATTTTTTATTTTTGGGGGCTGTTTCATCATGGTTGGTGCAGAGCCACTTTTGGAGGTTTTCTGTAGTCTGCAAGCCAGGCCTGGTAGGACAGGACCCAGCGGGCTCAGGTTGGCTGTTTGGAGAAGCTGAAGGGATGGGGTGGTCTTCAAGGCAGGGAGGGTTTCTGTGCTTTGGGGTGGGCGTGCTGCGCTGGAAGGAGCTCTGCTTGGGGCTGCAACAGAACTCGGGGATTCTTCCCAACTTAAACCTTTTCTGGACTTGGGGTTTGTTGTTTTCTTTTTTTTAATTGTGTGAGTGTGTGTGTGCATGCGCGCTCTTTATGCCTTTTGATCTTGCTATGTGGCTTCAGGTGGCCCTGAACCAAATCATTATCTTAGTCACTGATTTATTGCTGTGAAGAGATACCATGACCTAGGCAACTTATCATAGAAAATATTTAATTGGGACTTGCTTAACCGTTTCAGAGGTTTAGTCTGTTATTACAGTGGTGGAGAACATGGGAGCATGCAGGCAAGCACTGAAGCAACAGCTTGGTGTGGTCTTTTGAAACCTCAGCTCTCAGCCCAGCTACCCATTCTTCTAGCAAGGCCACACTTCCTAATCTTCACACAGTGCCACTCCCTAGTGACTGAGCTCACAGATATGAGCCTATGGGGCCATTCCTATTCCAACCTCAGTCATCCTGCCTCAACTTCCCAATTCATATTATGAATGTAAAGTAAGGCCTTTAACCCCAGCATCCAGGAGGCAGAGGCAGGCGGATCTCTGTGAGTTCAGGCCAGCTACAGAGTGACCAGCGTAATAGATTTGTAACCCTCAGTGAGAATGATGTCCCAAGTGAGGTGGATATTGAAGAGAAGGGACATAGATATAAGTCCCTAAATCTTATGGTTCCTTTCCTGGTTAAGCTTTGGACTTGGAGCTGCCCTGTTGTGACTTCAACTGACCTCAGTTCTGCTTGTTTCTCTTCATCTGCAAAAGTTAGGAGTGCCTGTTTGATTTGACGCATGCTGACCGAGAGGACAAAGCCTACTGGACGCTAAGAAGGGGACATGACAGCCTAGGAATTAGTGTGGTCACACTGGGATCCCGCCGTGCAAGAGGCACAGATCTCATTACAGATGGTTGTGAGCCACCATGTGGTTGCTTGGAATTGAACTCAACCTCTGGAAGAGCAGCCAGTGCTGTCAATAGCTGAGCCATCTCTCCCATCCTGAGAATACTTTTAAAAAGAGTTCCAAACTGTTTCTATTTGGGACTGGGAGTTGATGGGTTTATTTTGGTTACAAATTAATGTTGTTCTGTCCCTTTTGAATACATGGGCTTTTAAGTTTGTCTTGGAATAGTTTTCTACACATACTGGCATGTATGTGCTTCATCCTATCCAAAGGCTCTACTAGAATTCATCATGGTTTCCTTCAGGTGTTTGGAAATGAGATGAAATTGACTGGTTTGCCTCCTGCAAGATCCAAGTGTAGCAAGCAGGACTGCCTGGCCCTGAAGGTGAAGCCTCCGAGGAGGCCGAGTCAGATTCAGAGGGGAATACAAACGGTGTTTGTCATCTTCCATATTCAACAAGAATAAGAGAATAGGTTTTGAATTCTATTTACCATTTGGTTGCTTAGCAATCCTGGGTAAGTTCTTGTGCGCTGAGCACAAGAACTGCTCATATCCTCACATTCTCTACCTGGCTAGAGAGACAGTCCCAGCCAGCTCACAGGTCACATCTGGAGACTTGGACCTCTGCGAGACCTTGGCAGTCTCTGGCCCTTTCCCACTCGTCTTCTGAGGAAGGCCCTGGAGAAGGCAGCACCAGGAAGAGCGCAAACCTGTTTAGGGCAGAATCATCTAGATTTCTGTAAGCAGGCTATATTAAGGGGGTTTTCTTACCAAATGTTGTTAACTGCTGCCCACACTCAGGTACTCAGGTATGCTAGAGGACAGTGGCTTCTGCTGGACTGGAGTGGACGCAGGGTAGGATATTTGAGAGACATAGTGGACAGGTGCTCTTGTGTTTTAGGGTCTTTATGGCTCTAAGTGTAACCATTCTACTGGGAGGGGGAAGGGTACAGTGCAGAAGAACCCAGGAAGCTAGAAAAGTGGAGTGCTGGGCACGCGCCTCACAGGAAGGAGACTGGCCCCTCTCCTGCCCACGATCACTCCTCTCCTTGGATCAGCTAGCTCGTTTTATTGCTACTCAAAGCCATCCACTTCCCTAGCCACTCAAATCCGCACTTTTACTTCATACTCTTTTCTTTATCGTGGACATTTAATGCCCAAGAAATGAAGATTTCCACCTCCTCCTCTCACCTGTAAGCTAGAAAATGACAGCATGGTGAACACTGGAGGACAGGGTGAGCCTGTGCTTGGCCAGCAGCCATGATCTTCCCTGTCTTCCAGGTGCTCCAGCCACAGAGAGCCACGCTCTTCAGAAATCCCCACCCCCACAAGGTAACTGACACAGCACAGGACTCCAGCAAGGGCGTGCCAGAGCGACGCCCACTCCTCCTCTACTAGGAGTATTCTTTCCTTCTTACAGTTTTGAGGCTGGGGAGATGGCTCATTGGGTAAAGTGCTTGTTGCACGAAATGAGGTCCTGAGTTAGGATGCCCAGACCTGTATAGATAGATGCTCAATGTGGGGCTGGAGAGATGGCTCAGCGGTTAAGACACTTGTTCTTGCAGAGGGCCCAAATTTGAGTGCCAACACCTACATGGTGGCTCCCAACCGTCCATAACTACAGTTCCAGGGGATCCCACACCCTCCTTCTGACTTGCATGCATGCCAGGCAATGCACATGCATACAAGTAAGCAAAACACACGTTAAAAAATATACATATTATATAATACTATATATTTATATGTTAAAATTACATTTTTTTAAAGAAAGGGGGGAAAAGCCAGACTGGTGTAGCCTGTCTGTTAACCCCAGTAGTGGGGCAAGAGGAGATGGAGTCAGGGGGATCCCAACTGCTTGCTAACTACCTAGTCTCAAAAATGAAGTCTGAACCAGGCGGCACACACCTTTAATCCCAGCACTCAGGAGGCAGAGGCAGGTGGATCCCTGTGAGTTCGAGGCCAGCCTGATATACAAGAGCTAGTTCCAGGACAGACGCCAAAACTATAGAGAAACCTTGTCTCGAAAAACCAAAAGAAGCTTGAGAGCTGGTGAGGCGGCTTCCCTGGTAAAGGCACCTACCACTTGAGCCTGGAGACCTGAGTTCAAACCCAGCTCCATGTGAAAGCAGAAAGAGAAAACTGACTCCAGGAAGTTGCCCTCTGGACTCCACACATTAGATACTGTGCTCAAGTGCACACACATTACACACACACACATCTACTGTGCTCAGGTGCACACACATTACACACACGGGCTAGAGATAAAGCTCAGCTGTTAAAAGCATTTGCTCTTAGGCCCAGAGTTAGGTCCAACACCCATGTCAGAGGCACCACGCACAAGCACCTGCTGACCACAGCCTCAAGCAGTTTGCACGCCCTCTTCTGGTCTCCATCTGCACCTGCACATACACATATACCCACACGCAAACAAAACAGAATCTTTTTAAAAAGGTGAAGAGCATAGGAGATGACACTGACATCAACCTTTGGCCTCTACACGCATAGGCATACCTGCACACATGTAGACACCACATATACACACGCGTGTGCGCGCAAACAAACACAACCAGGATCATGGATCAATGGTAGGTTACTTGCCTAGGACCTGGTTCCATCCACCGCATTCTCCTTAACCTACACTCACAGAGACAGACAGAGACTGCCAAGAACGTTAACAAACATCTTACTGTTATAAGAAGAGCGGCTTGTTGGCTCCTGGCTGCTCAGCCCTGAAATAATCATACAAACTGTATTAATTAAGACACTGCTTGGCCCATTAGCTCTAGCTTCTTATTGGCTAGCTCTTACATATTAATTTAACACATTCCTATTAATCTGTGTATTGCCACGTGGCTGTGGCTTACTGGGTAAACTCAGCGTCTGTCTCTGGAGGGGCTACATGTGTTCTCCTGACTCTGCATTCTTCCTTCCAGCATTCAGTTTAGTTTTTCCCACCTAGCTAAGTCCAAAGCAGTTTCATTAAGAAGAAATGGTAATCACAGCACACAGAGGGAAATCCCACATCACCTTACACTGTCATAGAATGTGACAAACTAGGAAAAAAAAATGAACTGGGCAGGGTGGAGCAGGGACTCACTTTTTTGCCTAGTGTGGCTTGGAACTGCTTTGAGGGTGGCCTTAAATTTGAAGTCCTTTTGTTCCATCCTCCCTCAACCTCCACACCCTACTGAGAGAACTGCAGGTGTGTGGGAACCACTATGTCTAGCTGAAAAACAGGGTTATGGATGGGGCCCCGGGACACACATAAACAGCAGATTTAGAAATGTCAAATGGTAGCTAACCTCAGATCTACTAGATTAATGAGCTGTTTTGCTGATGCGCCGGCCTAGGCAACAGTGCTCTAACAGCCGGGAACTCAGCACCAGTAGGTATCTATTGAGTCTTGTGAATGAGACAAACAGGATGCTCACACTAAGAGCTGCTGCCAACGCTGGGACCTCCCCTCGGGACCTTAGGCGCAACAGAGCTGGCTTCCAACTGGTGAACCGCTGTCCCCAAAGCCTGCATGGCCGATAGTCTGTCACATCTCTGTGCCATTTCCTGCATTCATTCTGTCCCCAGCCCTGTCCCTGAGACTTTCCCCATCTGCTCCTTGTTTCTTTTGCCTCGATGACCAGGAGCGGCCAGAGCCTGTCCCTACAGCCAGCTGCCGCCCTGGCCAAAGCCCAGCTCTGATTCCTGTCTGCTTTTGCCCTCCAGTCTCTTGAGAACCCATTCAGGAAGGATTTGGGGTAAGAAGGAAACGGGGAACCCTCTGTCTAGGCACGCTTATTTTTCCAGCCAGGCTTTTCTGCTGCCCACACAATCAATGCATGGCACAAACAAGACCTTTAGCAGAAGTCCAGCAGGGAGGAAATGGCTGCTCTCACGCTAGTGACCCTCCAAGTGAGGATTTATAGAAGTGCCTCCCAGGAAATCGCCCAGTCGTGTGCCATCCCCTGGCATACTCTGAAGACAGACTCCCCCTCTCTGAGTGCCTCCATTTGGAACTGGGACGGCACCAGAGCCCTGAACTTTTCAGCTGCTCGCCTTGCTGCTGCCGAAGTCCAAGTGAACAGCCTTGATGAAATGGGCCATAATAAATACTACCGGTGAGCATGGTGCTCACCTGCATGTTTGGTCTGGGAAGGATGGGAAGCTACAGACCACCTGGGGAACATGGTCTCACGATGTGTGCATTTTTGTATATGCCTTTACTCTTTCAATAGGCTTTGGCTCGTCCTCAGTTCCTCCCTCCATCCCTTTTTGAAATCTCTCTCAAGTCCCAAGATTATAGGACTGCATCACAATGCTCAACTTGGTTTTTGTTTTTTAAAAATAATTTCCAGGGCTGAAGAGATGGTTCAGAGGTTAAGAACACCAGCTGCTCTTCCAGAAGTCACGAGTTCAATCCCCAGCAACCACATGGTGGCTCACAACCATCTATAATGAGATCTGGTGCCCACTTCTGGCCTGCAGGCATACACGCAGGCAGAACACATTAAATAAATAAATCTTTTAAAAATAATTTCAAAATGCATGTATCAAGTAAAAATCTGTAATTCCTGTTCCCATGGTGGATACCCTTTGTTTAGAATAGACTGCTCCACAAGGGGAAAAAAAACTGTTTTTGTTTGTTTTTGAATTGTCATCTTGATGCAATGCTTGGGTGAGCTAATAGGGAACCCTGGTTGAGAAACACATCCACTAGACTGGCCCATAGACAAGCCTGGACATTTTTGTTTTGTTTTTCAAGACAGGGTTTCTCTGTGTAGCCCTGCTGGTCCTGAAACTCTTTGTAGACCAGGCTGGCCTCGAACTCACAGAGATTCGCCTTCCTTTGTCTCCTGAGTGCTGGGATTAAAGATACCAGGTACATTTTTCTGATTAAGGACTGATGTTAGAGGGCACAGGCCGCAATGGAGAGTACTGCCCATGGGCAATCGGACCTGAGTTGTATTAAAATAATAACAGTAATCAAACTGAGCAAGCCACTGGGAGTTTTGTGTCCTGGTGGCAAACATGTCCCCAAAAGGCTGAGGATGTGGTTCAGGGAAAGTGTCTATCCAGCAGATAGAAAGCCCAGGTCTGATCCTCAGCACGACACACAACTAGGCATGGTGGCACACACCTGTAATTCCAGCACCTGAGAGGTGGGGGCAACAGCCTCAAAAACTCAAGGTGAGTTTAAAGCCAGTTTGGGCTATATGACACTCTGCCTTAAAACAAAAAATAAAACCACACAACAAAAGCAAAAACAAAACCAAACAAAAGTAAAACAAAACAAAACAAAAAAACTCCATCAAATAAACCAAAAATCCAAGACCAAGACAGTAACTGATTATGATAAATTGAATGGGCATAGTGCCCAACTACAGGGCTTCCTTCATAGGGCATTTTATATGCCAGTGAGTGGTTCTCAACCTGTGGCTTACAACCCTTTACAGGGGTCGCCTAGGACCATCTGCAAATCATATATTTACAACTCAAACAGCAAATTTATAGCTATGAAGGGGCAACAAACATATTTTATGGCTGGGGGGTCACCACAACATGAGGAATTAACTGTATTAAGGGGTCATAGCATTAGGAAGGCTGAGAACCACTGCTCCAATGTTTCCTGGAAGCAAGCTTAAGCAAGAGGCTGGGAAGGACATTCAGAACAGTGGCTAAGCTGGTGACAGTACTTGGAGGCTCTCAAGCATTATGCAATCTTCTATAGCTGGGTGAGGGCCAGGTGATTTCCTGCAGGCACCTGAATGGAAAGGAGGAGAAACAAGGCAGCCGCCAACTTTCCAGTAGGCGTGGAAACAAAATGGCCCTGGAAGCAGCAGCAGAAAAAACTGAGCTGCAGCAGCTGGATAAAAAGTAAGGCACTGAAGTAAGCTCCTTGGGCTTTGCAGACATCTTGCCTGTCAACATCATATCCAATGGCTATTGATGGCCACCAGTTACCCTGTCAGTGTGACTCAGTGGTCATGGCTACAAACCCTTGGATACGTTAACCAAATGGCACTAAGTAGCACCTAGCAGATGGCTAACCCTGCAGGGAGTCCATGGCAAGAGGCTGGGCATGAGTGTCCCTCTCCCTCACTTGGTTTAATCAGACATAGAAGCTGGGCACAAATCGGCCCTCACTCCTGGGATTGTACCCTATTTTCTGTCCTTTAAAAAAAAAAAAACGTATTTTATATTGTGCATGAGTATTTTGCCTGCATCGACACCTGTACCACACAAATGCCTTCTCCCAGAGGCCAGAAGAGCGTCAGATCCCCTGGGACTGGAGTTAAGACAGTAGTGAGCTGCCATGTGGGGCCTGGTAATCAGAACTGGGTCCTCTGCAAGAGCAGCCAGAGCTTGTTTGTTTCCTCTGTGTAGCCTTGGCTGTCCTGGAACTCATGCTGTAGATCAGGCTGGTCTTGAACTTGGAGATCGGCCTGCCTCTTCCTCCCGAGGCTGGGATTACACCACTATCACCCGACCCAGCCTGTGTTTAGTTTAAGAACTGCTGGCATGCCATGATCCTTTAGTTGCACCACCTCCTGTACCTGAGTGCAGTTTGTTGGGATACAAGTCACCTGGCCACCTCTCCTGAAAGATGGGTACTCAGAAGAGATGCCAAGGAGGATCCTGAGGCGAAATGACAGTGTGCTTGTGGTTCAGGGACATCACTGTTTGCTGCTGTGTGATTGATAGATAAATAGATGATAGAATGCTACAGCCTGTGGGTACTCTGGGGAGGCCCCGGGAGCGTCTTCTAAGCTGGGGAGTGGACGCTGTGTGGCCTACTAATACTGTTGCTGGAGGCCTCAGTCAGTCCCATGGAGAGCTTTGATGTTGGGGTAGACCTTCAAAGACCTAGACCTGGCAGAGTGGGCCTTGTACTTCCTCACTGTGCGAGGCTGGGATATCCATTCCCCGGGGAGCCATTAATGAATTAATAATGACACCAACATTATTTTAAATTATTTATTTTTCTGTAGCTCAAATCACAGAATATTATGATACAATTTTTCTCAAGCTCAACATACTCATTTCAGATGTTTTCTTCTTTTACAGTACGGACAAAGATGTGTGAATTGATGAAAAAATAACTCAGAGCTTATTAAAACTAATGCTTCCTGGGCACGCCCTGAGCTTCTGTCTGGAGTGGATGCAGGGACTGAAAAGATTTAAATTCCCTGTCTATTCTGAGTAGGTGGTCCCTGAGCCACCCACCGTGGAACACTGCTTAAGACTTGTTGGCTACCTACTGGAAGGCATTTCAAAAAAACAGAAATAAGTATACAGAAATAGCTCTTCTATAAAAAATCCCATACAAAAATAATAGTATTTATGCAAAGTTTGAGATACTACAAAATAATGTATTAGCCTGTGTACTCAACCTAGGAAGGAAAGTCTCTAAGAGGCAGACGAGATGTGTTTCCCTCTTACCTCGTTCCAACTACTTAGGGCATGACACCAGCCTATGCTTCACGCAGAAAAAGAACAAAGTTAGACTTTTCTGGAGACATGAGGAGAGCCAAGTGTCTCTAAGTGGAAAGTGGGCCACCTGGTGATCTCAGCCATCACCTCCCTTTTGTCCAGGTACAGGGTGGCAGGGTAAATGGGCACCCAGGCGCTTCACAGCACTGATGGGGTCCCCAGAACTCAGGCCTCCTGAACAACCAGAGCAGGTGGAGGACTGGTCCCATTTCTCAGACTGTTGTCCTACACTAGTGGAAATGTGCCACATTCACAGGAATTGGCCGGGTCACTGGGACACTTAAGTATAAAGAAACATAACAACATGAGGAGTCTGACCGTGCAGAACTAGGCCACCTTTGTATTCAGATGATATCTGAGGAGGAGCAACTCAAGCATGGCAAAGTATTGGCCTCTGAAGCCCAAATAATTTGGTTGGAAACAAGCCACTATGGCCCAGATGGCAACTCCACCTCTCTAGTCCCTACTAATGTCCAAAATCTCTCGTGACTGTGACCATCTGCACCTGGAGTCCTGAGAGGTCCCAGGCTGACACTGCATGGTAGGGCTTGGAGAGGAGATCCCCTGGGTTCCTCAGATTGTTTTGGCACTTGGCAAGACTGTCGCTGTCTGGATGGTCCATGGTGAAAGTGTGCTTTACAGTAGGCAGTGATGCCCTGAGGAAGAGACAAATGGGGGGGGGGGGAAGACTGCTATAGAGGCTAAGGGATGCTGGGCCATGAAGCTCTGCATACTTCCATCTCTGAGGGGGTCCCAAGAAATGTTCTTCCTTTTTGAGACCCTAGTAGAGAACACATAAACCCCAACTCACCAGTGTGGCTAGAATGCTTCTAAAGTAGCGTTCTAAGCAGGAGGACCACTCCACTCTGCTAGGATGACATGGGGCCAAGGCACTGGTTCTACAGGTAGATATATATTCCAAAATCTCACCTTATCTGAACGAACTATACAGAACATACAGCATAAATAAGGAGCTTTCTTTCTGCCTCAACACTGTGAGGGGTGGCCATCTACCAGGCCAGTATTTGCAACTGTCAGGGGCTCCCAGGAAACATGACATGTCAAAGTTTTCTGTACTAATTACCCCCTTAAACATTGTGAACATAGGTGTATGTGGGAAAACTGGATCTTACAAAACTAAGTGTAACTTCAGATATTTTGCTCATATTTAAGAGGTAACTTCCTGAGGCTTATCATAATTTACAAAGACTTTTTAGCAATAAAAAAAAAATTAAAGGAAGAATGTTGCACTGAGCTCCCCCCTTTGAGTGATGTAGTGTTTGGCTCAAGTACAGGATAAAAGGATATCGGTGAACCGAACTAGCGAGCAGGAAGGCACATTCTGAGGATCATTTAGGTGACGTGACATGCATAGTAGTCTTCAAAAACTATGCATTAATGAGCATTAGTGCTTGGAGGCAATTATTCATTTAAGGTGTAGAAAAATAGGAAGCCCCAAAGGGAAGCTAGTTCTAAAAAATCTAGTCTGTATTCCACCAAAGTCAGTCAATCCCAATGTAGCATGAGGACCATCTTCCATGTGTTCAATTCACAAACTACATCTTTAAGTATTAGCAACTTAGAGAACACATGTCAATTCTCCAGCTCAGATCACTGGCCTGCAGCGTAGGGTCTGTTCAAGGTAATGAGGCTGATTGAGAACTTTGTGGGCTTGCTACCATCCTCACCTGGCTTGTGCACACAAAGCCAGTGAGGTTTGGTATGTTAACACCCTCCCCACAAACAATCCCTGCTCAATGCTTACCACTAAGAAAGAAAATTTCAAAGCCCTACGCAGCAGATTGAGTGAATAAGGACAGTCCATTTTGTTGAGAAGTGAGCTTATAAAACTGAGCAGGCTTCTTCTCTGGGTGTGGTTACAGCACAGACAGCTGAAGCCATTCTCGTAACCTGTTAGTCGGTCGGTCTGTCTGTCTGTTTGTTTGTCTGTCTCTCTCTCTTACACACATACACACACACACACACACACACACACACACTGTTCAGACTGTCTGACTGTCTCAGAGCATAAATCACATTGTACTTGGAACAGTTTCGATGCTTCTGACAAGAATTTGGTTTAGATGTAGAATGCAAAATTAGGGTGCTATGCAGGGATACAGTGGGCCATTTCCATCTGGATTATCTGATGGGGTATTCTTTTTGATGACAGATTGTGGGAATTATCTTCCAAAAATGACAGTGTACTGCTACTGCTTTGATTATAAATTTTGCTAACAAGAATTTTCCTCATTTATTCTGGCAAAATGGCAGATTTTTCTCCCTACCACTTCTTTAAAAGAATCAAATAAGCTGTAGAACACGTGGCCACCAGCCTGTTTTCTGGGGGATTGTTTAGAGAGAGTAAGATTCTGTTGAGTCCCTTTCTTCCTATGTAAGGCACAATAAATGCAAACCCGAACAGATTTCAGTAGGGGACAGGCAAAGGGAGAGAGCTAAGCACTGAGGGCCTGAGCAGCTTGTAGCCACATGGAGTGTGCAGGCCAGAGCCAGCTGCCCATGTGATCAGGAGGGTAGAACTGACTGACAATAGTGCTACACACTTGAGAAACTGAACTCAGGAGGGGAAAGCCTCTTGAACACACTAAGCAGTGTGCCCAGCACTTTTAAGGTAGATTACAACTGTGTGCAAGGAACCTAAGTCCTCTCCTACAAAGAAACGTGGATGCTATGACCACAACTTAACTCTTCCCCTTCCATTTTGATCCTGCACTGTTGGACCTGGAAGGATGTGTTTAGGGAGACAGAGACCAGTTTAGGCTTTTCCCTTTTTTTCACTCTGTAGCCCTGGCTGCTTCAGACTGACCCTTCTGCCTGTCTAGGATAACAAGGAAATGTTACCACTCTTGGCTCAATCTAGTTTCTTTTTTTCCCAAGCAAAGTGCTGCAGCAGCAGCACCTGATGACCACAGCGCTCAAAGACGTTGGCAGCATGACATACTGGTAGCTAGGATGGCCAGGGGTGGGGCACACAAAAATTGAGTCTTTGGTTGCCACACCCCATACAAGGACCTCAGGCAGCTCAGGTTGGCCTTGAATTCAGCAGGCAGCCAAGGCTGACTTTTAAATCCTAACCTTCCTGCCTCCATTTCCCAAATACTGGGGTTAGAGGCAGGTAACACACCCAGCATGATTGCGCTTTTAAAGCCCATGCTTTGTCAATGTAAAGCATACAGTGGTAGGGCTGAGATAAAGGGAAAAAGTTCCTTGAGAACTCTTGTGAGGATCTGCTGCCTGATAAAAGGAATGGGTGGAAGGCATGCATTTGCTTTAAGCTCTGAAACATCTTAGGACTGGTAGCTCAGTCCTAAACAAGCATGTTGTAGCCCTATCTCTCCAGGTCTCTGTTAGGCCTGTCTCTAAGTATAAAGACAGAAATGGTAGTGCCAACAGGAGGTTGCATTCTGGATCCTTTGTTCAAACAAAGCAATGTGTGTTCTAAAACTCATGCCAACACAAAAGTCTGTAAAACCTGCCAGGACCTTTAAAACACTTGGGCTTGCACTATAGCTTCCTTCTGATACAGTGAGTTTCCTCTCAAAGGAACCTAAGTTGTATCTGCACATTCATATTTATCAGTGTTAATGCTGTAACATTTAAGTTAACCAAAGCTTTTGCTTCCAGCTCAAATTTCCACAACAAGACTAAAAAGAGCAGCATTTTTGACTAAGTTTGGTGCGTTTCAGATTCTCCTACCATTCTCTGCCTCCCTTAAAGGCCTTAATGTAAGTTGGGTTTGGCTTGGCAGTGGATGTCCCATGCTCCCGTACTGAAAGGAGCAGAAATCACAGACATACTGGAGTGGTCTCACGGCATCTTTGGCTTTGAAACCATCATGAATGCAGTCAATTGGAGTGTTCAAGGTTTTAACAAAAACACTGAATATTGAGTTAGTTTGAAATGCAATTTACCCAGGAATAAATCTAATAAGGTCATTTTGATAATTAAAATATGAAAAAGATAACATGTACAAGAGAACAATGATGTTCATATTCTTGAAATAAAGACAAAAGTAGTGACATTTGGTTCATTTTCACAAATTGCACATGGATAAAATCATACAGTACTGCAGACAGCTATAGACAAGCAATTTAGTCAAAGAATTTGCTTCTTTGTTTCAATGAAAATTAAAAAGCTGTATGAAATGCATAGCTTTGATTAAGACTATAAATACAGTTTCCTTCTCAATAAAATTCCAAATTTAGAATGCTGGCAAAAGGCAGTGCTGGCAAAGTTTTTAATGCACATGGAAATGCTATTCTATTTTGGCTTCCAGAAGTAGCCCTAGGAACTCCTATGCGCCAACGCATTGACAAATGGTCACTTCTGTTTTCTGTGAATTATTCTAAATGTCACCTAGGTACTTAAAAGTTAGCGCTTGCTCCCTTCTAGAAGCTAAGGCAGCAGATGCATGAAGCACCTCAGCTAGACTTCCAACTAGCTCAGCAGTTCACCTGTGCTCCTCAGGCCACAAGGACTGCAATCTACATGGCTCCCTGTACACCCACTGGGACTTTCAGGTTCACTTCTGCCCATAAAGACAGCCCAACAGGGCGAAAGCCATCATCACTGCATACTGTTCCTTGCAGCAATTTCAAGTTTAAAGGCTCACACATTGTGGGGTCTTCAAACTCCACCTCCCTGAAGACAAACTTCATCTGCTGTCATTCTTCATGGACTATCCCCTCCATCTCTTCAGAAGGCATGCTTTGTTGGCAATGTACCCTACGGCTCTGCTGATCAGTTCCCATTCATGCTTAGTTAACTTTCAACCATCTCAGCCTTCATGTAATTTGCTTATTGTGTTCTCTAGTTTTCACTAAACACAAATGCAAAGGCAAAGACTGAAGCAATCATTTCAAAACACAAGAGCTCACACTAAAGACACACATGAGCATCAAATATTAAAACGTGAGTTTTCTCCTGTCTTTATTCTGGGGAGGAGGAATCTTCCTCCTCATCTTCCTCGTCTTCCTCGTTGAATGAACAGGGGGTCTCGCCGCGGGACTCAGAGCAGTGAGAGGCTGCACTACTGGACTGGTGACTGTCTGGGGCAGGGAACTGCCCAGTTGCTAAGGCCACTTCAGCATCCAAGCACAACCCTTGGTTCACACTAGCAAATAAGTTAAAAACACAGATTCATTAATGCAGTGCAGACGTTTCTTTGTGCAGACAGGAATAAACAGAGGAAGGAGGTACCGTTGAGCTACAAACCTGACCCACCTGTTGCAGCAGTGACACAGCCCTGGCTCTCCACAGAAGAGCCAGGGCTTTGGGGCTGGCTTTTCTCACCTTGAAAAAAATACATACCTTGATTGCGGTTCGGTGGCACTAGTGGTCAGGTCTAAATTTGAAACTGATTGGGTAGAGTTCAAAAGCAGTCCCTGGTTTAACCAAGAAGGTCCTGTAGAGATATCTGCAAGATAAACACCAAAAAAAGAAGAAAATGTAGGCTCTGAACTCTGATGTTCTGCCGTGCTCTGAAGTAAGCATGTCTTGGTGACAGCTGGACAATTCTCCTGCCCTGTGAAGAACCTTGGTTTTTTTTTTTGGGGGGGGGTCGGGGGTGGGGTGAGGCACAAATAAATTCCTGAAAGAGAATGGAAAAAAAAAAAAAAGGAAGACAGACTTCAAGGAGAAAGAATTCAAAGTAAAACCATCACTGGCTCCTTTTAGTTCAGTGTTTTTGCTTTCCCCAAGATTTATTTTATTCTTTTTAAATCATGTGTATCTGTAAAAGCCCAAGTGGGAATGTATGTATGAGGTGCCAATGGAGGAAAGGGGTGTGAGTCCGAGCTGTGAGCTGTCCGATAGGAACTGAACAGCAGGATGCACTCTAATTACTCTAGCCTCCCTTTGTCTTTATGTAACATGACAAGGCTGCTTACTGGGTATAGTAAGAATGAGGTCAGAATGTGGACTATCTTACACATCTGGCATTCTCACCATGAAAGACTATGACAGTGACATTAACAGTCAAAGCCAGAATTGGACAGAGACAAAACAAATAAGAACTATTTTAGGAGAGATCACACAGCTTATGGATCAGGCAGACAGACACACTCCTGTCACCCTTCCCCCACCTCCCGCTGTGTGTGTGCACATGTGTGCAGATGTGCTTCTGAGACAGGGTCTCTCACTGAGACTTAGGACTTGTTAATCAGGCTAGGTCAGCAGGCCAGCAAACCCCAGGGATCTTCCCATCTGTCTCCCTAGCACCAGATATGAGCATACATCATCACGTCTAGCTTTTTCCACAGGTGCTGAGGATTGAACTACACACAGATGGTCTCAGGCTTGCACAGCAAGCACACTATCAACTGAACCGGCTCCCCACCCTGTGGCACTGTTTCTAAGTGTACGCAGGTGAAGCCAATCCTGTTGCTCATCAATGACCTATGCTTCTTCCTAATTAGAGGCCCCTCCACTCCCACCCCTGGTATCATTTGCTTTATAATTCAAAGTACTCTTAAGATTGTGCTTTCATATAAGAGTTTTAAAATTTACTTTTATTTTATGTGTATGGATATTTTGTCTATATGTGTATCTGTGTACCATGGTCTGGTTCCCATGAAGGCCAAAAGAAGGCATTAAACTCAAGCTACAGGTGGCTGTAAGCCATGGTGGATGCTGGGAACTGCATCTGGGTCCTTTGGAAGAGCATCCATGGTCTTAGCTGCCAAGCCCTCTCTCCAGGTTTGTGGTGATGGTTTTAATAAAGGTGAGACAGGTTAGGTGTTTCAGCTCATCTTCTTTTCCCTGAATATGCCACGCTTCTCCCAACACAACAGACTAGTTCTTACTACACTGTTACTTGCAGGATGGCTTCCTGTCTAGAATGTTAGCTCAGAGAGAACTGTAACCTGAATGTCTAGGGACCTCAGAATTAATGAATGAATATATATAGTCTCTTACAAGAATTTGTTTTTCTTTTTCTCTGTTTAGTTTTTCAAGACAGGATGTTTCTATGTAATAGCCCCCCACTTGTTCTAGAACTGTTCCCAGCACTTGAGGGGCAGAGGCAGATGAACCTCTGTGAGTTTGAGGCCAGCCTGGTCTACAGAGTGATTTCCAGGACAGTCACAGAGAAAATTTTCACAGAGAAAACCTGTCTTGAAATCCCCACCCCCACTCCCAAAAAGAGAAAAAGATCTCACATCACTGGGCATGGTGGTATCCGCCTTTAATCCCAGCACTTGGGAGGCAGAGGAAGGTGGATCTCTGTGAGTTTGAGGCCATCCTGGTTTACAAAGCAAGTTCCAGGACAGCCAGGGCTACACAGAGAAAACAGTGTGGCAAGGGGAGGGGTCTAAACCACAGACCCCCTCACATTATAAGGCAAAACCCAATGCATACTCAGAAAACATAGTTTGTTCAAATATGCTTTTATTGCATTTTATTCTTATTTCTGAGGGTGTGTGTGGATGTGCCATGGCGTGAGTGTGGAAGTCAGAGGACAGCTTTTTAAGCAGTTGGCTCTTTCCTTCCAACATGTAGGTTCTGGAGATGAAACTCAGGCTTGGCAGCAAACATTTCACCCACCAAACCATCCTGGCAGCCCTCGAGCCTGTGTGTGCGCGCGCGTGAGAAGCCAGTGGACTGGGAAGTGGCTCGTGTCTCTGGTGTGAAGGAGGATCTCTGAGGTTGCTGCACTGCACACTCACAGCTGACCTGTCTCTACTTCCTCATCTCCCCGCAGGAATTCCAAGATAAAGATGCACACTACCAGAATGGCTCTTCGTCTGGGTTTGGAGTATGAAATTCAGGATGAAACTCTTATCCACTCAGATACTTTCCCATTCCCTTTATTGTACAATTTCTATAATTTCTATGCAAAAAACATGGAGTCATGTGTGCTAAGATAGGAATTCTGTCTAGCAACTGAGAATGAGCCCATGCACGAATGAGGAAACTAAATAAATGACTACATTAACTTTAGGTCTTCTAAGCCTTTTTCTTCACAGACTAAGGCAACTGTGAGAGAAAAAAAAAGACTCCAATTCTAAGAAGAAAAGCAGATTGTGAATACACTTAATAAGAACAAGTCTGAACAAGATGAAATTAAAGCTGAATGCTGTGCTGAATATGAATTAGTAAACAGAACTGTGGAAACCTTCTGCTGGGTCCCAGCTATTCAGTTGTGAGCATTACAGATTATATTTCCTTCTACAATGGATCTGAAAAGCCCACATTTCTTTCACATTATTATAGGCTCTACACGGTGGTTCTCACACTCTCGTCCAAGGGCCATTCCCTCCCTTTCATACTAAAGGGACATGTCCCTTTGAACTGACAGGAAAATCTGTAGCCCAGTCTGTAAATGAGGTCATGAAGAGATCAAACTACAGGGCCTGCTAATCACCCTGAACCTTTCCACTGCGAATAAGAGAAAGAAACTTCTGGTGATTTATTGAGCCAGCCCTTTATTCAGACACTGCTGGACTTCCAGTCCAATGAGGCTAATGAAAACATTGTGCAAAGGGAGCAGGGAACAATGCATATATGGTAAGAATCGGCTGAGTTGCAGGAGGGTACAGGGGCCACACTTGCGGAAGGCAGATGGTACTGATTTAATACATGAAACACAACAGAAATCAAATCTCAGTTAAAAAGACCTATGAGCAAAAAGTTAAAGAAAACTACCTTTCTGCTTATATTTGATTTTATGTACCTTACAACTAAT
Source organism: Myodes glareolus (assembly GCF_982192425.1). Classification (NCBI taxonomy): domain Eukaryota; kingdom Metazoa; phylum Chordata; class Mammalia; order Rodentia; family Cricetidae; genus Myodes; species Myodes glareolus. The sequence goes on along the minus strand of NC_142029.1, from coordinate 54,916,562 downwards.
ATTAAAACTCTGTTTCAGAGATGTGAAGTCAGGTACAGTGGTGTGCACCTATGGTCTCAGCTACTTGGAGGCTCAGGCACCAGGTTACAGAAGCCCAGGAGTTAAAGTCTAGCCTAGATAACATTGTGAGTCCAAAAATGGATGTGAAATTCTAGATGAAAAGTCCCAAATACTTTTAAATGTTCAAGTACCTTTGAGAATATATAATATTGTTGAAATTAGCAAAACCACAAACATTTCCAAATGAGTAGAAAATATATGAACATAAAAGTTTCTTTTTATTAACTATACCTAGTATACTCTTTCAATTTATTTATTTGATTTTTCAAGACAAGAGTTGTCTGTGTAACAGTCCTGGCTGTCCTGGAACTCTCTTTGTAGATCAGGCTGGCCTCAAACTCAAGGAGACCCAACTGCCTCTGCCTCCCAAATGCTGGTATTAAAGGTGTGCACTGCCGCCACCTGGCTACTCTTTCAATTTATAATAAAAAGAAAATCATGTCTCCAAGAAAAATGGATAAGCAGCCGATAAATACATGAAAAGATGCAACACCCTAAATCATTAGGGAAATTAAATTAAATCACTGTGAGTTACCACTTCACATCCACTGTGTAAAATTATAAAGATGGACAGGGTAGCTTGGTAGTAGAGTGTATAATTATCATGCAAAAAACTATGTATTCAATCACTAGCGCCAAAAAATGAAGGTGTGGAGGGTATTGAGAAGGATATTTAAAAAAAAAAATCAGAAGCCTCACACATTACTTTGTAGAACTGTAAAATGGTATAGGCACTTTAAAAGCCATTTAGCATCTCATAAAAATCTAACAGTTCTGCTCCAACAAAGCTGTAAACATGTTTGGAAAAGCAAAACACTAGGGCCGGATGGTGGTGGTGCAGGTCTTTACGGGGAGGCAGAGGCAGGTAGATCTCTGTGAGTTCAAGGCCAGCCTGATATACAAGAGCTATTTTCAGGACAGCTAGCGCTGTTACACAGAGAAACTCTGTCTCAAAAAACCAAAAATAAATAAATAAATAACAAAACCCCAAAACACTAACAATACAAACGTATACCAACTGATGAATGAAAATATGGTACGTTCATAAAATGGAATATTATTTACCAATTAAACTTCCCTAATCCAAAAATCCCAAGTCTGAAATGTTCCAAAATCTGAAACTTTCTAAGTACTAACATAATGCCAAAAATGTAAAATTCCATACCTGACTTCAATGATAGGTCACAGTCAAAACCCAAGCATATTAAAATACTCTATAAAGTAACTGGGTAGAGTTGCATATGAAACACAAAGAAATATCATATTTAGATTTGGGTGCCATCTCTTAAATAACTTTATTATGCAAACTCAAAGATTCCAAGAGACAAAAAACAACAACTACAAACAAACAAAACGTAGCCAAATCTAAAGCACTTCTCATCCTAAGCATTTTTGGGCAACCAGAAATACCTAATACAAAGGCATGGGATAGCTAAGATGAGTATATTAAATATACTATGCAAAGTAGAAGACATTATAAAGGCCACATAATATTCAATCCTGTTTATATGTGATGGCAAACCACAGTCACAAAAACAAACAAAGAAAAAAAAATAAAAACATTAAAACCAGACTAAATTGCTGGTTACCAGGGGCTGGGGTTTTATGTAGGGAGTGCTAATAACATGTGTTTTCTATTTATGGTTATAAAAATGCCCAGGAGCTGGGGGTAGTGGCACACGACTTTAATCTCAGCAGTGGGAAGCAAGGTAGGTGGGTCTATGACTTTGAGACCAGCCTGGTCTGTTGTGGGATTCCCCTCTGTATGCTGTGAATACCATTGGTGAATAAAGAAACTGCCTTGGTCTGTTGATAGGGTAGAGCACAGCTAGGCAGGGAAAACTAAACTGAATGCTGGGAAAAAAGAGGAAAAGTCAGGGAGAAGCCATGGAGCCACTGTCAAAGACAGACATGCCTAAACTTTACCCACTAAGACACAGCCACATGGCGATCCACAGATTACTAGAAATGGGTTAAATTAAGATATAAGAGTTAGCCAATAGGAAGCTAGAGCTAATAGGCCAAGCAGTGATTTAATTAATACAGTTTCTGTGTGATTATTTCGGGGCTGAGCAGCCGGGAACAAAACAAGCAGCCCTCCTCCAACACTGGTATCTATAGTCAGCTCTAGGCCAGCCAGAGTTGTATAGTGAGATCTTATCTTTAAAAAGAAAAAAAAAAAGTATCCAGGAATTAAGCAGTGGTTGCAAACTTTTGTGAATATATTAAAACACCACTGAATTACCTACTTTTATAAATAGGTGATTACAGGGCTGGAGTGATGGTTCAGGAGTTATAAGCACTGGCTATTCTTCCAGAACATTGGGTTCAATTCTCAGAACCCACATTGTAGTTCACAACTTCTGTAGCTCCAGTTGCAAAAGATTCTGACACCTTGCTCTGGTTTCCTTGGGCATGAGACACACATGTCCATAGACATACAAGTAGGCAAAATACCCATCCACATAAAAACTTTTTAAAATGGATGTTTCATTTTATGAGAATTAAATCTTAATTCAAAAGCCGACTGGGAAAGTAGAATATTTCTACTTTTTAGGGGAAAGTAAAATCTAGTAAAATCAAATTGAAAAATTTTCGTATGATCTAAGAAAGCTCAAGACCCATCCAATACAGACCTAGTAATTTCAATCTGTATGTTGCACATAACATTAGACACATGGATAGAATGTTCAAAGAAGCACTGTATTTTTAACATCAACTCGGGGGGGGGGACAACTATAAGTTTATCAGCACTGAAATGAACAAACTATGATTTTTTCATGCAACAAAATTTAATGTGGAAATAAAAATGCATGTATTATAGCAACATTAAATCTGACAGATATAATGTTAGGTCACTAAAGAAAACAGCACTCCATGAAGTTGGCACAGTCCAGTATGTAATCGCAGCACTGGGGAGACTGAGACAGGATACTATGAGTTCAAGTTCAGCCTGGGCTACAAGGTGAGTTCCAGAATAGCCTAGGCTAGAGACAACCAGAAAGACAGGACATTACTTATATCAGAAGACAAAACAATGTTTCTTTTTCCTGCTTATCATTACCTGTTTTTGCCTCTAAAGCAGTGGTTCTCAACCTGTGAGTGGCATTCTACCAACTGAGAAAATCCTGGTTCTCGCCTCCTAAATCAGTGGTCAAATGACCTTTCCATAGAGGTTACATACTAGATATTATGCATATCACATATTTACATTATGCTTCATAATAGTTGCAAAATTATAGTTATGAAGTAGCAGCGAAATAATTTTATGGTTGGGGCTTACCAAACCATGAGGAACTGTATTAAAGGGTTGCAGCACTAGGAAGGTTGAGAACTACTGCTCTAAAGAAAAGCAAATGAATAAATAAGAAATAAGAAATTTAAAGCTGTAGTGTGATATACATCTATCAGACTAAGGTAAGAAAGCCAAGATTAGAGGTGAGGCTGGGCTAACAGCAAATTCTTGTTTAAAGAAGACATTGAAGGAACTGGCTATGTCTGCAGGTGTGGACAGAGTCACAGATAGCAGGGCGCAGATAACTTACTTCAACAGTATCGTGTTTTCTCCTACGTGATGAGTCACTGGACTAGGACTGTTCAGTCTCTAACTGTAGAAACGCTCTGTATCTACTCACTATTTCATACAAACAACTTAAAGCCGGGAGAGGAATATGAAACAGGAAATACAGACCATTTAGAGATTTCGCTGTACGGAGAATAATGAACATACACAAATCCATGTTTTCTGGGGTTTTTTCTGACACTTAAAATTTTTACTATATTCCTTGTGGTAGTTTGACTAAGATGTCCCCAGAAGTCTTGGGCATTTCAATATGCAGTCTCCAGTATTAGAGGTGTGGCCTTGCTGGGGGTAGGCTCTGAGGTTTCAAGAGTCAAGTCATTTCCAGTTAGCACTCCGCTTTCTGTTCCAGCCTAAACACCTCCTGCTTGCTGCCATGATCCACTCTTCTCCCCTGTAACTCTAACCCCACAGTAAACCCTTCCTCGGTCACGGTGATTGTCACAGAAACGAAGACATTTTCTGAATACAGCATTCCAGTAGAGTGAGGTAAATCTATTTTTTTTTTGGCAAAATACTCTTAAGTTCCCCTAGAATTATAAACAAAAACAAAAAGCCAAACTTCCATCAAGCTTTTCACTAAAAGCTTTACAAGACTTTACTTAAACTCTCAGAATTACAGAGAAAATATATCACTGTAGACCTAAACTTAGAGTCAGCCAATTTTTTTGTACAACATATACTGTGTAGATGTAAGCTTGTACTCTTTAAAAAAAAAAATCACTGATTTTTTAATTATATAAAGTATTTAAGAACGCCACCCAGTGAAGCTAGCACGTGCTCTCTGAACTGCATTTGTAAGAATGTTTAACAAGTCAGCTTGACATTCAACTGGGTACATAGCATCTCCAACATACCTGTGACATAGCCTTCTAAAGCTTTCGGAACCAGGGATTTTGCAATTTGCAGGTCTTCCAGAGAGCATTTGCCTGACTCCAGACCAAAGGACATTCCCATCCGCTTCAGTACTTCTATGTCATCATGGATCTCAAAAGTGTTATCAAAATTAAAAAGGTATTCAAACCTGCAAAATAAAGCAAGGATGGGGATGGTCAAGTGAGATGGCTCAATAGGTAGAGGTGCCAGGTACCAATCCTGACAACTTGAGTTCAGTTTGTTCTCTCTCTCTCTCTCTCTCTCTCTCTCTCTCTCTCTCTCTCTCTCACACACACACACACACACACACACACACACCCCTAAATACATAAATTTAATAATAATTTTTCTTTAAAGAAATAAAGGAGGCCATGCAGTGGTAGCACACCCTTTTAATCCCAGCGCTCAGGAGGCAGAAGCAGGCAGATTTCTGAGTTTGAGGCCAGCCTGTCATACAGAGCGAGACAGAGTGAGTTCCAGGACAGCCGGGACGACACAGAGAAACCATGTCTCAACAAAACAAAATAACCCCCAAAAAAACAAAAATAAAAATAAGAAAGAAAGGAAGTATGGGGTCTTGGTGACATGGAGGAGCTCTGCAAGGTCTTACAACCCTGTGCTCTGTCTGCTTAATTTGCTTCCTGGGGTTTCTAGTAGACTGGCTTATTAGTCTTAAAGAAGAAAAGTGAATGCTCAATTAATTTTCCAGCTAGCCACAGAATACACAGTCAATCAAGAAAACTTTTCCCTTTGATTTGAAATGAGGTTGTACCACACTGCACAGTTTGGTCTGAACTCCTAGATTCAGGGATCCTCTTAGGTAACTGGAACTTCAGACACTTGAACTGAACATATTTGAATTAAGTGGAAAACAACTGTAACAAAGCAAACCCAGCCAAATCCTATCATGAGGAACTAAGAATAAAATATCTTAAGCAAGTGTCACAGAGCTCAGTATGGTATGGTAGTTCATGCCTTTAATACCATTACTTGGAAGGCAACAGCAGTATGATTCCTCTAGAGTTTAAAGCCATCTTAGGTTTCAAGACTTCTAGTCCAGTCTAGTCCACACAGTGAGAATCTGTCACAAACCAACAAAAGTACCACAGATAAACTACATAGCAGCTATCAGAATGTTCTTGAAAAGTAATCAGTTTAGATGCCTGACTACACAGCACAATCGAGAAGCAAAGAAAGGGCCAACAAGATGTGGCCTAAGCTTATCCCCAGGAAATACTTTGGGGAAGGACAGAATTGATTCCCCTAGCCAGGCCCGAGACCTCCATCTACAGGTTCTGTGCTGTTTGTTCTAGTGCAAGTTCTGAATAATTGTGGGTTTGACCTTGTTATGGGATTCTCTATTAAAAGCATGTGAGGTTGAGACTTATACTACATCTTAAACCAGGGCAAATCTTCTAACTTAAAGCAGGAGGCTGAAGTGAGTCTGAATAAAGTATATTAACAAGCTCACAATGAACTGGAAGTGGGCACCTGCCAGAGGGATGATTTCAGACATCTTTAGCGGATGGCTTTGTAAACTTAATTTTATTGTGGGAAAGCCTCCTGGCTAATTAAGGGTAAGATTGCTTCACCAAAGTAACTGACAGACAAGATTACGGACCTACCTCAAATAACAAGTGTGTGCAAGCTGCTCCATGAGGGGAGGCCAAGCAAGGCATGAGTCAGTGACCACCCAAGGCATAGAACCAAAATAGGTCCCAGCCTGGGTGAACAGTGACCACAAACTGTTAAGGTCAATAGTTCCCAAGGGTTCCCAATTTTCCTGAAATTTTTAATTATTCAAAACTTAATGTATTTATTTATTTATTGAGACAGGTCTTTCTTCTGCAGTTCTCCTGGCTGGCCAATGCTGGCCAACTCATAGCAACCCTTCTGCTCAACCTCCCGAGTACTGGGTTCACAAGCTATGTACTACATGCTCAGCTGTGGAAGCCCTATAATCTAAGAAGAGAATTACATAGTCCCTCATAAAAGAAGAGACTAACTTTAGAGAGTAATTACAGTATGACATTTATAGATCACTTCCGAAGATGTTAACCAGTTTGAAGGCTTCTCGGTGTTATATGTTGATAGTTCTCTTAGACACAGGTTTCTGTAGAGTCTGGGGATGTGAATAATAACTATGATAGCCAACAGTTTACTGGGCTAGATATTATGTGAATTTATCTATAGTTTTTATAAATTGGCAAAATAAGTAACTGATTTTAATTTTTTGGTTCTTGATTTCCTATACATTATTTTAGTGTGTGTGCACCATGGAACATGTGTGGAGGTCAGAGAACAACTTTTTAGAGTTGGTTGTCTCCTTTTAAATTGTGGGTTTTGAGGATTAGAATCAGGTCACCAGATTTGGCAGCAAGCACCTTTGATCCACTCAGCCATTTTGCTGGCCCTAATTTTTATTTCTGGAGAAAGGAATGAGATCTTAGAAAGGCTAAGAAATTTAAAAAATGAAAACTGCTTGTCCCTAAGAACAGCAACTAGTATTTATAAAATGTTACAGTGAACCAGGTCTTTTAGAAGCATCATCTCATTCAACTTCACAAGGCTGTAAACAGCAGCTCCATGGAGCAGGCAGGGAGAGGCGCTGGATCCACAACTGGAACCCGTCTTGTCCTCTATGCACCTCTTACTTCCTCATGAAGGACAAGTAAAATACAATGAATGCTTTTCTTTGAAAAGTGCTACTTCTTATTTGCTAAAGTGAATGGTGTCAATTTTACTTAAACTGTTTGAGATAGTTTAAAAAGATTTATTGATTTATGCATTCACATGGGTAGAGGCCAGACAAGGCATTGGGTGTCCTCCTTTATTACTTCCTAACTTATTTTTTCAGACAGGTTCTCTCACAGCGCCTGAAGCTCACTGAGCTAGGCTGCCTAAGCAAGCCCTAGGAAACTTCCCGCTCTGCTATCACCATCCCCGGCCCCCAGCAGGGTTACAGGTAAGCATGACACACCAGCCTTTATATGGGGGTGGGGATCAAATCTCAGGACTCTGCTTTTACAGTAAACACTTTCGTCACTGTGCCATCTCCCAGTCTTGTACTCAGGATTTTAATGCTCACGTGTTCATTCATAAATAAGCAAAAATGGCACATGTTATGGCACATGCCTTTTAATCTCAGCATGTGGGAGGTCGTGGAAGGAGGATGAACTGAATGTCATCTGTGGCTACATAGTTAAGTTAGAGGACAGACTGGACGTTAAACCAAATATTAGCATACTTAAGTATGATGTAATAAATGAGACAATTGCTTTAATGTCACACACTGGTCTGATATATTTTCCTAAGAAAGCAGAACAGTGACTCACCAATGACCTGACTTCCTCCTGGGCCCTCGCTGATGGTCTAACTTATTGCAGTTACTTGCTCAGTTACCACAAAAGTGACACACATGACAGCTAGGGCCCAGGTACCACCACATGTGTCACAGGCAAGCCTAACATGCAGTAGAAACTGTATGGTAAACGACAGCGCTCACTCTGGCTGAAAACAGCACCATGCCCGAGGACATACTGCACACACCCCACTGAAGCCAGGGGAAGGGCTGTAGACAGTGGAGTGGGAGAACATTAGCAGAAGGCAGGCCCTGTACCCCTCCCTTAGTTCCTACTCACTTGTCACTGGAGATGCTGCAATCTATGACTGTTTTTCTGCTCGTATTAATGATTATAAATGGCAGCTGAATGGTGGAATTCAGAGCTGGAGGACCCTGGTTTTGCTGTTCATTTTGTCGATTTCTCTGTACCAGGTTTTTAAAAGCAATTTGCTGTAATGTTCAATAAACAAAAGGTGGTCATTTAATATGAAAAAGTGACTTAGAATTTAAATGAATTAACATACTACATTTAAAATATCTATTTCAAAACTTGAGTATTTAAACATCTATACTAGCAAATAAAAAAGTTAAACACGATAAAAGATTACAATGATTAAGTTCAATAAACACATTTCAAAAGTAAAACACATATATTTCTTTTATTTTTATTTATTTATTTTTTGAGGTAGGGTTTCTCTGTGTAGTCCTGATTGTCCTGGAACTCACTATGTAGACCAGGCTGTCCTCAAACAAAGAGATCCACCTGTCTCTGTCTCCCAAGTGCTGGGATTAAAGGCATGTGTAACCATACCCAGTAAAACACACATATATTTTGATGATGTCTAAGATAAATATTGTGGCCTCTGCTTTCCATTTCCCAGAGAAACAGGCTCTTAGAGATATGGGAGAACTCAGCAGCACAGGCAATAATTCTCTTTAGAGTGACCCCAAGTAAATTTTATATCAACTCACCTCATACGGCATCCTTAGAGTTTAGGGTAAAATACACCTTTTTAAAATCTAGTCCAGAGTTACACAATTCCTTTAAACCAGAGAATACTCTCAAGATGACATCTGGCATACTCACAACAGAAAACAGATGGAAGTAACGATGCCCTACTGGCAGCAGGAAAGTGGGTTCCCGGGCAAGATGACCAATTTTAAAAAGGAGTTTAGGCTGTCTTCCTTTCGTATTCTCATAAAACAATGGTTTTCAAAAACACCAAATTCATCTTATGTTAAAAAAAGAAAAATCTTATTTATCTTCAGAACTATTTCATTTCAGGTTTGGGGCCTTAACTAAAGTTTGATTTACAAAAGTATGTTAAAATGGCTGGGTCCCATTTCCCTAGAAAATAAACACTGTCTCTTAAAATTCATGGTTCAGAAGGAATACCAATTTATTCTAGTATTAACTGTCCAATTGTCAATGTCAAAGACTATCAAAATAACCACTATCACTACAATTATCAAACTTAAAACTTATATTTGTTGTTTTCTATTCCCACAAAATAGTAGGCAGCTGGAAAGATGGCTCAGAGCAGTGGTTAAGAGCATTGGCTGCTCTTGCAAAGGATCCAGGTTCAAATCCCAGCGTCCACATGGCAACTCACAACTGTAACTCCAGTCCCAGAGGATCCAACACCCTCACACAGACATACATGCAGGCAGAACACCTATACACATGAAATGAGTTAAAAACAAACAAACAAAAGAAACAACCACCAACCCAAAAGTTGCTTATATTCACTCCTCAACATATATTAAATCCAGAGAAAAAATGTGCTTCAACTAGAAGTGAGAAAAAGAATGAAGGGGTCAAATACATCTCTGTAACTTCTCTTCCCTTCTAGAACATAGTTTGTCTGACTTATAGACGAGGCGTCCAGGTTGGTCTCTAACTTGCTGTGGACCTAAGAAAGACCTTCAATTCCTGGTCCTTTTGTCTCTACTTCACAAGTGCTGTGAGCATAGACTCATCCTGTCTGTGAGAACACAGCTTAGAATGGGTTGAGATCCCATATGGAGGGAGCTATGTAAATAAATGTTTGGATTAAAAAATAATTAGCAACAGTAAGAGGATTTTGACAAAAAGTTAATTCAGAATCTACTACACCATAAACCTATGTTGTTTCAGTCAGTGCTCGCTTGTATTGTACTGTGTGAATCACTGGAGCTTGGACTCACAAAACACACTGTGACCACTCTGCACTGTTAATGCCCTCACACCTCGGTTAAGACAATCACATAATATGAATTCAGTGTTTTTACTCTACAAAGTTTTCTATTCTTGTAGAAAATATCAAAAATTATGGAAAACAAAGACTTGTAGTATTTTCCTACCACCATTCCTCAGCATATAAATATAAAATTAGTTTATCTTTGGATTAAATTGTATTGGAATGCTTGATTTTAAGAACATTGTTGCTTGAGCTGAACATGGTGGTGCATCTTAAATCCCAGCACTTGGGGACAGAAGCAGAGAGATCTCTGTGAGTTTGAGGCCAGCCTGGTCTACAAAAGTGAGTACCATGCCATAACCCGTAGTGTACAGAATATGCATCAATTTCTTGAAGGGAATTCATATTTTTCTAAGAATTTTCATGTACCTATTGCAATTGTGGTCAAAAAAGGAACATTTTCTGTTTGAAATTGTGTTGATTTAAATGAAAAATGTGATCTGTCACCATTTTTAGGCACTGTGTGATCTCTAGGAAACTGGCAGGCCTCTCTGTAACTGTTAATAGTGCATGCTTGGCCATGTATACTGTAAATAGCCTTTACTATTGTTTGACAATAGTGTTTGACAAGGGCCATAATTAACATCGCTTATGAATTGTGATAAAGAAAAAAGCCATTGTTTATTGATGTGAGTGGTTTGTTTTCATGTGGCGCCGGAAAAGAACCTGATTAATAGCTATAACTCCGTCAAAACTGTCTTTGTATTCGACTGTAGTTTAATGGTTTTTTCAGCTGGGAAAGTTCAGGTCTTATTAATGGACAACTTTCCTCACAAGCCATTAACAACTTTTTTTCAGGTGTTAGCATCTGTTTCAAGAACATGGCGCTGTGTTTACACATCGTCAGAAGTTTTGTTTGAATGGGATTTCTAAATTAATTGACTTGTTTAAGTAAACTCAGAGATGGGAAGAAAAAGTGAGTTCTAGTACAGTCAGGCTACGTAGACAAACCATGTCTCAAAACAAGAATAACTCTTTTTGAGATTAGTACATCATTAAATTAATTTTGTCTTGAGATTAGGACAGAATTTGAATAATTTTTGTTATGTCCTAAACGTACTTGTACATCATGAATGATTAATTATACAATGTGACAGTCTTAGAACTGACAATGTTAAAATCAAAGTAACAACTCTGGGAGATGTTGAAGATACTTCCTGACCTTCAGTATGTATCAAATATTCACATTTATTACTATTATTGTATGTGTGTGAGTGAGGGTGACTTCAGCGGGGGGGGGGGGGGACCTTCCACCTTCTGTGTATTCTAGAGACATTAAGTGCAAAGACCTGAACTAGACCACATTATCACGAAGCAGTCATAAAATTCTACACAACTTTGTAACACGTTTAATAAAAACCCAGAGACAGATACTGGAGTTCAACCAGAAGACCAGAAATCAAAAAAGCACCTCTACCTCAGCCCAAAAATAGCATGCAGCCTAGCAAAGTCATAAACATTCCCAAGAAACTGTGCCAGCCCTAGTCAAAGAGACCCACCAGGGGGTCCAAACAAGACCTGCTTGCTTCAAATGTCCTTGTGGGTATCTGATTAACGACTGTTTTGAAATTCTTATCTGCTGACAGTCATTGTTTTAAAATTCCCCTAGCTCCCAATCCTGAAATACCAAGGTTTGTGTCACCCTGCTTGCAGTTTTCCCCTCTATAGTCCCTTACCCTGAAGCCTTGGGGTCATTTTCCCCCACCTGCTGCAGCAGAGTGATGGACTATGGAGTGACTGATTACAGTCCTAGTTAGCTAATTTGTAATCAATAAACTCCAGTGTGTTTGCATGGAATACCGGCTCTGTGGTGGTCTGGCTTGGGAGTCCCATGATGCGGGTACAACAGAAGAATATAAACAGTGATAAGGAAGAGTTCCTATATTCTTATGACTCACTGTTTAATAGCACCAAAATTGTGTAGATGGTGAAAGCAGTTGGAACACACTTGCTGTGGGACAATGGTTTTATCCTAAAAAGATTTGTTTCTTGTACTTGTTTAAAATGCTGATTGGCCAGTAGCCGGGCAGGAGGTATAGGAAGGGCAACCAGGCAGGAAATAGAGGCGGGGCAATGAGAACAGAATTCTGGGAAGAGGAAAGAATCAGTATACAGTCCTCACTCAGACACAGAGCAAGCAAGATGTGACTACCTTGCCAAGAAAGGTACCAAGCCACGTGGCTAACATAGACAAGAATTATGGGCCAATATAAGTTATAAGAATTAACAAGGGCAGTGGTGGCACATGCCTTTAACCCCAGCACTCGGGAGACAAAGGCAGGCGGATATCTGTGAGTTCAAGGCCAGCCTGGTCTACAAGAGCTAGTTCCAGGACAGGCTCAAAAGCTACAGAAAAACCCTGTCTCGAAAAACCAAAAAAAAAAAAAAAAAAAAAAAAAAAAAAAAAAAAGTAATAAGAAGCCTGAGCAAATAGAACAACCAGTTTATAATTAATGTAGACCTCTGTGTGTTTATTTGGGACTAAACAGATGTGGAACCTGATGGGAAAGAAACCCCGGTCAACACATACTGTTATTTTAGTCTTCTTTTGCAGTGCTGGGTATCAAACCAAAGGCCTTGTTCTTACCAGGCAAGTACTTTACCACTGAGTTGCATATGCCTAACTTAGTATTTCTAGTTTAATAGTAAAAATAAAATTACCTCCTATGTACTGTGGACTGATTTCCTTATTTGTTTTACTCCCTTTGGCCTTTTGTTCTTTTCAGACTCAATATCATCTGTTGCAGGGGCTGATCAGCTTTAAGTGTGTTCCTTATGGAAAAGGTTTAAAGGCAGGAAAGGACAATTAAGTAAGGCATGAGTTATCTATAGGTATAATGTAGTCATACTACTTATCTCAATTGTCAGTTTGAAGAGAATCACTTGGGAGACAGACTTCTGGCCATGCCTGTGTGGAACTGTCTTGATAATACTAAATACTAAATGAGGTGATGTTCTAGTTACTTTCTGTTGTGTGGTTAATACTCTTGACCAAAAGCAATTCAGGAAAGGAAAGAGTTTTTTCCAAGTTACCATCTATCACTTAACAAGATGGAAGCAGAAATTATGGAGGAATACTTGTTGATTGTTTGCAGATCCACACTTAGCTTTCTTTCATTCTTTCTTTTTTCCTTCTTCTTCTCTTTCCTCATATAGCCCCAGACCACCTGTCTAGGGAATAGTGCCACTCAGAGTGGGCTGGACTCTCCTACACCAATTAACAATCAAGATAATCCCTAACAAACATGCCCAGATACCATCTGATCTGGGAAATCCTTCAATTGAGACTCCTTTCTTAGAAGACTGTGCCAAGTTGCTAGTTACACCTAACTAGGGCATGTGAGAAAAGTAACTAATAAACAAGCATAAGAGGAAACGGTGGCATGTAGGGAACAACTTGCATAATTTATTTCTATGACTACTTTGTAAATCTCATTTGATAAAAGGAATAAAAATGAAGCATTAAGAGGAACTAAATTTTATGTTTATAGAAAACCTGAAGATACTGTTTTCAGTAATAATTTGAGTTTCATTTACAGTTTGGAGCCACCTGGTTCTATAAATGCTGCCAAGCTGCCCTGAGGTTTTAAAATCTTCTATAAATATTTGAATTGAGAGAAAGATAAGATTAAAAAAAAAGGGACTTATAAATTTCAGGCATGTTTCTGGTGTAAAGATAAGCAAAGGAAAATAAATATTCAGTTTCATTCTTTTGCTGGGCACTTAAACATTTCAAAGCCCTATTGTTAGTATTCAGGCATCTCTACTGGCCTGCCCTTGGGGGCCTGAAAGAATACTTCCTCAGCTGCAACCACTAAAAAGCACCTCCTGTGCACATTTGCATCCTTTTGTTTTAGAACACAAAACTTTCCACAAAATGCCCACCTCCCATCTCTTTCTCATCACTCTAATCCTCAGGGATTAGTCTCTGCCCCATCTTTCTCTTCTTCCAAAAAAAAAACCTATGCAAGCCCTATTGTATGGAGTGATTTCTCCCAACTGTTTTTTAAAATTATAACATTGTTTCCATGACCTCAGCAGGTTCTCCTGGTGCTTCCTCCTACCTGCCAGCAGTCTGAGGCACGCTAGGACCCTGGGACCCGGTTCACATATAAAGCCTAACTTCTCAAACTAAAGGATCACTGGGCCTCTCCATCCAACAACACTGGCATGATTGGTGAGCCCCCACTTCTCCACCTCTGGTCATTCCCCACGAGTGAGGACTTGTCTCTTGAGTATGGTTTCTCACCTTTTGATCTCATCAAGTCTTGGTACCAGGCAACCACGGCTCTCTCAGGCTTGGAGTCCTTGCATGATGATACATAGTACAGGCGGTGCCTAGTTAATCTGTTCCTCTCTGTATTCCTGGGATACTAGGGATTGCAGACCCTTGGGTCTGTCTTCTCTGCTTCACTCATGGGAACTGTATCATCATCTACACGTCCAAACTCCCCTCTGGGTTGTCTTTTGGAAAACCTTGGACTTCTGTGTCCAGTGCCCGATATAAAAGCTTCTGAATTGCGTCGACCTTTGGAGTCAGATCTGGCCCAAACACCTCTTAGATATAAATCCAAATGGGCACTCCCTGGCACTTATAACCCAGTAATTGATGGGGCCTTTGGGACATTCTGCCAATGATTTGATAGAAGGAAGGAGATACCCTATTTTCAAGCTTTTTCTTATTTTTGCTCCATGCCTTCTTTTCTCTTGCCTCTTATACCTTTCTTTGTCTTTGATTTCCTCTCTTGCCTCCTTTCTTTCTTGCTTCTCTTCCTCTTGTCTGCCTACCGCTTTCAAGTACCCACTCCAACAAGGCCTTTCAATCTTTCGTGTTTCTCCTCCCCCAATAACCGCTTACACTAATGCTGTTGGGTGCAACATGTTTGCTTAGTGGCAAGTCCCACTGAAAGGTAACCCCTTCATGCTGAGATCCTACCCACTTGCTCCAACCCTAACAGATCAGCTCTGTTCACCTGCAACAAATTTGCTTTCTTGTTCACTGATGGCTTTGCCTTCCATTCAATACCAACACTTGGGTCTCTGGGGGGGGGGTTATCCACCTCTGACCATTCCCCTGGATGTGAGCCTTCATTGCTATAGTGGTATATTATTTGTGTTTTAGTAAAGCTTGGCTGGAGATCAGTGCAAAGCAGCCACACTAATCAGCCATATAGGCCAGGCAGTGGTGGCATGCACCTTTAATCCCAGCAGCCACACTAGTTAGCTAAAGAGGCTGGGCAGTGGTGGGGACAGGTCTCACTCTCAGTCTCAAACTGAGGATTTGTGGAGGCAGTATCACCCATTTTCAGTCTGAGGTAGTGTGAGAGCCCATAGACGTGGATCTGTTCTTCCGTTCCCTGGAGGTCAGAGAGTTCAGGCCTAGTCTTGCTCTTTCAAGGTTATTGACAAGAGATTTAAAGTGTGGCTATTAACAGGTTATTGTGACCTAGGGTGTGGACTTGGTGTTTGGGTATTAAGATGATAATCATTTTGTACTTAAAAGTCTTAAGAAACAAATACGAGGGCTGGAGAGACGGCTCAAAGCTGGAGAGCTTTGCCTGCTCTTCCGAAGGTTCCGAGTTCAATTCCCAGCAACCACATGTGCTTACAACTATCTGTAATGAGATTTGATGCCCTCTTCTGTGCCTGTACATGTAGGCAGAACACTGAATACATAATAAAGAAATCCTAAAGAAAAAGAAAAAAAGAAACAAACACGAGTGCATTCAGTATGCACTGGATTACCCTCCGGATACTATCTATGTCTGTATTTCTTTTGTATCTCTGCTTATTCTACCTAACATTTCTAATCCACATGCCCCTACAAGGAACGTACAAACTTGAACCTATCAAGGCTGGACCCCGACAGATATTGCCCCAATATGTGGCTATGGTAAGGTAGAGGTAAGAGCCAGTGACTGATTGCTTTTCTTTTCTGATCTTCAGGTTGAACCACAATACCTGCTTCTGGGTCTTTATCATTTGTGCTACACATTCTCTCTCTCTCTGTTTTTTTTGTTTTGTTTTGTTTTGTTTTTTTTTTTTGAGAAAGGGTTTCTCCTATAGCTATGAAGCAAGTCCTGATCTTGTAGACCAGGCTAGCCTCAAACTCACTGAGATCCGCCTACCTCTACGTCCGGAGTGCTGGGATTAAATGTGTGAGCAGCCACCACCCGGCTACTCCTTTTTATGGTAAACAAAAGGGAGGAATGTTAGTATTAGTATTCAGGCATCTGTATTAGTCTGCCCTTGGGGTCCTGACAGGGTATGTCCTCTCCCCTCCCCCCCTCCTGCCACTCTTGTCCTCTGGGCCAGTCTCTGTTCCCTTCTTTCTCTGCTTACAATAAACCTCCCATGTGAGCCCTGTTGTATGGTATGGCTCTTTTCCCATCAATTTTTAAATAAACACCACCACCTGTTTCGTTTTATTTTATTTATCATTGATTCAAACAGGGTCTTGTAGCTTTCATGGCCTTGAACCTGCTACACATAGGAATACAACTTTGAACTTCTGATTTTTCTGTCCCTACTTCCCAAGTGCAGGGATTACATGGATGTACCATTATGCCAGTTTTATGTAATGTTGGGGATTGAACCCAGAACTTTGTGCATGGCAAAAGCTAAGCAAGCACTCTACTATCTACAGCCCCAGTCTGATAGTCCCATTTTATGAGAACATTCCTGTTTAGCAACATTCTTTCTAACACATATAAGTGACTCTCTTGCAGACACCCACTGGCTGCACTGTGGGTGGGCCTTTCTACCCTGATGATTCTTGAATTATGGTCATTTTCCTCCCAATCAGATAACTCCTGTCCTACCTTGAACAGCTTTAGGCTATTCCTCATTGAAGATTCACCCTCTCTGGATAGAGATTCTTCTTGTGAGGGATGATGGCACCAAAACAGGGGACCCGGGACAAAAGGATATTATCCTACACAACAGGACTAAAGAAGAAAACTGGGAAATGTCAGGGGACTGAACCATGGGTAGGTACAGAAATCCCACAAGTTGATCTAGCCCCTTCCTGGGACAGATAAGACTGTACTAACTATTCTCTTAACAGACTGGAGATACCCCTCCAGGGGCACTAGGGAATTCTGGTAGGGAAAGGAAAACCACAACCCAAGACTTCTCCATCATTTCCCCTCAAAAACTCCTCAGGAAATCACTACTTGATTGACTTCACAATGGGCAGAATCAGACCCTCAGACAAGAAAAAAAAATAATGATTTTGTTAGGAAGCATGGTCTCAGTAACTTCTGAGTGCTGTGAAAAATAGATGCCTTAGCTGGGTGGCGGTGGTGCACACCTTTAATCCCAGCACTAGGAGGCAGAGTTGAGGACAGCCTGGTTTACACAATGAGTTCCAGGACAGCCAGGGCTATGAAGACTCTTGCGCGCGCACACACAAACACACACACACAAATACAAATGCCTCTGGGGATTCTCAATTACAATGTCATCCTTCAACTGGCCCAATTCTTTAAGAAGATGGAAATGATCTAATGTTCTTTAGGGTCAACTTTTATTTTTAAGTTTATCTAACTGGCCCACAAATGTCAGCGAGATCCTGCTCCTTTGAAGCCTCTTTTTGAAATCAGGAGACTCCTTACCTAGCTCTATAACCCCATCACCTGAGTTCTCTTTCCTTTAAAGCCCACATTTCCCTGGCTGACCATGATGGCACACATCTTTAACCCCAATATTTAGTAGATAGAGGCAGGTGGATCTCTGTGAGTCCAAGGTCAGTCTGGTCTACAAAGCGAGTTCTAGGATAGCCAAGGTTGTTAAATAGAGCCTTGTCTTGAAAAACCAAACCAAAACAAAAACGTCACATATCCCAACGGGTCTGCCCTGGTTTCCCCCTGAACCCTGCCTGTCATATGCTAGAGGAACTCAAGAAGTTCAACCTCAGGGCTGGAGAGATGGCTCAGAGGTTAAGAGCACTGACTGCTCTTCCAGAGGTCCTGAGTTCAATTCCCAGCAACCACATGGTGGCTCACAACCATCCGTAATGGGGTCTGGTGCCCTCTTCTGGCCTGCAGACATATACACAGACAGAATGTTATATTGTATACATAACAAATAAATAAATATTTTTTTAAAAAAAAAAGAAGTTCAACCTCAGCACTCTTCAAGGCCCTGGCATGATACAATTGCAAGAGATGAGGAAAGAATTCAGACCCACCTATGTTTTCATAGTCTGCGTTAGCCAAGTTTAAAGATATCAAAAAAGGAATTAGTTTCACTGAGAATCTTGAACCAGTATATACAGGTTTTCCAGACCTAAGCAGCCTTTATGGCATGGCCTGGAGAAATTTCATGCTCACTTTTGATCAGACCTCAACCTGCAAAGCAAAGAGCAATAGCGACTGGTAATGAGTATTATAGCTCAGAGTGAAGACTCATAGGACCAGGTTCCACAGGAGTCCAGGTGGTCCCTTTCAGTGATCCATCTAGAAACCCCCATGGTCATTGGAAGAGAAAGCACTTTATCATTTTTCTGAGGATATAAGGAAAGTGGAGATCAAACCTCTCGATTATTATTAGCTGAAGGACATTTCCAGAGAGAAAGTGAACCTCCTAGTATTTTTCTCCAGAAACTAAGAGAGGCTACTAGAAAACACACTAATGTAACACCAGGGCCCTTGGAGGATGTCCTCCTGAAAGACATAGTCTTCACTAAATCAGCTCAAGATAGCCATTGAAAATTGCAAAAACTGGTGGCTAAGCCAAGTAAGAGCCTGGACCAATCTTTGTAGATCACTACCTCAATGTATTTCAAACAGAACCTGTAAAGGTAGAGATAAAAGAACTAATGACATAATTTACTGACTGTTATGAGAGCTACCCAAGGAAGAGCCATCTTGAAGCAGGACATGGCTTCCTTCCTCTGTGTCCAGTTTACTTCCGGAGGGAATACCCAAGGACAGAGCTGAGGATTATGTCTCTCTTACACTCTAATGAACACTTTCCCAATAGCCAAAGCAATAATTGAAGGGCAGGATGGCTTCTGAGCAACAAGAACTTGAAACCAGCTCCCCAATTTAAACATTGATGAGTTCTGGGACTACCCTCTCCAGGATCCCGAATACCAGTCCAACTTGAGGAGCCCCAGGTAACTTGATAAGATGGTACACCCTGAGCTTCCTAGTGGATATAGAAACCTGGTATTTCATGTTGCCCCTTTCTCCAGGTCTCTAGTCACAGAAAGCAGCCATTTGTTTTTTCATAGACAAATTGGGCTAGCTCCTGAGATGTATTCCATAGCTTTCTGCCTATCGATGAGGAGACATTCTTTTCCAATACTCATTTCTCATTTTGCCTTCCCATTGGGGCAGAAATAGTCTCTCAGCATGAAGTGGGACTTGTCCTGCCTGTTTCTGACAGGAAATATCTATCTGCCTCTGGTGGAAGACAATGTAGACTTTTTAGTACAGACTGGATGGGGAAACTATAGGTCAGGCCACAACCGCTGCACCACTTCTGATACACCTAAAAAGCTCCCCTTTAGGGACAAAACAAGTAGTAAAACTCCTTGACGGTCTAACCTCTAGGTAAGGATGAACGCCCAAAGAGAGCTGCTGTATTTAATGTGGGCACCTTAGGGATGGGGGTAAATGTGACAGCCGGGCCACCTGAAAGGCTAAGCATTCAAGATCAATGACCTATGATGGGTGTGACTGTATTGGTATTGTTCCAGATACTACCTGATAGCACTACAACTATAAAACACACTGGCTTTGGAAGTAAATGAAAAGAGAAACACCATATAGGCAATGAAGGTAGTGAAAAAAATATGCCAGATCTTTACCTGAAGGAGAAGTTCTTGTAGCTGGGCCCGCTTCTGCTTTATCCGTTCTATCCGCCTCTGCTTCTCTATCTTTAAAACATGTTATAAAAAGCAACAAACAAATCCTTAAGTCATTTTATATTTTATTTTTACTTTTATTTTATGAGTGTTTTACTTCCACGTATGTCATGTTAATCTGACGCCTGGTATTCTTGGAGGCCAGAAGGTGGCATTGGATTCCCTGGAGTTACAGATGGTTCTGAGCCACCATGTGGGTGTCAGGAACTAAACCCTGGTCTTCTACAAGAGCAGCAAGTGCTCTTAGCTACTGAGCCATCTCTCCAGTCCCCAAACAAATCTTTTAAAAATGAAGTTATACTTTTATCTACTGTTGTATTTTGAGATAGGGTCTCCCTATGTAGCCCAGGCTAGGCTCAAGACCCAAGTTCCCCTTGAGTCTACCTCTCAAGTGCTACATATATTGCTGTATGACATCATATCCAGTTTGCTTTCTTCTTGGACACATCACGTAAAACAACTTTCTTGTCTGCTCGAAAAAAAATTATTTCCTGTTGGCTCCTGATTTACTCTGGTCTACACTAGGAGTTCCTTTCCATAGTTCTATTAACCATCACACTATTTTTAATACTTAAGACTCACATGGACATCTGTGTGATACTGCTATAAGAATAAAAGTTAAGCCCCCACCTGCCAGTTATGCCCACATCCAGTCAGGATAAGCTACACCTGACTCTCTCGCTAACATGCCTCTCTGATCTTACTGTCACTACTGAAGTCAGATTATACCTAATCTTTCCTTTTCTGTACCATATCCCTCCCCTTATACCAGGTATTTTTTTATTTAAAATTTTTTTTGAGACATACTGTTGCTATATACCCAGACATTACAGGATCTTGTGGTCATCCTGCCTCTAGCTTACAAGTGCTGGATTTAGAGGTGCACACTATTGGACCCAGCATTTTATATATATATATATATATTGAGCTCTACATTATTCTCTGCTCCCCTCCCTGCCTCTCCCCTCCCCCTAGAACCCCATGCTCTCAATTTACTCAGGAGATCTTGTCTTTTTATACTTCTCATGTAGATTAGATCTATGTAAGTCTCTCTTAGTGTCTGCATTGTTCTCTAAGTTCTCTGGGGTTGTGGTTTGTAGGCTGGCTTTCTTGCTTTATGTTTAAAAACCACCTATGAGTGAGTATATGTGATAATTGTCTTTCTGGGTCTAGGTTACCTCACTCAAAATAATGTTTTTTAGTTCCATCCATTTTCCTGCAAAATTCAAGCTGTCATTATTTTTTTCTGCTGTGTAGTACTCTATTGTGTAAATGTACCACATTTTCCTTACCCATTCTACGGCTGAGGGACATTTAGGTTGTTTCCAGGTTCTGACTATGACAGACAAAGCTGCTATGAACATAGCTGAGCACATACATGTCTTTGTGGCACGATTGAGCATCCTTTGGATATATACCCAAAAATGGTATTATTGAGACCCAGCATTTTAAAAATAGTTTCCCACTGTTTTTGTAACAGGTTGACATTGCCTAGCATTCAGTAATTTACTGTATCACTTCTCTACAGGTATAAACTTTGCCCACACTCGGCTGTAAGCATACATTGCTCACCCTTAAACATTTGCCAACCACTCTCAACCCACTCAGTGATCATTTCATTGGAAAACTCTACCTTATCTCTCCTTCCAAGAGAATTTACAGACTTTTTTTTTCATGGATGGTCTTTCTCCTTTCTCATTCCTGAGATAGAACCTATGGCCCCATTCATACTTGGCACAAGAGCTCTATTACTGAATTGTATCTTGAGCTCAGATTAAATAATATATTTTTAATGGTTTTTCGAGACAGGGTTTCTCTGTAGCTTTGGAGCCTGGCCTGGAACTAGCTCTTGTAGACCAGGCTGACCTCAAACTCACAGAGATCTGACTGCCTCTGCCGCGCGAGTGCTGGGATTAAAGACGTGCGCCACCACTGCCTGGGTAAATCGTATTTTTGATAACGTCTATTTTTCATCTTCTTTATTAAAACAACAGTTTAGTTTCTTGGGGTCTTGATTTAAGTGTTAAACTTTGTCTTGTTCTGTGGTTAAGGACATGGGTAAAGCATTAATAATGTAATTAAAATGATATTCAAGATCTACTCAGGAAGAAGAAAAGGGAAGAAATTTCTACTGTAGCATATAAAAACACTATTGAAGAATGTGGCTTTTTTTCCCCTGTCATTCACAAGAACAATAATAGTATTTTTTATTTCTAGGTGGGGGTTGAATGCAAAAGTACTGAGTAAAATCTGAAATCAACTGCAATTATCCACAAAAGCCTGTTCACCTCAGTTCACATTATTCATGGTCTTAACAGTAAAATTATAACAAACCAATTAGAAATAGTGTCAGAAACATACTCATTTAGGGAAATTTTTCTATAGTGACTAAAGTTAACCAAGTTAAAAATATTTTTTTAACATTGCTCCAAAATTAGTGAAGGCCACATTAAAATGCTGTCACTTATTGATGGTAGAGTCAAAGGTAAATTTAACGTCCATAGTTATACTTTGGATATTGGATAAGAAACACACCATAAGCTTGAGCTATTGTCTGGAAGCACAGATTTACCTTGAACCAAAATAACTAATCAGGTAAACTTAGATCTATTAGATGACCTACCAAAAATTTACTGGCAGGTACTTTAAATTAGAATAAAATAAAGATCTTATCTAAGAAACAACACAGATGAAATCCATTCATCTAATTTTACAGTTGTTGTTGTTTTGTGTTGAATTTTTGTTGTAGGTCTGCTTTGAGACAAGGTATGTACTCAGGCTAGCCTTGAATTCTGTGGTGGAGATGACCCTGATCCTTGCTTGATCTTCTCCCTACTTCCAAGAGCTGGGGCTAGAGGGATGCACCATCATGCCCAGAACACTCACTGACATTTTGTTGCTCAGCTTCATGATTTGTAAAATAAACTTCAAATTACATCTCCAAAACTCTTCCAATTCAACATTCTCCACAGAATCTTAAAGTAATGATGCAAACGTGAACAACTAGGAATATCTTAGTATTGCATGACTATATTGCTATATGAAAATGTCTTACATATAGAATAAACAAACAAAAAAATCTACTATCCGACAGTACTTCCTACTCACCTCCAGGTTTTGACATTCCTGAGCAGAATTGGTAGGCAAGCCAATCCATTTGATTTCTTTTTTTTCCTTTGAAATTATGTTCATTGCCATTAGCACATTTAAAGCATCATAAACTCTTCGTCTAATGTTCTTCTGATCATAAGCCTGCTAAAAATATCTTTATTAAGTGATAATTTTAAGGGTTATCTTTCACATGCTGCTGCTGTTTATGACACTATCTCCCAACCGCTGAAAAATTCTCTGTCCAATGAAAATGTCTTCAGAATTCAATACGTAACAAAGACACTTTAAACATTTTATTCATTTATTTATTTTTACATTTTTACGTGTGTGTGCTGGAAGAAACAAATTCTTGCCATAGGGTCCATGTGGAGTTCAGAGAGCCACTTGTGGAAGTCCAATCTCTTCTTCCACCAAGAGAATTCTGTGTCTGACTCAGTTCATCAGGCTCGGCAGCAAAGTGCCTTGGTTGTTGAGCTATCTTACCAGCTCTGAGGACACTTTGCTTCCTTACTTTCTAGTAGTTCTGAGGATTGAACCCAAGACCTCATTCATGCTAAGCAAGTGCTCTCACAGGATTCCCCTATCTCTAACTCTGAAGACACTTTTACACAGAATCACCCGAAGCAAACATACTACCACCAGATTGACAATGAAAAATACTAAGGTGGGATAAAGATTTAATAAAATGGAAGCTTGGAAATGTAGAAAATATAAATACATGGCCAAATCTCAGCTATATAAAAACAATTATGGAATCCAGAATATATAAAAATTAAAATCCATGACAAATAAATATAGGGGTAAAGTATTAGAAGTGCCTGCATTATTAGGTAGGAAGAATTTCATACTTTAAAAGCATCAAGGATAGCAAGGCGGTGGTGGTGCACGCCTTTAATCCCAGCATTTGGGAGGTAGATCTCTGTGAGTTCAAGGCCAGCCTGGTCTACAGACCAGGACAGGCTCTAAAGCTACAGAGAAATCCTGTCTCAAAAAACAAAACAAAACAAAAAAACCATCAAGGGCTAAGGGGTAAAGTGCTTGGTACGTAAGCATAAAAACCCAAGTTGGATCCCCATCACCCACTTAAGAGTCAAGTGCAGTAGACATGCATCTGTAACTCTAGTACAAGGGTGGTGAAGACATGTGGATCCTAGGTGCTTACTGGCCTCCCAGTTAGTCAATCACTAAGCTTCAGGTTCAGTGAGAAACCCAGGCTCCAGGTGAGTATGCCAGGAATGGTACCATACATCTTTAATACCAGCACTTGGGAGACAGAAGCAAATGGTTCTCTGTGAGTTCCAAGCCAGTCAGAGATGTAAACTGAGACCCTGTCTATAAATACATACAACACATACATACATAAATAAGGTGATGAGTGACAGGTGCTCGAATGTTAACCTGGCATCTGCACATTCATGTATATTAGCCACTACACACACACACACACACACACACACACACACACACACAGACAATATACACATATGCACATGCATATGAAAGATAATGTCTATGTAAAACATGTGGTTCATGGAATAGTGCTGACTAGCTGTTTTCAGTCTATAAGAAGAACAGGAATTTGTCCCAAAACATATCTATACTCTTAGCACACTAACTGGTTCAAGTAACCTTTTCCTTTCTTTTGGTAATAAGAATTTTATTGAATAAATACATTTATATTGATTGTATAATGAGGTTTTTATCTTATTGTAGATAGGAACTTCTGCTTTTGGAGTTTTTTATTTGTTGGTTTTTGAAGATAAGATTTCTCTGTGTAACCCTGGGTTTCCAAGAACTCACTCTGTAGATCAGGCTGGACTCCACTCAGAGATCTGCCTGCCTCTGCCTGATGATAGGAAGTTTTTAAGACAAAATTGAATCAATTAAATTTCATGATAATAAAGGATAGTGGGGAACACTGAATTGATCTAAATATAAAATGAATTCTAAATCAACATAAAATTTAAATTATGTAACTGAATTTTATTTTGTTTTTTGGACATGGGGGAGGGCTCACTATGTAGCCCAGGTTAGCCTTGGACTTACTATATACTGCAAGTTGGCTTCAAAATTGTTGATTTTCTTCTGCTTCAATCTCCTAAGTGCAAGGCTCCAAAATTATTGGGGGGCTAACAACATGGACCAGCGGGGTAAAGCATTTCCCAGATAGGTGTGATGACCTGAGTTCAGTCTAGAGCCCAGGTGAAGGTAAGGAGGGAACTGACTCAACAGTGTTCTCTGACTCAGCATAAATGTTATGGCATGCATGTGCCCACACTTATCATACATGCAAACATGAAATATTAAAAATATTCAAAATACGTATCTGTTCAAATAAAAGAGTATTTCTAAAACAAACCAAAAATTTACAATAGAAATTCCCTTAATATGAAATAGGAAACTCTCAATTGAATGACTCCCTGCTTCCTCAGAGCTATCGCTCAGACTCATAGGTAAACTGAACCATGTACTACAGTCCATATGAAACTCATGATTCACCTACCGAATCGGCTGCCAGATGGTTATTTGAATTGGTAAACTCGGATACCAGTTCATCAGCGACTTCATTGTATGATGTCGTGCCTTTCCGCTGAACTTTCTCGCACACTTTCATTGAGAAATGTCTTAAGCCTTTCCCATTTTTATCACCTTTTTTGCTTCGTTTACTAGAAAAGAAAAAAATTCATATTCCATTATAATTAAAGGGACTTCCTCTACAAAACTATGCAAAAATAAAACCAGAAGAGAATCATTTAGTTTCCATGTTTTAGTTAGTTTCGAATGAAGAAAATTTAAATTGAATGAGGGAATGTTTTCAAAATTAATTTTTATCTTAAAAGCTCAACAATATACAGTGCTTTTTTATCCATTTAGTAAGCAAGTACTGACAAATTACTGTCATCTCAGTCACTTTGAGACACTATAAATAAATTTGTGAAAAGTTACAACAACTCTACCTTCTAGAGATAATGTCTTAATATTTATGTTTTCTTTGACATTAAAAAAATCACTATCAGTTCTTAGCCATTAAGAAATGAGGGGTTAGTTTAGTCCAAATAATATGTGGGCATCAAATATATGCAAGAACTGTTTTAGGGACCAGAAGTATAAAAATTCAGGTGAAATTCCTTTCCTCAATAAGTCTTAGAACATGATGATGAAACACATTCACAATGTGGACAATTCCAAAGGTAAAAGTGTCAGGCCACAGTCACTAGCAATGTCCTGTGGAAAGATGGACAGTTATTTTAACGTATAGGAAGATGGCTTGCGGGGACAGTCATAAGCAGTGAGTGAAGGTCAAAGGAAGGAAATGAGGAGCTTTAGTCAGGAGAAGCAGCAACGAATACAGGATGGCAAAAACAGGTAAGACATATATTAAATAGTAGAAACAAGCAGGGGGCCCCCAATATAGAACGCAAGGTGAGCAATGACAAACATGGGAAAACCAGGCTTAAACACAAAGTAAAAAAATTTTGACTTCATCTCATCATGTTTATCAGCAAAGTCTGACCCATTAATAAATTACTCACATGTTCCATGTTATGTACCAAAAACAAAAAAACAAAAAAAAACTAGACACACTCTTTCCAAAAGAACGAGACAAGAAGATGATATCGACTTTCTTCCCCCACATTCCTGTGATGGCTGTCATCTTATATCCTTGACTATATCTAGAATCAACTAAAACCCATTCTTTAATTTTAATTTCTTGAAACACGGTCTCATTGTGTATCTCTGGCTAGCCTGAAACTCGCTACATACACAAGGCTAGCTTCAAATTTCCTTAATCAGACTGAAGCAAGAAGATCTACCTTAAATCTCAGCTACACCTTCTGGTGACAAACCAGATTAAAAAGGAAAGGATGGAAGTAGGAAACTGCTTTTTGCCTGCTTGCCCTTGTTATCACCAGCAAGATCATTTATCTTGTTGCTGACGTGTTCCTTTAACAGTATTAGAATTCAACTCCTTCAGGATTTCAACATACACCAAAGGCCAATAACAGCTCGTCAGGAATCCTCCAGGATTCCAGCACCAGATGATGGTGACATTAAGCCCAATGCACTATTGAATAACTATCAACTTCTTGGCTTTTTCCATTGTGACACAGTCATTGTTGGAGTACCCAGACCACACCTTGTAAGCCAGTCTAAATTGCCTTTTAGTGCTGTTTGTGTGTGTGTTCCATTCTATTAGTTCTGTTCCTTTAGAGAACCCTGACTAATACAATTAGGAAAGAATTATAAATGCATCCTCAGAGTACAGGCACTGAAGTACAGAAATGCAATGAAATTTCTAACTGATTTGAGTTGTACAGTGAGATACTGATGTTGGCAAAAATTACTGTGTTAAAGTTGAAGGTGAATTTTATAGGGATAAGGAGGGGAAAGAAAAACCAGCTAAGAAGCTATCGTAATTGCTGAGGTGATGACCTGAAGCTGGGTCAATGGTAGAAAACATGAACAGACAGAACTGCAAACATTGAAAGGCTAGAATCAGTAGAACTAAGCATCTGATTGATATGGAAAGAAAGGAACAGAAAAACAGAAAATCTGAATTGAGCGTTTAAATAGTATTAGGCACACTCTGAGGGGCTACTGAGATGGTTCAACAGGTAAAGGTGCTTGCTTAAATCTAATGACCCAAGTTGGACCTGGAACTCATACAATAGAAGGAAAGAACTGATTCCATTAAGTTGTTCTCTGAACTTCATATGTGTTCAGTGGCAGACACATGTACACCAACACTGATAAATAGACAATAAATATATGTGATTTTTAAAATGTTAGGTGGTGTGGGAAGTCCTATCTATGCGCTACTTTTATCTGTTTCGGCTAGTGACTTAGCAGAATAGAGCAAGGCAGGAGTTCCAAGGAAGAGAGTAGGTGGAATCAGGGAGAAGCCATGTAACAGTCTCGCTGGAGCCTAAAAAAACTTTGTTGGTAGGCCATGACCTTGTAGTGATGCACAGATTAACGGAGATGGGTTAAGTATATAAAAGTAAGGTAAAAATATGTTTAAGCTATTGGTCAAACAGTACTGCAAACAACATAGTTTCTGAGTGATTATTTTGGAGCTGAGCAGCCATGAACGAACGAACAACATTCCACCAACAGTTAGGGGCTAGAGAGACACCTCAGCAGTTACCAGAGTTTGGTTCCAGCATCCACATCAGGCAGTTTACAACCACCTTTAACTACAGCTCCAGGAGAGTCAATGCTTTCTCTGCCCTCCAAGGGTACCTGTATGTATGTATGTATGTATGACTCACACACAACACACACATACAATCATGTAATCTTAAAACAAAAACCTCTTTAACTGTCAAGCATGCTGATGCAAACCTATAATACTAGTACTTGGAAGGCTCAAAAAAGAAAAACAAAAAACACAAACAAAATCAACAATGAAACATAACTCCCACCAAAATTAATTTCATTAAGTAGGAAATGTGTGTGTGGCTAAACAGTTGGCTCAGTAGTTAAGAACCTTTGCAGAAGACCTGGTTTAGTTTCCAACATCTACATGGCGGTTTGGTTTCCTACATCTACATGGTGGCTCACAAGCATTTGTAGCTCCAACACTAGGAGATCTGATGTCTTCTTGTCTCCTTGGACATTGGATGCATGTGGTACATACATATATATGCAGGCAAAATACTCATATGTACAAAAATAAATAAATCTAAGATTTTAATAAGTTTATATGAAATCCCATTCAACACATACTCAGAACACTAGTAAGTCAGGGTTTATCTATGTTAGTTTTACAGAAATGACTAGCCCAGGAGCATTCTAGGTGCTTCACATCCTTATAAAAGTCAATAGTACCTTTTTTCCTAATGGCTATTTAGTAGGTATAAAGCAGTACTGTTCACTGGTTTTCTTCATTAACTATATTTGTTGATGGAATAAGAGATTCTACTACTTTGTTTATTTCAGTTGAGGACAGGGTCTCACATTAGCTTATACATGTAGGCTTATAATTTCCTATGCAGCAGAGGATGTTGTAAAAACCATTAGCAAGGCTTTATTAACAGAACAATTATCATATTATAGAAGTCAATGGACTCTGAAATGACAACTATATTTTATATAGTATAATACTAATATGAAACCTAGTATAGTGGCTTGCGTGACCTTTTGAACTTAGGCTCATATAATGGCTCTAAACCAACAGATCCCTTCTTTCTTCCCCTAGTGCTGGTCATGGAACATAGGACTAATGAATGTTACATAAGTGCCCTTCCACTGATAAGTCTCTAACGCCAGAGGTAACTGACTAGAGAGATATTTATACTTGTTGAGACCACAGTAATTCTGTTATACAAAAGGAGAACCACTATACTAATATTCTAAGAAAAGACAATCTCATACCCTAAAAAGTGTCTTTTAAAAAAAGTGTTTACTATGATCTAGAACTATTTAAGAAAAAAAACCAACAATTGTTGAAAAGTTTGGGCTTGTTAGGAAACTATGGAGTATTTACTTTGGAAGAACATTTTTGTTTTGAAAAGGAGGGAGGGGCCTAAATGACTAATGTCATGAAATATCTACTCAAACTTTGCCAATAAGTGAATGGGAGGCTGAGCGGTGGTGGTAACGCCTTTAACTCCAGCATTAGGGAGGCAGAGACAGGTGGATGGATCTCTGTGAGTTGAGGCCAGCCTGGTCTACAAAGCAAGTTAGAGAACAGATTCCAAAGCTATAGAGAAACAATGTTTCAAAAATCTCTACCCCACACCAAAAAAGTGAATTAAAAAGCTCAGTGCAGAATGAAATAATGGTAGAAACTGAATGAAGTTAAAAGTTATACAAAGGAGCCCCCCTTTTCATTGCGGAATGTGAAACAAAAGACACTTATACTCACCTTTCTGAAAAATCAGAGTCTATAAATTCTCTAGCCCGTTTTCTATCACTAAAAAGACAAAAAGATAGCTTAAGCATAGCACATAACACAACTCTATCTCTTAAATCATTCATTATAGTTTGACTCATTCTAAACTGAATGTACACATGAAAAAAAACTTAATTTTTACCATGGGATAAAGACATCAAAATATAATAATTCTTAGGTTGGAATAAGCTCAATGAATACTTGGGTAGGAAAACAGTACAGATTTACAAATCAACTTTTACAAAACCCTTGTTTATATGGATATGTCTGTAACTCTGTACATGGCAAAACTTGACAGGGCTCTTACTTCATTAACTTACTTATCCTTGAAGCAAAGGTCATTCTTAATAAAGAATTACTGTTGGTTTGCATAAACACACATAGGGTAGAACCCAAGTAGTATGTTATTAGATGTGTAACACCTCAAGTACTAAAACTTCAAAAATGATAGAGTTTAGAGTATTATTTTAATATTTTTCTTTCTTCCTTCCTTTTAATTTTTATTTATGTGTATGTGCCACGTGTATGTGGGTGCCCACATTGGCCAGATGGTATCAGATGTCTGGGAGCTGGAATCCTGAGCCACCTGATGTGAGTGCTGGGAACCAAATTCTGCTCCTTTGTGAGAACAAGTATTCTTCCCACTGAGCCGCGTCTCTAGTCACTCCTTTTCTTTCTTGCATGCATATGTACCCATTCCCCACCCCATGAGACAAGGTTTTACTATGTCACCCAGACTGGCCTTGAACTCTCCCAACGGTCTGGGATTACATTAATGAACCACCACTCATTACCTCTTCCAGAAGACAGGATGCTGAAGTAACAGAGGAAAAAGCATTTTATAAACAAAAGTGAAACATAAAGGGTTTGACAGTAATGGGGGCAAAATGGTAACAGACGGAGTATCTATTTCACTGCCTAATATTTATTTAAAAAAAAAATCAAGGAAAGTTTTAATGAAAATGTTAATATATTTGCCCTCTTTTCCTAGTTTTTTTTCTGATTTTTAAGAAAGTTAAAGGGAAAATCATGAGTAAAGCCAAAACAACATAATTCTTTTAAGTGTGAAAATTTATAAAGTTAATTTTTATATCTCCAAAGTAGCTAAGTATTATAATCATAAAAAGTAGTCCTATTTCAAAGTTTTGAAAAGTCAGAAGATCTAGTGATAATTTGTTAAACCATTTTTCTCAGCTTAAATAATGGTTGTACTCAGGGCTGGAGAGATGACTAAGCAGTTAAGAGCACTGGCTGCTCTTCCAGAGAACCTGGGTTAAATTCCCAGCACCCACATGGCAGGTCGCAACTGCCTGTAACTCCAGTTTCAGGGACTCCAATACCTTCACACAGACATTCATGCAGACAAAAGAAGAATGCAAATGAAGTTAAAGTGAAAAAAGCATAAAAAATATGGTTGTACTCACTGACGTGGTGGTACTGCGTATTGAGGCAAGCCTGGACTACACAGGGAGCTCAATCATAAGTGGTGATTTTAAAGCAATATATTAGTTTTAAAGATCTAAACTAACTGGGTATGGTGACAAATAACTACAACTTCAGTATTCAAGGGGCTGAGGCAGAAGGACCACTGAGAGTTCAGGACTAGTCAGGGCTATATATCAAGTATTAGGCTAGCCAAGGTTATATCTCAAGACTCGGTCCCAAACAACAGTAAAACCCAAACTCATAGCAACCTGTAACCAGCACTCGGAAGGTGGACATAATCAGATCAGGAGTCAGGACGAACACTTAAAGGACTTAGTGAGCTGGAGACCATTCTAAATTACATGAGACCCCAATCTCAAAACCCCCCAAACAAAAATAAATAATGCCGATTAACAAAACAAGAAGAGAACTCAAGGGCTGGTGAGATGACTTAGTATATAAAACACTTGCCATGCAAGCCCAACAACCAGACCCCAGCACACATATATAAGTTAGGACTATGGGGTAAGCTGCCTGAAATCCTGGCAAGCACTCAGAGATGATTGAGGTAAACTGGCTAGATAGACTAGTCAAATCAGCAAGAGACCTCCCTCAGCAAATAAAATGTAGAGTGATGAAGGTAGACACCTGCTGTTAACCTCTTGCCTCTATATGTATTCATTCATATACATGTATGATGACAAATACATATGCCCACAAAAATATCTCTCTCTCTCTCTCTCTCTCTCTCTCTCTCTCTCTCTCTCTGAAGAGACAGTGTTGTGGTTAAGAGCATGTACTGCTCTATCAGAGAACCAGGCTTTCTTGTTTTACTGCATTGACCTTGGGTGGATCACAACCACCTAAAACTCCAGCTCCAGTGAACCAGTACCCTTTTCTGGATTAAACAGGCACCTGCATGCACTCATGGTCACATATCCCACCCCTTTATATACTCATATATACATAATTAACAATAAAATATTTGGGTTGGCGAGATGACTTAGTGTGTTAGAGGCACCTGTGGTAAGTCTGACAAACTGAGTTGGATCTCTAGGACTCACAGTGGGAAAAGAACTGACTCCCAAAGCTTTCCTTTAATTTCCACACAGGCTACATGACAAGCATGTGTGCACACATTTGCAAAATAATAAATGTAAAAAGGGGAGGTAGGAAGACAAGGACAAGACAGCAGGACAGTGAGGGGAGACTTAGAAACAGTCATTTCTGACCCTCTTACCTGGGAACCCAGCCAGCAGCCTCAGCTATGTGTGTCTGCGTGACCATTGCTGGTGCAGGGGGATATGGACTCCCAATCAGAACACTTCCTGAATTGGTAATTCTCTGTGGTGTGCTTATAATCTGTAGAGTTGGTAACAAGAAAATAAAATTAAGTATTCACACCTTTAAACTCAGCACTAGGGAGACAGAGGCAAGCGGATCTTCTGTGAGCTTGAGGCTAGCCTGGCTGTCCAAGACAGCCAGGGCTAAATAGTGAGACCCTGTCTCAAACAAGTAAGTATTTTTAAATGAAAATGTTTAAATTGTTATTTAAAAAAATGTAAGTAAGGCATTGCTGGAGATGGTTCAAGCAGTTAAGAGCACTGGCTGCTCTTACAAAGGACCTGGGTTTGATTTCCAGCACCCACATGGCAGCTTATAATTGTCCATTATTCCAGTTCCAGGGGACCCAATGCCTTCTTTTGGCCTCTACAAACATCAGGCACACACACGGTGCATAGACACATTTCAGATAAAAGATGCATATTTAAATAGACAGACAGACAGACAGACAGGGTGTTGCTGGCTAACACACAATGCTATCTAAACAATCATCTAAACTATCAGTAGTATCTTTGATTAATTTAGACCCTAGCATTCTTAAAACATCAGTATCCTGATTCCTGGCATGATGTCACAATGTGGATTGAAGTAGGTGAACAAACAATTTGGAAGGATTAAACTGTCAACTAACAACATCTTCCCATTAGAAAAATAAAAAGCTTTTGTCCTAAGTGGTAAGCCTATAATCCTAGTACTTTGGGAGCTAGAGAGATGGCTCCTTGGTTAAGAGTGCCTTCTGCAATGGATAACAAAGGTACAATCCACAGCTCCAGAGAAACCGAATAACAAGGAGGACCCTAAGGCGGACACATGGGTCACCCTGGGAAAGAGAAATAGATGAGATCTCCTAGGCAAACTGGAGATGGAGATGAGTAGAGAGGAGAGGATGTGGAGTGGGGAACATGAGGGACTGGAATGGTTGAGTTGGGGAAGGGACAGAGAAGGTGAGTAATGAAAGATGTACCTTGATAGAGGGGGCCATCTTGGGGTATAAAGGAGAAACCTAGTGCAGGTAAACTCCCAGAAATTTAAAAAATGACCCCAGCTAAGACGTGTAGCAATAGTGGAGAGGGTGTCTAACTGGCCTTCCCTGTAATCAGATTGGTGACTACTTTAATTGTTATCATGGGACCTTCATCAAGTAACTGGCAGAAGCAGAGGCAGAGATCCACAGCCAAGCACTGGGTTGAGCTCCAGGAGCCCAGATGAGCAAGGAGTGGTGAGGGACGGGGGACAAGAGGGGGGTTGGGATGAGGTGGGAGACACACAGGATCACGATGGGGAAACCACAGAAACAGCTGACCCTGACATAGCGGGAGCTCATGGACTCTAGGGCAACAGCTAGAGAACCTGCCTGAGACTGACCTAGGCCCTCTGTATCTGGATGACAGTTGTCATAAGACTGTGAAAGCGCTGCTTTAAATTTATTTATTTATTGATTGATTGATTGATTGATTGATTGATTGATTTTTAAGGAAAAGATTTGGAAGCTGGGTGTGGTGGTACACACCTATAGCCTCAGCACTAAGGAGGCAGAGTCAGAAGAGTCCTCCACTTATTTAAAGCCAACATTTATGTATGTAGCAATTTTCTAACCAGCCACGGCTACAGTGAGACCCTGTCTCAAAAAAGCATGCTCCAATGAGTGGAAGTTATTGGAAGAAGACTGGTCCCTCTTTGGATAATGGATGCAACAGCTACTGAGCATGTAAGAATTCTACTTTAGCAACAACTTGCAAACTTCCATACTAATAGCACTTTGGTGAAGACTCAAGAAAAAAAAAATCTGTATAAAACTATCTATATAAGAAATGATTCTATTTATACTGTCTTCTGAAAGCTAGACTGCTAATCTGCATTTGGCACTATGTTCAAACTCCACATCATTCTGCAGGGTCTATACAATGCCAAAGGACACTCACAGAAAAGCTGCAAGTGTTTGCTCAAGTTTGTAATTCCAGCTCTTGAAAGACAGAGACACACAGATCTCTGAAGTTGAGGCCAGCTGGTCTACAGACTGAGTTCTAGGTCCGTCAGAGCAATGCAATGAGACCCCATCACACAAAACAAAAACACCAGTATGAAGGACATAGTTCTCACCAAAATGTTCTCTATCAAGCAGAATTTGGATATGAACAGCATAGGAAAAACAATGTGAGGCTGAGCATGAAGCTCACTTTCAGTGTATTCACCCAGCAAGTATAAGACTCTAGACTTAATTCCCAGTACTGGTCGGGTGGGCAGGAATCAAACACTAACAGAAGAAAACTGGAGTATTTCATCAATCTATCTAAACTACTCTAATCCTACAAGAGGAGCTTCCACAAAACTGTTCTAAGCACTCTAACTCAATGTCTCACTTATATAATATTATTACTAAAGAATTCTCTAAAATTGGCAGCCTAGAGTTTAGTGTTACTGATTTAAAGGACTCTGGAGGAGGATGAGAAGGAAGACATTTTAAAAAATTGATTTTTTTTAATTGAGAATAAATCTGGAAAGAAGTTACTAAATTTAGCTTGCTATATAGACCAGACTAGTCTCAAACTCAGAGATCTGTCTCTTCTATCCACAAGTGCTGGGATCTTAATACATTCTGAGTGGACAAACTGGAGAGATGACAGAGTTGAGTTTGTAATCTAAGCTGAAAACGCATATTCTCTCTATTTTTTTTAATCTATGGGGTCATGATCTGTTACAACAATGGAATACTTAGATTAACATTCCTGCAGTCTCAGACATGGAACATAAACCAACTCATGTTTCTGGGAAGGATATTATAAGGATACACCATAAAAAAGTCATCAACCATTCAGGCTGTACAAAACCACAAAACAATTAGCAAACATTCAGAAATACCAACAACCTTTAAAATGCTTAACTTAGAAACCAATATGGGTTAAACAATGGCCTTCAACAGAAGAAAAACTGCAGGCTTTACAACAGCGGGTACAGAAGCAACTGCAACAAGATGATCACTGTATGGAAGAATCAATCAGCCCTTGATTTCTCTTGTATTTGTTGTTAAAAAGAAATCTTGTTCTTTATATAATCAAACACCACAACCTGCAGGAAGTCACCCAAAGGGTACGCAAAGGAATGAAATCTGGCAGATGGATGTGTTCTACTTTGCAGAATTTGGAAAATTAAAATATGTACA
Organism: Myodes glareolus; assembly: GCF_982192425.1. Classification (NCBI taxonomy): domain Eukaryota; kingdom Metazoa; phylum Chordata; class Mammalia; order Rodentia; family Cricetidae; genus Myodes; species Myodes glareolus. Next base: position 54,880,651 of record NC_142029.1, on the reverse strand, counting down.
CCACATCATTGAAACCTATTCAGATTTTCAATGGGCAAATGCTTTGCGTCTGTAAAAGAATGATTCGGTAATCATGCATTTACTAGAAGTTATGGCCATCATAGGTATAGGTGCACAAATAAAGACAGCATATGTCTAAAGAAAAGAAAAGGTTTTTGGTTATTATAATATAAAGCATCTTACAGTTATACTAAACAATCCTACAGGTCAGGCAGTTATAATGAAAGTCAGGAGGTGTGCTGTTAGAAAAGAGGCTTTGCTCTTGTTCCCACAGGAGAAGAAAAGCTTTAAAAACCATAAAAATAAAGATTCAGTTTTAAAAAGAAAAACCTCTTCAGAAAGAGAAATGACAGCTCAGCCACAGAGGTGACAATCCTATAGGTGATAAGGAAATAGCATAAAGGTTGGGGCAGGTTTCTTCTCTTTGCAGGAAAATATCCATCTTCAAAAAGTCAAGAGACCTTGGACATTTAGATGCCTAAAGAAGATAGGTATCTAGAAAAAAAAATCACCAAGCAAAGAGAAATCTGACTTATGGTACCCATATCCTCTGCAGGATAAAATTTCACTACCTAAACATACATATCTCCCTACTTCTCAGTATAATGATAATCGCAACTCATTTAAAAATCAAAGTTGGCTTTGGAGTTGGACAGCGGCTATCCTTCTCTAAATCCAAGCACACTGTTAAAACAAAAATCCAGAGTTTCTGTCTCATATCAGGAGCTACCTGGTATGGGACAGAAGAAAGAAAAAAATCTAGAAAAAATTTTACTTTTCTTCATACCTATTATTATCTCTATGGTAACTTTTGTTGAAAATATGTATATTTGAATAATGTTTAAGTTTTCCACAATTAACAATATATTTTCCTGCAATAATCTTTGACATTTCCAGGAAGAAGATGGGACCCCACAACAATGATTCCACCTGGCGGATATGATGTCATGATGCTGATAACACCACTTTAACATCAGTTTTGGGTTACAAACTGCTCAAGATGATTCCAACTTGGCTACATGACATGGTGCACCTTCTTTTAATGTTCTGGCCAGAACTTCAAGTAAAAACTTCAGAAAAACCCAACCAACTACTCAGAAACTATCTTGCTTGATTACATTTCCTGTTTACTCATACAATATTTTGTTTAAAAAAAAAGATTTTTTAAAAAAAATTATATATGCAGGCCAGAAGAGGGCACCAGATCTCACTACAGATGGTTGTGAGCCACCTCGTGGTTGCAGGGAATTGAACTCAGGACCTCTGAAAAAATAGTCAATGCTCTGAGCCATCTCTCCAGCCCCTCATATAATATTATTTCCCTTCTCAGGTCTTTGATAGGGTTGAAGACTAGATAATCATAGTAACTTTCTTCTCATGACTTAGCCGAGTCATTTCTAACATAAGACTTGAGAATCCTTAGGATAGGATAACTATTGAAACATTTAGCATATGTTTCTTGCTTGATGATGTTCATGCTGAAATTGTAATTCTAGTTTTTATGCTTGATATTTGTTCTTATCGTATATAGTTCTGTATTAGGCTTAGAATTCTCTTATTTAGATAAAAGTGGGAGGTGCTGTGGGAACTCCTTCAGGCAAAAGCCTTTAAGATGTTGGCCCACTTTGGGCATGGTCTAATGCACTATAAATTCAGGACATAAAGCTTGAGGAGTGGGAGGTGATTGGCTGCTGAATTTGGTTCCAGTTCCCTGTGCAAGCAGAGGACTGTGGATCACTAATCTTTCGGTGAGTTTACCCCCTAATAAATAAACCTTCATTGTACTTCATTCTGGGCTAGTGTGGAACTCTTTTAAACGGCAATACAAGGTGAAATAGTACTAGCTGTCCTGTTCTGGAACTGACTCTATAGACCATGCTGGCCTCAAACTCACAGATATTCATTCACCTGCCCCCAGCCTCTGGAGTGCTGGGATTGAAAGCATGCGCCACCACATCCGGCCAAAAGGATAATAACAATGATCATTACTGAACAAAACAAATGCTGTGTATGGTGGCACACACATTCAATCCCAACACTAGAGGCAGAGGCAGGCAGATCTCTGTGAGGTTCAAGGCTAGCCTAGTCTACATAATGAGACCCTGTCTGAAAACCAAACCAAAATTAAACAGATAGACATGGATGTGCAACACCCGCAGTACCAGTTGCACAGGAGGCTGAGGCAGGAGAACTGTTCAGGAGTTCCAAACAAGTCTGGGTAACATAGTAATAGTCCATCTCAAATCAAGCTAAAACAAAATAAACAACAACAAAACAAAAAACAAAGTAAAACTCAATCTACTTCCAAATACAGAAAAATTATGTGGATGATGAATCAAAGCATATATATATTTGGTTTTTCAAGACGGGATTTTTCTGTGTAACAATCTTGGCTGTCCTGGAACTAACTTTGTATACCAGGCTGGCCTTGAACTCACAGAGATGTACCTGACTCTGCCTTCCAAGTACTGGGATTAAAGGTGTGTGCCACCATGGTCCAGCAGGGTCAAAGCATATTTTATATCCCTGAACAATAAAATTTTAAAATTCCAGATTTAAGTTAGTTGAAAAACAAACCTCTAGGTCGAGAAGGAGGCCACGTTGGGTAAAGGTTGCTTGCCACCAAGCTTAATGACCTAAGAACCCACATGGTAGAAGGAGAGAAGTGACTTTGGGAATTCCCTGATCTCCAAATATACACACTGTGACTCAAGTGGACAGACATGTACACATATGAAAATAAGTGTAAATGTACTTCTAACATTCAGCTAAAAGAAGGAAAAAGCATTTTAAACCTTAGAATCAACTGTTTTCAGACCTTAACCTCAAATATCTTTAATTTAATCTTGTCTGTTATCTCTAGGACAACTGATTATTTAGACTAGGAAAATCAACAGTAACTAAACAGTCTTACAAAGAAGACTGGTTGCCCTCAAAAATATATCTAAAGTACTACTGCCATCTACTGCTAAAAAAGCTGAGAGCATATTTATTCTGAAAAAGAACGTTCACAATTAAGTATTATATTCAATTAAAATGACATTTTTTTTTGCTTTCACTAAGCATGTAGTTTCTTTTCCTTTCTTGTTTGTTTGTTTTTAGAGACAGGGTTTCTCTGTGTAGTTTTGGAGTTTGTCCTGGAACTCACTTTGTAGACCAGGCTGACCTCAAATTCAGAGATCCACCTGCCACTGCCTCCCAAGTGCTGGGATTAAAGGAGTGTGTCACCATCGCCCAGCAAGTTTGTAGCTTCTATTCCTCTCAAGTAAGACAGCCATGAGGTCATCATAATATACAAATGAATGTTCTTAAGATATGTATCATTTATATGTTAAGCTGTGAGGAAAGGTCAAATCTCCTAACTAAGGCAAGTTAGTTAAAACTGCTAAGTTAGTTTCCCAGGTTTGAGGGATGGTTCAGCAGTTACTTGATGCTCTTTTAGAAGACCCAAATTAGGTTCTCAACACCCATGTCAGCATCTGTAACTTCAGCTCCAGGTGTTCAACGACCTCTTCTAACCTCCACAGGTACCCCCACATGTGGGGCACACATTCACATACATACACAACAATAAACAAAAATATAAATTAGTTTTCACAACCAATGAAAATTCTTTTCACAAGTCCTTTTTAGTGTGTGTGTGTGTGTGTGAGAGAGAGAGAGAGGGAGAGAGAGAGAGAGAGAGAGAGAGAGCGCAAGAGGAAGAGATAGGTAGAGAGATGATAGACAGATAGAGCCCCTGCGTGCCATAGCACATGAGAGGAGAGCAGAAGACAGTTTTCAGAAATTGGGTCTCTCCTTCCACCATGTAAGTAAGCTCCAGGGATGGATCTTAGACCACAAGTTGACGGCATGTGCCTCTACCTTCTAGGCAGGCTTGATAGTCCCATCTGAAATCTCTACCTTCAGCTAAGCTTCTGCTTCAAAGAGATCAAAAGGGAAGGGTAGAAACTAGTCCCCCCCCCTCCACCTTCCTGGCTTTTCAAGACAGGGTTTCTCTGAAGCTTTGGAGCTTCAAAACTGTCCAGTTTAGAAACTAGCTTTAAAGAAGCTGATGGTGGTGATGGTATATGCCATTAATTCCAGCACTTGGGAGGCAGAGGCAGGAGAATCTCTGTGAGTTCGAGGCCAGCCTGGTCTATAGAATGAGTTCCAGGACTGGCTCCATAGCAACTGAGAAACCCTGTCTCGAAAAAGAGAAGAAAAGAAAAGAAAAGAAAAGAAAAGAAAAGAAAAGAAAAGAAAAGAAAAGAAAAAAAAAGAGAAGAAGCAGCTAATGAACCTGGGAAGCATAGAGGGTGGAGAAACTGTAATCAAGATTATGTCAAGGAAAAAATATAAGAGGTAAAAAGAAAATGATAAGTAATAGTCTAGTCAAAAATTCTCTAACAAAAAAAAAACCAAAAACAAAAAACAAAAAAAAACTTTTAAAAAATACTGAATGAGGAACAGAGGTGAAAAACAGTAGTTTTAATTTTAGGTTTCTTCCCCAACCCCAGTTCTGGGGACTAAACCCAGGACTAGTACATTAGAAGTAAGTATTCTATCACTGCTCTGTACCCCTAGACTAAACAATGCTTAAAAGGGACAGGAAGAGCTGACAAATGGCTGTGGTTCAGCAGGTTAAGGCGCCTGCTGCCAAGCCTGATGACCAGAATTCAATCCCTGGAACCCACACGGTAGAAGGCTAGAACTGACTCCTGCACAGTATTGTCACCTCTACATGTGCATGTGAGTGTGCACACACACACACTCACACACACAAATAAGAAAAAAAAAAGACAATAACCAATCAGGTATTTGTAATATGTCTTTAATCCCAGGTGATTCTCTTAAGTTTGAGGGAAGTCTGGTCTAGAGATGAAGACTACATAATGAGACCCTGTCTCAAAAAATAAAATGTGTGTACTTATTATTTCATTTCCTTATTTAATGTATATGCTTGCATATATGGCTGTGTACCACTTGTATTCCAGGTGCCCATGGAAGCCAGAAGAGGCTTCAGATCCCTGGAACTGGACTTAGAAATGGTCGAGCACTGCCAGGCAGATGCTGGGAACTGAACTTCTTCCTGTGGAAGAGCAGCCAGTGCTCTTAACCACTGAGCCATTATGTAAGCACCCCGATTCCGATAATTTAATCAATTAAAATTTAAGAAGGTGATAAAGACATAAAAGAAAAGAGAAGAAGCCTGTAACTCCAGCACTTGGGAAACTAAGCCAAGAGGATTCCAAGTTCAAGGCCAGCTTTGGCTACTTAGGAAGAAAGGAAAAAGAATACTGAAGAATGAGAGAAAGAAAACGAAGAGCTCTCTCTGGCTATGACAGCAGGTAGGCTGTAGGGAATCAACAAACCAACAGGCAGTTAGCTGCACTTCTTTGTTTGTTTGGTTTGATTTTTTCCAATTTTTCAAGACAGTGTGTAAAAAAGTCCTAGCTGTCCGGAACTCACACTTTGTTCTTTATGGCCTCAAACTCAGAGAGATCCGCCTGCCTCTGCCTCCCAAGAGCTGGGATTAAATGTGTGCGCCACCAACACCTGGTTGCACTTCTTATGTTAAGTGGACACAAAAACTGGTAGCCACGGACAACCGTTAAGATCAGTGACCATCAAGGTGACCATCCATGAACCTCTAGAATACCTTATTGTAATGTTAGCACACATAAGATCTCTGCCCAGGAGAAAAGCTGTAACACGAATACAGGCTCACTTTGAGGAATATGCAAATTAGTACACACACACTAAATTTTAGGGCTCCTCAAAAGCCACACAAATTCATTTCCTGAAAAAAAAATTTCCTGGAAAAAGCATAAATATTTCAATTTCAACATAAAATTAAACATCTATCTCTGTGCCTGCTTACTCTGCCCTCGAGAAGGTCAATTCTGTATTTTTTGTGACTATTCTACTTGTGGGGCAGTTCTACTGCACTGCTTTTCCACAATAAGCCCACTCTTCTTTTACTTCAAAACTAATATGTATCTAACTTTCAATCTGCAAGGAGCCACTTAGCCCCCCCCCAAAAAAAATACCAGTTCCAGAAAATGAGAAGTCTGACATCAAAGCACCATAATATTCAAAATCTGGTAAAGGCTGGATCCCGGCTTCTTGATGCTTCTTCATCCTTTTGGGACAGAAGAGTGTGGAGTGTTTTTATGAGGCAGCCAGATGTGTACTGACAATTCTGGAGGCCACTGAAGAGAGATGCTGCTCTCATCACCAGCTTTGAACCCCACTGATATGGGATTCCCTATGTATGCTGTGATTATCATTAATGAATAAAGAAAGCTAGGTTGAGCCTATAGCAAGGCAGAATTTAGCTAGGCGGGGAAAACTAAATTGAATGCAGGGAGAGAGATGGCAGGGTCAGGGAAAAGTCATGGAGCTGCTGCTGGAGATAGATGCACTGAAACTTTGCAGGTAGGCGATGACCATGTGGTGATACACAGATTACTACATATGGGTTAAATTAAGATATAAGTGTTAGCCAATAAGAAGCTAGAGCTAATGGGCCAAGCAGTGTTTTAAATAATATAGTTTCTGTGTGATTATTTTGGGGCTGAGCAGCCGGGAACCACCAAGTGGGCTCCTCGCAACACCTCCCTGTAATACCTGGCATCCATCCTTGAAAGCCCCTCCCCTGGGGAGTTGCCTTGGTCCAGACTCCACCTCCGGGACTCCCACAGGCTATTTAGGCTGAGACCCACCCAAAAGAGGAACACATGGTCTCAGGTTTTGCTCCAGGGAGCACTGCATTAAACATGGGCATCTTAATTCGGTCTAATTTGGTCTGATTGGAATTATTTGCGGTAGCGGAGAGGCTCCTCTTAAGAAATATACCTAACACCCACCTACCGTTTCCCTGGTAACACTACCAAGGAAACCTCTCAAGATTTAAAATACCATACAAAAAAGTAGAGATATCAGGGTTAGGCCCATTACAGGAAAACTCTGACTTTTTGATCAAAACAAAACAACAAAAAACTAGAATCTGACTTATATTTCACTCTGGATAAAAAAAAATTCTGCCCAAATCATTACATACTATTGTCCTCAATCTTAAGAGTTAACCCAACTATGGTCTAGAGAGACAGATCCATTGCTCTGACAGAAGATCCAGGTTTAATTCCCAACACCCACATGGCAGCTCACAACTGTCTGTAACTCTAGTTCTAGGGGATCTGATTACTGCTTCTTGCCACTATGGGTACTGTACACACAGATAGTACACAGACATATATGCAGGCAAAACACCTATACACATAAAAAGGGTAACAATTTTTAAAACAACATTAATACAACTGGACTTGCCAGTCACCTGACTAGGAGACCATTCCTAAGAAAAGCTGATTAACCTGAAGATATATGCTAAGGACATGAAAGAATAATTATTGTCTTTCTTTTTTTCTTCTCCTTTTTATTTATTCATTTTTTTTTGTTGTTTTGTTTTGTAAGACACTGGCTGTCCTGGAACCCACTATATAAACCAGGCTGGTAGGGACTGGAGAGATAGCTCAGAGGTTAAGAACACTGGCTGGCTTCCAGAGATCCTGAGTTCAATTCCCACCAACCATGTGGTGGCTCACAACTATTTATAATGAGATCTGGTGACCTCTTCTGTTATGCAGGCAAACATGCAAACAGAACACTGTATACATAATAAATAAATGACTCTTTAGAAAAATATATAAAAAGTAAATCAGACTGGCATCAAATTCACAGAGATCCATTTGCCTCTACTTCCTGAATGCTGGAATTAAAGGCATGTCCCACTATTATATTCCTTTTCCTTTTTTTTTTTTTTTTTTTTTTTTTTTTTTGGTCTTGAGACAGGGTTTCTCTGTGTAGCTTTGGAGCCTGTCCTGGCACTTGCTCTGTAGACCAGCCTGGCCTTGAACTCACAAAGATCTGCCTCCTAAGTGATGGGATTAAAGGTGTGTGCCACCACTGCCCGGCTGATTTTTTGGCTTTTTTTTTTCTATAAATGGGTATTCTGCCTGCATGTATGCTTGTGTACCACTTACATGCCTGTTGCCACAGAAGACAGAAGAGGGTATTGTAGCTCCCAAGAGCAGCTATTCTCTTAACTGCTCTCCATTCCCTTACAGTAGGCTTTTCAGATGGCTTCAAATGTACTAAAATCCTCCTGTCTCAACTTCCTGAGTGCGGAGTTTATATGTACAAACCACCAAACCAGGCAAGAGTAACTTAATACAACTGTGATTATAAACAAGGTTTTCTGAGAGTGCTAGCAGAGTCAATGAATGCCTTTAGAGAAACACACACATAACTATTTTTCATCCAGTATTTTTAGGGTTAAGAATGGCATATTGTTGTTTCCCCAGCTACTCATCCCCCCACCCTCTCTATCTGTTCTCTCTTCCTCTTTGCTCCCTCTGGACAGGGTTGCAGTTCCCTGGATTACTTGGTTTTTTGAGACAGGGTTTCTCTGTAGCTTTGGGGCCTGTCCTAGAACTAGCTCTTATAGGCCAGGCTGGCCTCGAAATCACAGAGATATGCCTGCCTCTGCCTCAAGTACTGGGATTAAAGGCATGCGCCAACAACACCTGGCTTCCCTGGATTACTTGGAGCTCACTATGTGGACAGGTTATCCTGGAAATTGTGATGATCTTCCTGCGCGGCCTCCCAATGAAAGTTCAAGCATGAGCTGACCTACAATAACCTTTAAATGGAAAAAATTGAAATCTACAGCTCCAGCCATAAATTCAACTTAATTTTAATGCTGCACACCTATAAATTCAGTTACACATTCAATTTATATGCGAACACATGGTTTTCACAAAGGTTATTTTAGAAGAAAAAGAAAACGGAAGACAGGTAGTATACAACAGATTTCAAGTTAATTAAACAATAAAAGAGAGGCCTTATAAAGAAAGAAAATCTTTAACATACACATCCAGAAACCACAGAGTGAATTATGTTAAACTTAAAAAATAAGAGCACAAAACTTTCATTAACATTTAATTAATTACACTCAGATAAAAATAAAACTTTTATTTAAAGAAAATGAGATAATTAAAGGTAGTATTTTGCCAAATATCTTCAGCATAATAATTCTATAAATTAGTCTTGCCTAAGTGAAGTGTCAAATACAAGACTCGATAGTTTTCTTACCATTTGGGGTCCAACATTCACATTTATTGGCCCTAAGGTTTTCGGTAAAATTTTTGTTGGTGAGTGAGTGCTGGAAACTGGAAATGCAACAAGTGAAACGTTACCTGAAAAGACAGCAAAATAGGAGTCAGTGATCTGCAATATCAAGTTGGCAGAAATGGTCCTATCCCATTCTGCTAATTTACATTTAGAGACATAATGTACCTGGGGTAGTGGTACACACTTTTAATTCCAGCACTTGGTGGGGGAAGGCAGGTGGATCTGAGTTCTAGGACAGCCAGGGATACACAGAGAAACCCTGCTTTGAAAAACCAAAGAAACAAAACAAACTACAACAAGACTAAGAAGTCTCAAAATACATATTGACCTTTGTTGAAGTGAGTATAATCAGTTCTGTTAAATATTCTTATTTGTATTTTAAAGGAAGTTTATAAAAACAGTCTGTCTACTTAACAATAACAAAAGTTGCAGCACTATGAAATGGGTGTCTTATCCAGGCACATATGTGTTTTGTAATGCTGCTATTGTACCAGAAACATTTTCTTTTGTTACTTGCTTTTTAAACTTAGCCACTTAAAAAAAGAAAAATCTGGTTGGGCAGTAGTGGTGCACACCTTTAAACCCAACACTTGGGAGGCAGAGGCAGGTAGATCTGCAGGTTTGAGGCTAACCTGGTCTACATAGTGAGTTCCAGACAGTCAGGGTTACACAGAAAAACCTTGTCTCAAAAAAATAAAAACAAAACAGAAAAGCAAAAGAATGTGTTTACAGTCAGTTTGCCTCAAATCTAAGGCAAGATTATAAGTTTTGTATTTGCTTTCCAAGGAAAAATTACAATACACAAAACGAAATTAACTTTTATTATATATACAATACAAAAATATATGAAGTATAATGTGAACATAAAGTATTCAAATTTATAGTACATTCATAATAAAACCTTTGATTTTATTAGCATATTTTAATTATACACAATGATTTCCACTATGACAGTTTCATATATACATATAATGTATTTGAGCATATTCCTCCGACCTTCATTACCCTCTCTTATCTTTCTCCAACTCTAATTACTTATTGTATTTCATGTATTTTTTTTGTGATCCATTAAATTTAATTATAGGTGAGAGGCTGTTTATAGGGTATGGGCACCTTGCCAGATTTATGCCATTGAAGAAACATCTCTCCCTCCTCCAATAACCATTAATGACCTATATGCACTTGGACAGAAGCTCATGAGTCCCTCTCCTGTACTATGATGAGATGCTGATGGGCTCAATCAAGTGTAGGTTTTATATGGGTAATCATAGCCTTGTCACACCCAGAAGACAACATTCTTTAACACTCTGCCCCGGTCTTTGGCTCTTAGATTCTTTCTATTCCTTCTTCAACAATATTCCCTGAGTCTTGGAGGACGTGAGCTTGGCGCTCCATTTATCCATGAACATCAAACAGTCACTTGTTCTCGGCACTCTGGGAAACTGTGAGTGTCTGCAATTACTGCCGCCTGCTTCAAAGAGCAGCTTCTGTGACCAAAGCTGAAGCAGCTGGGGCTCGTGTTTTCAGAATGCCAAGTCGATAGATTTGGGGCAGCCTTTAACAGCTGAGCCATCTCTCTAGCCTTATTTGTGGGCTTTTAAATATTAAAGAAAAAATATGTTCTAGTGAGTTTGTTTGCTGTTATTTTGCGGCCAAAAAAAAAAAAAAGCATCACATATTCTAAGCCAGTGTTCAACTTCATTCCCACCCCAGCTACATAGTGATAGAGAATAGAAGCAGGAAGGTCAGCACAGTGATTTCAAGTGGCTTTACCACTTTAAAATAAGCCCCATTGCAAGCTAATTTAGCAAAGTAGTTGCAAAATGCAAACAAAACAAAACACACACCCCACCAAGGCCATCCTGGTCTACAGAGTGAATTCCATTCCAGGACAGCCAAGGCTATACTGTGAGATTTTGTCTCAAAAAACTGAAACCAACAAAGAGCCTGATCACATTCCTTAATCTCTCTCTCACACACACATACTTCTCAATCCTCAGTAGACACTCATCACATACTCCAGTAAGAAAATCCACACAAAATTACACATCTTCCTGTCTATATACTTATTTGTGCTTTCCTTCATTTTTACTTACTTATCTCTGAATTGTAACATTCACCACTCCTTCTTACAAATTTATTATTTATTTTATATGTATGGTTGTTTTTTTTCAGTCTGTGTACCATATACATGTTTGGTGCCTGCAAAAGCCAGCAGAGAGTGCCAAATCCCACAGAACTGGAGTTACAGACAGTTGTGAGCCATCACATGGGTGCTGGGAATTAAACCTGGGTGTTGATAAGAAGCCACCTCTTTAAGCACTCAGCCACCTCTCCACTACCCCAATTCGTCTATGAATGATTTCTTTCATGATGATCTCCCTAATGCTTAAGGTAATGGTGCTTTTATACATAAAGAAGCTGAAGTTCAATTAAGTTGCTGAATCCAAGGTCAAGTCTCAACTTTCAACCCTAGTTAACCTCTCAGTAGTATTATACATGATTTGACTATACCCTTGTGAAACTATTTTTCATTGGGCATCTGAGTCACTCTGCTGCTTCCTCCTGAAGAAGCATCCTTCTGTCAGTCTTGCTTTTCCACCTGTGGGCTGACAGAGAACAGTGGAGCAGTCAACACACAAGACTACTGTTTGTGCATGGCTAAAGACCATGGTGATTTTATATCGTCCTGGGCACTTCACATAATTGGGGCTCAGCAATAGATGCTTTTTCTTGTGTTTCCTCCTTTCCTCTTCTCTTCTAGTTTTTCCCATGCAGCTGGCTGTTCCCGTTCTTGATGACTGGCTCTCCTCTCTGAACTTCCGTCTTCCAACCTCATTTGTCTATGAGTTTCTGGATAAACTGATCTCAGCCTCATGCCTATAAATGCACTGAAGAGTCTGATGTTCCTCTGGAGTAAACTGCTGAACTCAGATTCATGTCTTGTTTAGTTTGTCAAAATGACACAATTGAATGTCAATTGAGAAAATGCCTCCCCTTAAGATTGGCTGAAAATTCCAGCACTTGGGAAACTTTTGAGTTCAAAGTCAGCCTGATCTACAAAGTGAGTTCCAGGACAGTGAGGACTGTTTCACAGAGAAACCCTGTATTAAAAAACAAAACAAAACAAAAAAACCTAAAAACCAAAAAATATTAAAAAGAAAAATTGGCCTATAAACATGTCTCTAGAGCATATTCAACAATGTTGAAGGATCTAGCCCACTGGGGGACTGGGTTGTATAAGAAAGCAGACTAAGAAAGCCAAGGAGAACAAGCTAGTAAACAGCATTCCTCCATGGACTCTGCTTCAGTTCCCGTCTCCAGCTCCTGTACTGACTTCACTTCATGACGGACTGTGACTGGAAAGTAGCTGAAATAACTCCTTTTCTCCCCAAGCTGATGTTGGCCATGATCTCTATCACAGCAACAGAAAACAAACTGTCTTATACCTCCATTTTTGATGTGGAATTCCCCTCTGTATGCTGTGAATACCACTGGTTAATAAAGAAACTGCTTTGAGCCTATAGCAGAGCACTGGCAGAAGGGGGTGGGGGCGGGCGCATGGACACTAAACTGAATGCTGGGAGAAAGAAGGTGGAATCAGAAAAAAGTCATGCAGCCCCACCAGAGACAGACTTTACCGGAACTTTACATGGAAAGCTACAGCCTCATGGCAATATACAGATTAATAGAGATGGGTTAGTTCAGGATATAAGAGCTAGTTAAAAATATGCTTAAGCTATTGGCCAAGCAGTGATTCAAATGATAAAGTTTCTGAGAGATTATTTTGGGTCTGGGCAGCTGAGAACCAACAAACAGCCTCTTAAAACACATTTTGATTCTAGGAAATATCCACACTTTACCTACTTAACAAGGTAACCCGTGAATGAATATTCCTACTCCACCCAGAAAATGTCATCTTCCATCTCAAAATATGTCTACTCTTCAGCAGTCCAGAAAAACAAGATCATTGTTGATCTCCCCCCCCCCATACCCTACACTTAATCCATTTATAAACCCTGTTAATTAGATATTTAACAGGTATCTTAAATACAACTACTACTCATACAGTCTACCACTACCATTCTGGTCCAATTCATCACCTCTTGTTGGATTACTGTAATAACTTCTGATTCATCTCTTGCTTTCCAACTCCATAACTCACAACCATTTTCATTTGAATATGGAAGTTACCAAACACATGTGACTGTTGAACATCGGAAATGTGGCAATTGTAACTGAATAAATGAATTGTGAGCTTAAATTTAACTCATGATGGTATACACCTGTAAGTTCAGCACTCAAGAAGTACGGGTAGAAGGGTCAGGAGGAGTTCAAGGTCGTTCTCTATTTCCAGGCCATCTTTGGTTACAGGAGACCCTATCTCAAGACACAAAGACACCCCAGCACTTGGGAGGCAGGGACAGAGGACCTCTGTGGGTTCAAGGTCAGCCTGATCTAAGTAACAAGTTGCAGGCCAGGCAGAGGTACATAGTAAGTTTTGTTCTTTTTAAAAATAATAAGATGATGGGATGTCCAGAGCAGCTCGCAGAGCAGCTGCTAGTGGCTGTGGGTCCCCGCAAGATCTCCAGGATGGCAGCGCCATGTGGCCGGGGGAGTCAGGGTACCAGGGCAAGCGGCAGAGTCAGGCGGCTGGATGCGGTGGACGGCGAGTAAATAGACATAAGCCTATACATAAAGCTAGACATTTATTACTTAAAGAAAGGAAAACATAGACAAACATAGAGAGAACAAAGACACACACACACACACACACACACACACACACACACACACACACACACACACGCTCGCACACACACGAGAGAGAAGATGGCGGCGAGGGGGGTGGGGTCAGAAGTGGCTGGGGTGGGCGTGGTTAGTTCTTAAAGTGACAGCAGAAGACTAACAGTAAGATGTCTTAAAAAAAGAAAGAAATCAAAAAGCCAGAAAGACAAAAATAATAAAGCATTTTAGTTTATTTTAGACAAAAAAAATAAAACTTTTTCTCATAAAGCACAAGCTTACTATTGTGCAGTATTATATTTCATTCACTTCAAATATTCAGCCAACTAAATTTAAATGTGCTGTTAGCGTAAAATACACCTAAAATTTTGAGGACAATATAAAAAATTAAAGCTATGTAAAAACTGTAACATTAATATAGTAATACATAAATAACTACAGCATTAACTATAATAAATGATATGAATATTTGTGTCAATTTCATGTTTCAGTGATGTACTAGAAAAATGTATTGACAATATGTTGGTTCCTGGGCCATCAAGTTGGTTTAGTAGGTAAGGCTACTTGCCCCAAATCTATAACCTGAGTTCAATTTGTTGATGCCACGTGGTGAAAGAAGAAAATCAACTCCCATAAGTTGTCCCATAAGATGCAGTGGCATCACACATAATAAACAAACAAATAAGTGTAAATTAAAAAAAAATATCTATCCTTACCTGAGTGTGCTGGCACATACCTTTACCTTGGCACTTGAGAAGCATAAGCAGTCAAATCTCTTGAGTTAGAGGCCAGCCTAATCTACATAGTGAGTTCCAGGAACAGCCAGGGATATGGAGAAAGAAGGAAGGAAGGAGGAAGAGAGAGAGGAAGGCAGGGACGGAGGAAGGAAGGAAGGAAGGGAGGGAGGGAGGGAGGGAGGGAGAGAGGAAGGAAGGAAGGAAGGAAGGAAGGAAGGAATCTATCCTTAAAATTCATATGCCAACCAAACAACTCAAGGTTGAAGTTACAGACTTCTGGTAGGGTAAGGGCCACAGGCACAGGAAGCTGCGGGCCCAGGATGGAAATCAGAACCAATTCAGGGAAAGCTGAACAGGTTCAAGAAGCTCCACAACTTTCAGAGAAAGCTGAGGACTCAGGCAGAGGGCTGGCGCTAACACCAGAAAGTAGCTGAACCCCAGAGAAGGACAAGGGCCATCAGCTCTGAATACCAATCCCATAGAGCAAAACACCACCTCACCTGACAAGACTTAGTCTCCTCCTGAGCACTGTAACCTCCTCTTGTGATTTGAATTCTTACCAAGAAAGTAAAACTAACAAATTCCAAATGCACAAATGCAGAAACAAAAACAACACCCAAAACTAAAATATCATGTCTTCTCCAAAAATTACTACTAGCATAGTAATGGCTCCCAACGAAAACGATTTGGAAAACCTTCCAAGGAATTAAAAAAAAGGTATAACCATGTAGAATCAACTCAAAGAGGACATGAATTACTTCAAAAGAAAAAAAATAAAAGAGCTGAAAGAAATAAGACGTGAAAATACAATTTGATAAAGAGAACTTCTGAAGAAAGAGAAGACTGAAATGCTGCTAGAATAAAATGTAAAAAAGCAAGCCAAGTGGATCCAAGGAAGAAGCATGCTCCTTCCCAGTGCCTGATGACTGAGCAGGCCAAGAAACCCATACACAGGCCTGCCTGGGGCTGAGGAGAAAACATGGGTCACCTGATGAGCAGATGGGACACTTATAGTGAGCAAATGTATGGTGTGTTGTAAGAAGAGAGACAGAATGGTTCATTTCCTGTGGACAGAAACATATCTGAAGAAGCGAAAGTGGTGAGGAACCGGCTGAGGTGGGTAGCTTGATTATCAATTGGTGTCATGGTGCTGTCTGGGCCTGGGCTGCTGTGAGGCTCTTGCCTAGGTCCATGGCACTGATGCAGTCACAGTGTTGATGTCCGATGTCCTTGATAACACCAAAGCCAAAGAGGATAGGGCTCCACAGAGTTTGTCCTGCACCTCATTGGGTGCAACACTAGGGAGAACTGGTCCTGCCCCTCATAGGCTGAAGCACTCAGGAAAGAGGGCCCTACATCTCACCTGGGCACCACAGTAGAGCTGGCCCTGTTCCCAGGAGCATAGGTGAGCTGCTGTTGGGGATGTGAGATTGGGAAAGATGGCCTTCTCATTTCACCTTGACATCTGCAGTTGGTGGGGGACCTGACCCAGCCTGTCACTGGCTGCAGCACTCAGGAGAATGAGCCCTGAATTTCACTTGGACAGCATAGTAGAGTTGAGCCTGTAGACAGAAAAGTGGGTGGGCTAGCCCTGAGGGCATGAGAGGGACATACCCGGTACTGCCTTCCTTGTCTGCAATGTGGTGGTGGGGGCAAGGGAAAGATGCCCTCCCCCTTTCCCTATGGTCTCTGGCAAGGAAGCTGACCCTTTGCAGCTAAAACACTCAGGACAACAGGCCCTGCTCCTTGTCTGGACAGCAGTGGAGCTGACCCTGTTGATAAGGGCATAGGTGAGCTGGCCCTAGAATGTGAGTGTGGGAGACCTGGCCCCATCCCTCATCTGCCATTCAGCAGCAAAGGCAGGCGAGAAATGACCTCCAACAACATCTGAGACAAGTGGGAGAGCTGGCCCTGAGGTTCTAAAGGCAGGAGTGCTGTTCCTGCCCGCCTCCTCCAACAGCTGCGGCGCTCAGGAGAACAGGCCCAGCACCTCACCTGGGCCTGTTGGCAGAGCTGTGGGTGAGCCAACACCAAAGTTGTGAGTAAGGGAGAGCTATTCCCATTACTCATTTGCCATGTGGCAGCACGGGTGGGGGAGAGATTCCCAGCCTCAGATGGGAGAGCTGTCCCTGTCCCTCACTAGCTACAGCACTCAGAAGAATAGTCCCTACACCTCGACTGGGCAGCAGCAGAGCTGGCTCTGAAGGTATAGAAATGGGAGAACCATCCCTGAGGATGTGAAGGTAGTAGAACTGACTCTACTCGTTGCTCAATGTTATAAGGGATGAGCTAGCCAGGGCAATGCTAGAGAGCTCACACTGGTGATACAGACAGGGGAGAGCTGACAGGCTGACCAACCCAGTCCAGAACCAGGGTTAAGTGTTGGCCCACCCCAACACCCATCCATCTGTGATCTGTTGGAGCACAGGTGTGTGTTGTGGGGAGGGGGATATTGCAGACCCGGGGCTACAGTGTCTCCACAACACAATAGTAGCAATGAGATGTCCAGGAAGAGTCCCAGTGAGGGCCCAGGGGTGATAGTGTAACAGAAACCAGGGGCCTCAAACCAAAAAAATGACTGTTTGTAATGTATGCCTGTATGTAAAGATGTATAGATAAAGGGATTTATTACCTGAGGGGGGGAAAGTAAGCCAAATAAAAAGGTCAGTGGTAAAATTTAACAAAAGAATGGAGCCTATGAACAATAGCATTAGAGCCTGAAGACAAGGTAGAAAAAAAATGGATCATTTAGTAACCATCAATGACAAAATAACAACAAAAAATAGGAGAGCTTAGAGATGTCAAAAAAAGAACAATTCTTCAAATTATGAGTAAAAAGGGTGGTGAAGAATACCACACCAGGGGCTGGAGAGACGGCTCAATGGTTAAGAGGTCCTGAGTATAATTCCCAGCAACCACATGGTGGCTCACAACCATCTGTTATGAGATCTGGCTCCCTCCTCTGGCATGTGGACATACATGGAGGATGAACACATAATAAATAAATCCAAAAAAAAATAGTATCACACCAAAGAAACAGAAAATATTTTCAGGACAACCATAGGGAAAAAAAAATTCTCAAACCTAGAAAAGAGATGCCCATCCAGGAATAAGAAACTTACAAAATATTAAATAAGACGAGAAAAGAAAATCCCCTTGACTAACTCCCATGGTACCAGAAGGCAGAAAACTAACAGTACTACCCAGTGATGATACCTATAAACCACATTAACAACCAGCACAGCACACTACAGCTAAGGGTGTAACAGTGGCACACATACTTTGGTGGTAACCAACAGCTCTCTAATTAGACTTAAATTCTGTTCAACAAAATGGAAATTGTGCCTGGTACTGGAAACCTAGCTAACTACTTAGTGATAGTGAATGGTAGATTACTGGAGGAGAATCAGGGTGGACTGGGAAAAGTCCACAAGGTTTCAACCTTACACAGACCAAGGAAAACTTGGAGCATGAAAAGCAGTCTTCCCCAGGAAGAGCAAACCAAGTGGCTGTGCAGTGCAAAACCATCACCCGTGAAAACACACACAAGTAACACTGACGGACTGAGTCTCCAACGTACATTATTCTTAAAATAGTAAAATTAGATTAAAAAAAAAGTACTGAAAGCTCCTAGAGTGTAGGACTGTAGAACAAATTCTAATTGTTCTTAATAAAAGCTCGGAGTCAAATATTAGGGGCTAAAAGCTGAGAACAGAGAAGCAGTGCAACCAGTAACTAGAGAGATCTTTTACTTCTACCAAATCCTCAGACCAAAAGGGTGACACTGTCCTCAGACTGCCACTGTCTCCACCAAACCTCAGACTGCACTTGTCTCCTCCTACTTTACATTCATTTCACTGCCAAGCCATATACCATTCCTGTCTCCACCTTCCTAGTGCTAAGATTAAATGCATGGGACTTCCAAGTACTAGGATAAAAGGTGAGATCTACCACTCCCTGGCCTCAAAGGATTTAGCTCTGTACTCTGATCTTCAGGCAAGCTTCTTCAGGTAATCTTTATTAAAACACAAACAAACTATCACCACATAGAATGAAGTCACTTATAAAAGTAGGGCTATCAGAATAACAGCTGATTATGTGACAGAAACACTGAAGGCAGGAAGACCTGAAAAGAAACGTTCTAATTTCTGAAAGACAACTGACAGTAAAACTGGTCAGCAAAACAATTAATTATGATTACAGAAAAAATAAAGACTTTTCATGATAAAAAATAGAGAAATTTTCAACCACAAAAATCAGGTCTACAAAGGACACGGGAAGTACTTCAGACTGAAGAGAAGGATAGACACAACTAAGAGGTCAAGAAAATAAAAAACAAAAAAAATAAAAAAATAAAAAAGAAAAAAAGAAAATAAATAACACCAGAGCCACTCGTCAACATAAATCTAAAACTCAACAAAACGGCAGGAAATAATATACATTTTAATAACTTTGAGTATCAATGGTCTTAATTCCACAATAAAAAGACAGACTAGCAGACTAGAATAGAAAACAAGATTCATCTTTATATTACCTCTAATAAACACATCTTACCAAAATGGTACATAGATACCTGAGGGTAAACAGACTGAAAAAGGATTTTAAGGAAAATATATTCTGAGCAAATGGAATTAAGAAACAATCAGGCATAGCTTGTTCTGGTATCTGACAAAAGAAATGCCAAAACAAAATCAGTCGGAAGAAAAATAGCTTACTTTGTGTTCCAGAGAACAATTCATCAAAGAGGTTAAAGAGTTGGCTTGGCAGCTCTTCCAGAGGATCCAGGTTTGTTTCCTAGCATCCTCATAGTGGCTTATAACCATCTGTGTGTAATTCCAGTTCCAAAGGATCTGACACCATCTTCTGGCTTCTATGGGCACCAGGCACACAAGACATATACATGTCTTGTATATAGGCAAAATACCCACACACATAAAAATTAAAATAAAATGTCACAGGGCCAGAAAGATGGTCTAGTGGATAAAAGTACTTCATCCAAGCCTGAAGACCTGAGTCCAATCCCCAGGGCTCACATGGTAGAAGAGAATCAATTCCTGAAAATTATAATCTACTCTCCACACATGCACCACGACATACGCATATCTACACACCGATCACACACAAAGTAAGTTTATTTTTTAAAAACTATTAAAATTCTAAACATATATGAACCAAATACAGGTGTAACCAATTTCATAAAAGAAATACTTCTAGATATAAAGACACAGATTAATCCCAAAACTGTAACAGTGGATGGTTTTAATATTCAACTCTCTAGAGTTAACTGACATGATAAATCAAACAGACCTAACAGACATCTGCAGAATATTCTACCAATAAACTACAGAAACACGTTTTTCTCAACACCACATGGAATTTTATCCACAATTAATTACATATTAGGAGACAAAGCAGGCCTCAACAAACATTAAGAAAAATGGAATGACACTCTGTATTCTATGTGATTATAATGGAGTAAAGCTAGACAAGTAGTAAAAGAAACTATAAACATAATACTGAATGATGAGTGGAAAAATGACCAATCAAGATCAAAGCAGTCAAAATCCTAGCACAGATGGGGAGAAAGCACTGGCAGCTGATACCAGCTGGGGGAGGAGCAGTCATTTTCCTTGCAAGTATGGCTACCAGTAGGGCTACCCACGCTTTAGTGGATAACCCCATACTTGTGTAATACAGGTAGTACTAACCGGACAGAGCTGTATATTAAAATACAAAGATGTGTTTTTTCTGAGGGTGATGTGTTCAGGAGATACACTTAGGGGTGGCTGAAGGAGGGAAATAAAGGTGGATGTGATCATAATACACTTATACATGGGTGAAATTCTTCAATAATGAATTCATTTCCTTTTTGTTGTTGGTAATTTTTTGTTTTGTTTTTCTCTGAGACAGGGTTTCTCTGTTTAACAATCCTGGCTGTCCTGGAAATTGCTCTGTAGACCAGGCTGGCCTCAAACTCACAGAGATCTACGTGCCTCTACCTCCCAAGTGGTAAGATTAAAGGTGTGGACTACCACTGCCTGGCATGAATTTTTAAATTATAATTTTACTTTTTTCTTTTCAAACGTGGTTACTAGTCATTTCAGCAAAATGACTCAGAGAGTAAAGTACTTGCGGTAAAAGCCTGACAACCTGAGCTTGATCCCTGGTCCCCAAGCTAGGAGGGAACCAACTCCTGCAAGTTGTCCTTTGACCTCTACACGTATGCTATGGCATGTAAATAAATGATAAACAAACAAACAAATGCAATTTTAAAGTTAAAATAAAGCCTTGTATCATATCTAAAGTTCTCCTTCCTAACCTTGTTACCTATAAATTTTCCCTTTGACCTTCATATTTTTACTCCCAAACATCTTCCATATGCCTTATTCCCACTGCTTCAAGTGTCTGTTCAGAGGCCAAGGCAGCAGATATCATATATCCTCTAGTAGCATTTCCTAATCAACCATGCTGCATTACTGACACAGCATTTACGATGATAGTTATAGTGATATTTTAGAAACTTCTGTCTAAAATATATAACACATTTATATGTACTTGCTCATATAACTAGCATCTGTCTATAATCTAATCATTCTCCAGGGGACTGGGTATCTTCTAGCCTTTTGAGTACATGTATTCACATACACGTGCCACACAGACATGTATGCATGTACCTTGTCCTAAATAAAAATAACCCATTATGTATAACAACAAAGGAAAACTACAAAGGAGGTTGGGCACAGAAGTTTAGGCAGCAGAGAGCTGAGGAGGGAGGATTGATACAATTTTAACACCAGGAGTTGCTACATAGTGAATTTCAGGTAAAAAAAATGGCTACAAATTAAGGGGTTTTTTTTTTTGGAGCCGGGAGGTGGTGGCACACGCCTTTAATCCTAGCACTCGGGAGGCCAGCCTGGTCTACAAGAGCTAGTTCCAATACAGGCTCCAAAGCTACAGAGAAACCCTGTCTTGAAAAACAAACAAACAAAACCAAACAAATAACCATCTTTCCCAATGTGTCTGGTTACACTATGTAAGACAAGGGGAGAGGCAGGGTAAAACTGACATTCAAAATGCATTTCAGAAAAACAAAAACAAACAGCTGGGCAGTGGTGCTGATGCACACCTTCAATCCCTAGCACTCAAAGGCTGGCACATCTCTGTGAGTTAGTTCAAGGCCAGTCCGGTCTACAAAGTGAATTCCAAATTTCAGGACAGCTAGGGCTACACAGAGACACCCTGTCTTGAAAAACCAAACAACAACAAACATATTTCAGGGGTCCACTGGACATTGAATGAATCAAAATCCAAATAGAAATTCATGTTTTTAAAATTGCTTCGACTGATTCTTGTAATCAGGCAAGATTGGGAAGAACTCCTTTATGCCTGTACCCTCTTCTCTGTGCCATTTCTAATTAAGAAAATAGTTCTTTTAAGTTAAGTATCTCTACCACATTGAATTTACCTTTATAAAAGAGAAAGTGCTTGGTAACTCATTTATGTAATCTTGTATGTGTTCTAATTTCTTAATATTTAGCCCATTTTTAACCACTAATTTTAGTTCTGTCACCACCACTGGCACACCCAACAGATGCTTAAGTAAGCTTTCCTCATAAAAGAATGCACAGAAAGCAGCATATTTTATCTCAGGCGAGCAGCCACTGAGTGGTTGCAGTAGATGGAGGTGGCTGGGTGTGACCACAAAGGTCAGAATCTATGACTGTAAAAATAAATAGTACTTAATTGGGAATAGTTCTCATGAAGCTTATAAATTCCTCTCAGATGGCATTCATACTGCAGTAACAAATCATTTTAATTTATACTCAAGTAAGATATTTTTCTGTTACTTATAAAAAGTTAACAATGATTACAAATAGATATTAAATTAAAAAGTTTGGCTCTGAAGATTATACAACTTTAAGACATAAGTTCAAAGAGAACTTGAACATGGCAGTTCTTTTTCTTAGAAAATATAAAAGGGGATCACTATGAGCCATAACATCATACTAAGTAATCACTCAAACTTTGCTTCAAGTTATTTATGTTCTCATTTGACAAAAACATCCACTTTAGGAATTATCACTGAAGCTTCCTACATAACACTTCCTTTTTTGTTTGTTTTTTAGTTTTTAAAGAGAGGGTTTCTCTGTGTAACAGATCTGGTTGTCCAGGAATTTGCTTTGTTGACCAGGCTGGCATTGAACTCACAGAGATCTGCCTGTCTCTACCTCCCAAGTGCTGGGATTAAAGAAATGCACCACCACAGCCAGGCATCACTTTACATACATTTATTTGTTTATTTAACTATTTATTAGTGGCATAAACATGGAAGTCAGAGGACCATTTGCAGCTGTTTCTTTCAACCACATGGGTTCTGGAGTAAAAATCTTAGGTCACCAGACTTATGGCCCACATCTTTACACTCTGAGCCTTTCTGAAAGTCCTGTATTTTTAGAAGACTACAAAAAGCAAGAAATCTTATGGTTATATATCAATATCAACAAGAGCTTATTGTGTACTAAAAACTTTATTCACACCTATTCCTGGCAAGACAGGCCTGAAACCTCGGCTGCTAAAGAAGCTGAGTCTACAGGATTGAAAATTCCAGACCTGCCTGAGCACTTAATGAGACCCTTCCTCAAAAAGTAAGAGAGGTCAGCAAGATACTTCAGAGAACTGAAATGCCTGCTGCCAAGCCTGCCAAACTGATTTTGATGCCTGGAAATCATATTTTTCTCTAACCGCCACATATACGCAAGAGTATGCTTATGGACATACAGAAACATACAAGACAAACAAATGCTAAAAAATACACATTTGTGTGTTTTGTTTAAGACAAGGTTTCTCTATATGTAGTCCTGGAACCAAGCCAGTCTTGAACTCAACACAGTTCCACATGTTTCTGCCTACCAAGTGCTGGGATTTGCACTTGGTACCACCAAATCCAGCTCAAAAACATCTTTTTATTTTTCCCTTAAGTGAAAAAGAAGGCTGGGGTGTATCTCAATGTTTGGAGTGCTTGACAAGATACACAAAGCCCTAAATTCAATTTAAAATTCTAAGACGGAAAAAAAAAATCACCTATCTATTAAAAAACATTCTGTGGTATCACATTCACATAGTGAAACTCTAACTATAGTATGTAGAAAGCTGAGGGAGAATCATGTGTTTGAGAGCAACCTTAAGGATACAGCAAGTTCCAGGCCAAACTAAGTTGAGTACTTTCATGGAAAGCGCTATCTCTGTGGCTGGAGTGCAATGCACCTGTTCACGTGATTTTTTTTTTTTTTGGTTTTTCGAGACAGGGTTTCTCTGTGGCTTTGGAGCCTGTCCTGGAACTAGTTCTTGTAGACCAGGCTGGCCTCGAACTCACAGAGATCCACCTGCCTCTGCCTCTCAAGTGCTGGGATTAAAGGTGTGCACCACCACCACACAGCTACATAAAATCTTTTATGTAGTTCTAATTTCCTCATCCTTCCTTGAGTATTTATAGACAGGAAATGGATGGTAACAGAAAAAAAAAATTTTTTTCAGTAATACAGTTACTTTGTAAGTTGCACATGTACCTGTAAACAAACTCTCACATATGCTTCTGTGAATGCAATGAAACCCATTGGGTCACACACACAAAATAGAGAGGGGAAAAAGTAGAAGGCAGGCCAGCTGTGAAAAGGAAGGGAATTAGAAGTAGCAGTAGGAAAACAAAGGCAAGTAAGGGGGGTGACTATGATCAAGATACATTACGTACACGGAGAAAAATGTTATAATGAGACCCATTATGTATAATTAACATATAAATTATATATAAAATTATTGTATATTATTATAATATAAATTATTATATATGTTAATGAATTTTATTAACATATAATTAACATATAAATTTATAATATATAAAACTCTAAGAAAAAAGTTCTTGTCTTCTATACAATAAGTAGTTCAAGTCAGTGGGTTTTGTTTTTTTGTTGTTGTTGTTGTTGTTGTTGTTTGTTTGTTTCTTTTTTTAAAGATTTATTTATTTATTGTGTACAGTGTTCAGCCTCCTTGTATGCCTGCAGGCCAGAAGAGGGCACAGCACCAGATCTCATTACAGATGGTTGTGAGCCACCATGTGGTTGCTGGGAATTGAACTCAGGACCTCCAGAAGATTAGCAAGTGCTCTTAACCTCTGAGCCATCTCTCCAGCCTGTCAGTGGGTTTTCTATCACCTCAAATCTGCCAGATATTCATTACAAAATGAGTAATTGACTAACACCAAAGTTTTATGCTGTTAGTTTACATGTTTACTTGATAAACTGAAGGATGGAACATGGTAGAAAACAGTTACTACACAATAAGCAACTAGATCCTCACCAGCATGGCAGCACATACCTGTAATCCCACTACTTGTGAAATTGAGGCAGGAAAATTATAGGGAGTTTAAGGCCAGCATGGGGGAAGGGGATAATTGACAAGACTGTACACACACAGTTCCATGGATGCATTAAAAAAAAGTTACTCGAAGTATAGCATCCACATATTCCTAAACAATGTAAAAGGCTTCTTTCAATAAAAAATATAAGCAGCAGGTAAATTTTCCCTCTTAAACCTACCCCAGAGATAAGAAATTCATAGGTAGTCATCAATTATTCCAAGTTGTACATACATAAGTAAGACAGTAAGAATAACTATATCAATTACTCTCTAGGTATATTGACTTATGTCTTTTATAACTACATTTCTTAGTGTAAGGAAAAATAATAGGCAAGACTGATTTCCCTAAGACCTAAGTATTTTTATTTGTTTGTTTTTTTTGAGACAGGGTTTCTCTATAGCTTTGGAACCTGTCCTGGAACTAGCTCTTGTAGACCAGGCTGGCCTCAAACTCACAGAGATACACCTGCCTCTGCCTCCCGCGTGCTGGGATGAAAGGTGTGCGCCACCACCGATCGGCTAAGACCTTAGTTTTAAGATGAAGAGTTCACAATGAGGACAAATCTATAAGTACACCATGTTCCTAAAGCCTTCTATTATTCAATGCTTTGAACAGAATACTAACTGTGGTAGAGCTTCTTGGAAATGAAGGAATGAAGGTATGATAGCTTATGTCTATAATCCCAGTACTCTGGAGGTCGATAACAGGAGGATTGTGACAAGTCAGAGCCAGCCTAGATTACATATATATTACGCCAGACAATGCTATTTATTGAGACCTTGTTTCAAAAAAGGAAAACCTACTTATAAACTGAATGTAGTAAACTTCAATTGTAACCCCAGTACTTGGAAGGAAGAGACAAGGTTATCTTCAAATATATAGTAAGTCTAAGGCCAATCTAGTCTACTAGGTTTAGAGAGCATGTATATGTGTGTATATGATAAAATTATCTCTGGACTCAAAAATTATCGTGAGTTCAAAGTCAGCCTAGGCTACAGAGGAAAACCATGTCTCAATAAACAAACTGCTGTACAGTGCTTATTTAGTATGCATGAAGTCCAGGGTTCCTATCCAGAATCACATAAAACAGAGTGATGGCACATGCCTGTCATCTCAACACACACCAAAAAAGTAGTATTAGATGTTCAAGGTTATATTTAGCGATATAATTTGAGGAGAGCCTCAACTACAAAATAGCCTGTCTTACAAGTAAATGAAAGAGTATAATTCTGTAGTATAATAAAAATTGGTTTTCATACACGATATATAGATATAGATATTCCCTGTATATTTAGATATAGGATATAGATGTAGATAGGATTCACACATAGAATAGATAGATAGATAGACAGATAGATAGATAGATAGATAGATATCCTATATAGTATAAATCTAATAAACATAAATGTGAGCCAGTTAAATGGCATGTAAAAACATTTGCCACACAAGCATAATAAGTTGAGTTCAATCTCAGGAATCCACATAAAGGTAGAAGGAAAGAAATGACTCCATAAGGTTCTCTGAATATCATATATATGGTGGCATGTATACATTCACTTACCACACATATGTTGAACATAAAATAATTGCATAATTTACTTTTATGGTCCATCAAAATCCCAGAAAAATTCTTCAAAGATCTCGAAAGAATGGTACTCAACTTCATTTGGAAAAGCAAAAAACCCAGGAAAGCCAAACCAATCCTGGACAATAAAAGAACTTCTGGAGGCACCACAATCCCTGACTTCAAACTCTACGACAGAGCTACAGTACTGAAAACAGCCTGGTATTGGCATAAGAACAGACGGGAGGACCAATGGAACCGAACAGAAGACCTGGATATCAATCCACACATCTTCAAACACCTGATATTTGATAAAGAAGCAAAAAATATCAAATGGAAAACAGAAAGCATATTTAACAAGTGGTGCTGGCATAACTGGATACCAACATGTAGAAAAATGAAAATAGACCCATATTCATCACCATGGACAAAACTCATGTCCAAATGGATCAAAGACCTTAACATAAAGCCAGTCACACTGAAGCATACAGAAGAGAAAGTGGGAAGTACGCTTGAATGCCTTGGCACAGGGAAACAATTAATAAATGGGACCGCCTGAAACTAAAAAGCTTCTGTAAAGCAAAGAACACAGTCAACAAGACAAAACGACAGCCTACAGAATGGGAAAAGATCTTTACTAACCCCATATCAGACAGAGGTCTCATCTCCAAAATATACAAAGAACAAGAAATTGGACACCAAAAGTCCAATAAAATAAAATAAAATAGTCCAATAAAAAGATGGAGTACAGACCTAAACAGAGAACAATAAACAGAGGAATCTAAAATGGCTGAAAGACACTTAAGGAAATGTTCAACATCCTTAGTCATCAGAGAAATGCAAATCAAAACAACTCTGAGATTCCATCTAACACCTCTAAGAACGGCCAAGATCAAAAACACTCACGACAACTTATGCTGGAGAGGTTGTGGGAAAAAGAGAACACTTCTGCATTGATGGTGGGAATGCAAGCTGGTACATCCCCTTTGGATGTCAGTGTGGCGATTTTTCAGAAAATTAGGAAACAACCTTCCTCAAGACCCAGTAATACCACTTTTAGGTATACATCCAAAGGATGCTTAATCGTGATGCAAAGACATGTGCCCAACTATATTCATAGCAGCATTGTTTGTCATAGCCAGAACCTGGAAGCAACCTAAATGCCCCTCGATCGAAGAATGGATAAGGAAAATGTGGTACATTTACACAATGGAGTAAGATCTCCTGAGTAAATTGGGAGTAAGACAAGAAAGATCTCCTGAGTAAATTGGGAGCACGGTGACATTGGGGGAGGGTTGAAGGGGGGAGGGGAGAGGCAGGCAGGGGATAAGAGAAAAATGTAGAGCTCAATAAATATCAATTAAAAAAAGAAAAAAAATTTACTTTTATGGTGATACCAGGTACTTATATTGAGAAAATTCAACTGATTTGTTTTCCATTTCTTAGTTTATAAGTCTTAATTTGAAGTGTCACAATCTCAGTGATTTCTGTACTGCTATTGTTATTTTCTTCACTATAATATATATATTATATACACATATAAAATATGATGTCCTGTGTACATTTACTATAGTAATGTCATTTATTTCTGATACCTGCAATCTACAATGTCACTACGGTTATATTTTTTTTTAAAGGTTGTCCGTCTATTCCATTGAAACTTATACTCCTTGGTCAAGACTATTTGTTGTTATCCCTTTAAAGAGTATGCAGATCAATTTTCAATTTTAGAATCCTTTTTTTTTTTCTTTTTTTGGTTTTTCAAGACAGGGTTTCTCCGCAGCTTTATGGAGTCTGTCCTGGAACTAGCTCTTGTAGACCAGGCTGGCCTCGAACTCACAGAGATTCATCTGCCTCTGCTTCCCGAGTGCTGGGATTAAACACATACGCCACCAGCACCCAGCAATTTTAGAATCTTAATCTTAATTAAGGTCACAATCTGATAAACTTCAACAGTCTCTAAACTCTGTCATCCTTATCTGAAGAAACCTGCAAGGAAGCCTACAGTTCCTAGCCAAACACGAGAACAATGGAATCATTCCCATTCTTCTGAGATCAATTAAATATTTAGAAACAACAATGTATACTTGAACAGTGCACAAAATTTAAAATGCAGCCGAAGAATATTTTGACTATTAAACATTACTACTAATTTTACAGAGTAAGATATGAAAACTAATAGAGGCCTAAAAGAAGACCTGGTGCTGGGGCCAGAGAGGGCCCTCAGAGTTTAAGAGTATTAGTTGCTCTTTTGGAGGTCCAGGGAATCTGATGCTCACTTCTGGTCTGCACAGGCACCAGGAACGCAAGTGGTGAACAAAAATGTGTGCAGGTAAAACATCTACACATATGAAATTTTTAAGAAGATTTGGAGCTTAGCACAAGTTTTCAAAGGCTAAGTTACTCTGGTGTGGGTGGCACATACCTTTAATACCAGCAATCTGGAAGCAGAGGCAGACCAATGTGATTTACAAAATGAGTTCCAAGAAAGGCTATATAGAGACCATGCCTCAAAAAGCAAACAAACAAACAAACAAAAAAATAAAAAACCCAACCAAATCAAATGAGCAAAAGATTTACTTTAAGAAAAGCATACGGGGCCCAAGATAGGCAGAGTTCAGCAGGTAAAGTGTTTGTTCTCAAGACTGATTACCTGAGTTCAACCTCAGGATCCAGGATCCCATGTAAAGGTGGGGGAAGAAAACTGACTCCCGTGTAGGCTATGGCCCTCATTTTTTTTTTTTTTATGAAAAGCAAAGGATGTAGCATGCTTGCCTAGGTTCAATCACCCATACTAACAAAACCAAAAGACCTCAGAGTTAGATAGGAGTGGTGTGGTGACTCCGGGAACAGAAGCAAAAGGATCAAAAGTTCTAGACCAGTCCCAGCATGAAGGCTTACAACATTAAAGCTAGTATATGGGAGTTGGGGGAAGCAGGTAAAAGGTAGTTGGATTTCTCTTAGTTTCAAGCCAGGCAGAGCTATACAGTGAGCCCTTTTATCCTGATCCCCCCCAAAAAGGTTCTAACAGAGTGAGCTACATAAGACCCTATAGTTGCTTCCACCCGAAATGACAGCTGTAACGTGTAAGTGAGAATCATACAAGAGCACAGAACTCCTTGCGTTACTTAGAAAAGGAAAGGGAAGATTTTTACTTTACTTATAATGAATTTGATGGATACAAAACTTGTAAAATGGACATGACTACTTTCATTACGTGCATATTATTTTCCTTCCTGCTCTTTCCAACAAATAAACATCACCCTTTTTTCATGAGCAACCAACCTCAGCTTATAATTTTTCTTCCCATAAACAAAGTGCAACTCTCACTTCAATTACACTCAAAACATTTCGCCCGCATTTTTCATTCAGAAAGTCTTTGGAATAAGTCTCATGCTTCTTATATAAATGTCCTATCAACACAGACAACTGATGTTTCCTGTTTCATTTTAAACCTTTGTACCTATTGTGCAATTACAATCTTCTGCAACTATGCATTTCCTATATATTTTATTTGACTTTGGGTTTTAAGAGTTATATATAATCTAATGATCTATTTCCTGTAACTTAAATGCACTAAATTAACTTTCTCTATTTTCATTATACAAATTTTGAGGTTTCTTTAAAATAGCCTCTTTAACAAAAACTTATACTCATTTTTGTTATGCTGATTCTCAAATCCTGAATATAAAGGATAAATTTTAAATAAATTATAGATGATAAACGGCTGTTTTATTTATTCACCATTTAGGTCAGATTTATGACCCCTCTCTCCTCATTCCAGCTACTGTTGAATTATGAATGAAACAACTTCAATTGTAACAGAAGAAACATCTGTTGCTTTTTTTTTCTTCACCAGGGCTTTCCTAACTGAAAGAAAGGCTCTCTGCCCCTCTCCAACTCCCCCTCCCTACCCATACTAAGTTCCTTAAACTTTTTTCCTTAAACTTATTTGAAGTACATTATTTAAAACATTGCCATATCCATTAAAATATTATAGCGTACAAAAACATTTATCTTCTTATTAAAGTAAAAAGAATGATGTTAAAAAAAAAAACGAGAAGATATGTGTTTCACTGACTATAA
The DNA here is from genome assembly GCF_982192425.1 of Myodes glareolus. Lineage (NCBI taxonomy): Eukaryota > Metazoa > Chordata > Mammalia > Rodentia > Cricetidae > Myodes > Myodes glareolus. The sequence continues at coordinate 54,849,930 of NC_142029.1, read as the reverse complement.
ATTGTAACCACAATGCAGACTTCAAGGGTATACTTGAAATGATCAACTCAATCAAGCTGTTACACATTCCTGGCTCACTAAGAATTGTTTAGGGATAAGATTTTCTTCATAGCACCCAGATTCTGTATAGCATCTTGCATGCTATATTTTCTCTGCCAGTCCAAAGCTAACACAATGGCAGTCACTACCCCAAGAGGCAGACACCAAATGGTGCCACCCACTCTCACACTGTGCCTCATAATAAACCATCAAGCAGTGGAATGCACCGGCTCCTTTATGAGCAAACAATGCTGGAGCTTCATTAGAATACAGCTGACATTTTCAAAGCACAAATACTTTAAAGAAAATTGTACTAAGGGAAAAAAGGGAAAAAATAACTACAATGGCTGAATTTTTTCATGTGCAGGTTGATTTCTAGAGATTCTGAGCAAGCATACTTTGTTGCTGAAAATTTTAAAGTTTTCATGAACAGAAAAATATTTAATAGAGACAAATCTTATTTACTGGGAAAAATGAAAGTAAAAACTACCACTAGAATTGCTTTCACGAGGAATAACCATGAAGTACCTTTTAAATGACTATTATCTTCAACTGCTTCTTTAACTTTTGAATGAAAAAATATTCCAGAATTATTTCTGCATTTTAATTAATTTATATAAATAGCTGAGGACAAACTAGGTTAACTCTACCCCTCCCCCATCCCCTACCCCCATGCTCTGTAGTTTTTCTATCTGTAACTAGCAAGGACGTCTTGAAATCTGCATGTTCCTGGCTACTTTTCTATTTAGCATGGCAGCTGCTTAACAAATACAAACACCGTAAAAACTCACCAGGCTGTGAGAAACAAACTGGTCTCTCTTACCTGGTCTGAGGAAGCATGCCTCTCACTGCAGTACCAACAACACTCTACAGTCTTTGTTACCATTCAGTGGAAACTTGAGACTGTGTCAGACGGAAGCAATCGAGCTCAGACAAGCTCAATTTAAAATACTTCTCAATAAAACTAAAAAGATGCTCAAGAAAACCGGTCAAGTGGCTTGAACAGATGTGCTGCCACTGCCCAAGTCACAAAGACACACCAAAGAAACTCAAAATGCAGGTGCTGAGAAAGCGGTTTCTCTTGCTAAATTACAAAAGCTTTTTAAAATTAAAAAAAAAAAATGCTTAAAGGTAGAAGGTGATAAAATGCCTAAGTCCAAGCTATTGTTTTCCTAAATATCGTCTGAATTTTGAGTAGTTTAGAAAATAAAATTAACTTACTCACAAGACCTGCATAATGTGAATTATACATGTCCGACTATCTGCTGGCTCCAAGGCAGTCACAAGGCAGAAGACCTTAACGCATTTTGAAAGCAGAGCAAATGCACCATGAATTTCAGAGAGAAAAAGGAGGAGAAACTTGAAAAACTGCTCGGAGCTTTCTGAGCCTGTAGAAACTGTCCAACCCTTGTGGGAGGGGAAAAAAAAGTCCTCGTCCTGCCCCCTGAGATAGGCCATGCTTCAACGCCAAAGTGAATGACAGGCCCGTTTCTGATATCAACAAAGAGCAGCTTAGTTGTGCTCCACTTTCCCTCCCACTTTCCCACACAGATAGAAGTCTTAAACTTTTGGGGTTAGTTCTTTTATATTTAGGGTTAAGTACCTTTCTCCATTTTCTCAAGAGAGCTCCCAATTATGTTGTCCTAGTTTTTAAATTATTAATTAAAATTACATACGTAATATATTTCTCCATTTTCTTACACAGGAGATTTAACAAAAGATGACCTTGTAAGTTCACATCCAAGTCTACTCTTTGCAATATTAGATAACTATAAGATTAGCTATCAATATCCATATGTTTTGCTGCAATAACATTACAAATAAAACAATAGAAATAAAATTTCCAGCTTGCTAGAAGTAAAATTTATTTTACTAAAGCATGTATCTTTAAGTAAGTTTAAAACAACAAGCACCTCCACCAATATATATTTACTGAATATTGATCATAGCCAAGTACTATTTTGAAGCCTGGGGATACAGTAGTACTGAAAACAACAGACAAAAGCCAAACAAAAATCCCTGCCTCCAGCAGCCTTATTAGTTTCTCGTCTCCCAGTTCTCTGTGAGCACCACTATCCACAATGACTGAGGTGCCTTTTCCCCTCTAATCACACACCACCTACACTGGAAAATTCCCCCCTTTCAAACAAGGTTTCTTGTTTGTTTGCTTGCTTTTTGTCCTTACCCAGAGATAGATAATGATTAAAGTTCAAATATAATTTACCTTGTATATATTGTTTGGGACAGGCTCCTACTTTGTAGCCCAGTATGGCCTAGAACATGTGGAAATACTGCCACAGCCTCTTAAGTGTTGGGATGATAGGAATGAGCCAAACAGTTTTTAATGTATTTTCTGACAATAGCTCCAGTAATGCAAGAATTTTGTGCTTTGTTTTTTTAAGTATTATATCAGCATCTTAAAGAGTACCTGCCCGACATCCCAATCAATAATGACTGAGAGACCAGATGATTTTTCTTAGTCAAACTTTTCTTTGTTATCATATATTACAATAATATGCACACGAATATGCATCAACAATGATGGGGGTATGAATTAAGTTGGTTTGTGCACATGTTAAAGTTGAAAATATAACTTACAAGACCCCAAATCTTTTCTTAGGCTAACGTCTTAAAGTATCAACGTGGGTAAATCTACTGTATTTGAGCACTCTACTAAAATTCAATGAACTGACGCCAGGCAGTGGTGGAAGATGCCTTTAATCCCAGCAATTGGGAGGGAGAGTTAGGAGGATCTCTGTGAGCTGGAGGCTAGCAAGTACCAGGACAAGTTTCAAAGCTACAGAGAAACCCTGTCTTGAAAAAACAAAAAAAGAAAAAAGGAAGAAAAACCAAAACTCAATGAATGGGGACTAGAAGGATGGCTCAGTGACAGGAGGATTTGCTGCACTTCCAAAGGATCTGTTTGGTTCCTAAGTTCAGTTTCCAGCATCCCTGTTGGGTTGCTCAAAATTTCATTAACTCCAGCTCCAGGGGATCTGACACCCTCCTCCTGACTTCCAAGGTGTGTGTGTGTGTGTGTGTGTGTGTGTCTGTCTGTCTGTCTGTCTGTCTGTCTGTCTCTGTCTCTCTCTCTCTCTCTCACACACACACACAAACACACATACTGGAAATAGCTTCCAACTCCCCATCTTTAGCATTGTCCTTGATCATCATAGTCTTTCTGATAAAGTAGGTACAAATAGCTATAACCTGTTAGATCAGCTAAGGGCTTATGCGTGTCACTAGAGACTACGACATCTGGAAGTAGATGAGGTCATATCTACCTTACAGTTTCAAAGTAAAAGAAAGTGAGATTCAAATCTACTCACCATACCTCTCAACTACGGATCATTCCTCTCCTTACCCAAAACTGAACACTGTTTACAAATTCAAATATAATTTACCTTGCATATATTTTAACAATAACCGTAAGAGTAGCCCAAATACTCAATCTACTGCACTCCCTTGTCTCTGTTAGCAGGCAGAATAATCATTACCTTCCATACTCCTTTACAGGAGTATGAAAGACAGTGTGGGGAATACATAGGGTCTTCCACTGTCATTATAAAAAGCATCTTTGGAGGGCCAGCAACTGCCATCAAAGCCTAATGGCCTGTGTTGAATCCCCAGGTTCCAAACAACAGAAGGAGAAAACTGACTCCCATAATGAAATTACCTGGCACAGAACCCGGAGGTGCAGCCTTATCTGTGGCTGAATAATTACACATAAGTTGTCTTCCAACCTCCATACACACACATATGCACGCACTATGTATTTTTTAATTTTTTAAAGTATCCTCCTAAACAATTTCTTCTAATTAGAGGTTACAAAGACAGCCAGGTGGTTAAGATCACTGACGGCTCTTCTAGAGGAATCAGGTTTGATTTCTAGCACCCACACGGCAGCTTACAACTATCTCTTAACTCTAGTTCCAAGGAATCTAATGCCTTCTTCTGGCCTTTGTGGGCACTGCACACATGTGGTACACAGACACATGCAGCTAAAACACCCACACACAAAAAAATTTAAAATCTAGTTATGCATTATTAATTACAATTATTGGTTAGAAAACACTAAACATCTCTGTTCCAGGTTTGTATACTGATTTCTCTGAATTGGAATTTGCTATGTTTACTAGCAATCTGACCAACTACATATAATAATGACAGACATGAATACAGACAGATAGAAATGACACTGACAGCACAATGATAGCTAGTTGACCTAGTTATCTTGAACAAGTGGCAATTAATAAGTTTGAACTTTGCTTTCTTACGTATTAAATATAATTTAATTCCTGAAACCACTGAATGAATAAATATTGTTTTCTTAAAACATCACACAGTAAACAAGTTTATCTTTGTTGCTCCAAGTCCTATTTTCAGCATAGACATTCACCAAGAGATTGATGTTTGCTAAAGTCTACACCATCCCTTAAAGGTTTTAAAAGATGTTAAAAGCTTTGATCTTAGCTGGGCATAGTGGTACATGCCTTTAATCCCCACACTTGGAAGGAAGAGGTAGGTAAATCTCTTTTGAGGTCAGCCATATCTGCACAGTGAGTTCCAGGATAGCCAAGGTTACATAAACACACCCTGTATAATAATGATGATGATGATGATGATAATAATAATAAAGTTTTGATCCTCAGCCAATAATCCTGTTGGGAGGTAGAAGAAACTTTTAGATATAGGATCTAACAAGATGTGCCTTTAAATGGATTTTGGAAATGCCAAACCATGAAGGCTGGGTTCCCACTATACAGTAAATGGGCTTTCTCTGCTAAGTGCTTCTGTCATGATATCTGGCACCACTACAGGTCCAAAACAATGGGACCTATCAATTATAAAGTAAAACTTCCAAAATGATGAGCCAAAATAAACTCTTCTAAGTTGATTTGCCTCAGACATTTATTGCAGTAACAGTGATAACACAATGCTATTTTCTTAAGAATGCAAACTCCCAGCCGGGCGGTAGTGGCACACGCCTTTAATCCCAGCACTGCCTTTAATCCCAGCACTCCGGAGGCAGAGACAGGTGGATCTCTGTGAGGTCAAGACCAGTCTGGTCTACAAGAGCTAGTTCCAGGACAGGCTCCAAAACTACAGCAAAACCCTGTTTTGGGGGTGGGTGGGTTGAAATTTGCAAACTCCCCTTTTGCAGGTCACTTACCACCTCTACATAGATAACTACTAAAACTCCCAATGGCTATCCTGGGCTTTTCCATTCTCCTCTAAACCGTAGTTTAGATCTGTTTATTGGTCAGCATTGTATATCTCCAATCAATCTCCCCTCAACTTCCTTAGTATTTTACTTCTCATTACTCATCTCAATGTTTCCCAACGTTGCTAAAAGCACCACTATTCAGCAAAGACAGTGATGCATGGTAGTGTGCACCTATAACCCTAGCACTGCAGACACGGTAGTATGCACCTGTAACCCCAGCACTGCAGACACGATAGTGTGCACCTGTAATTCCAGCACTGCAGATACAATAGTGTGTACCTGTAACCCCAGCACAGCAGACATGGTAGTATGCACCTGTAACCCCAGCACTACAGAGATAAGATAGGCCAGCTGGGAACTCAAGATCATCCTGGGCTACACACAACATGTGTTCAAGGCCAAGCTAGGCAACAGAAGGGCTTGTCTCAAATTTTTTCAACACATCATTCTTCCTAATGTCCAGCGCTATGGACATTAAAGTCCATATGAGACAAAAAGTCTCAGTCATATGTAGCTACTTATGTAGATTAAAATTTAAATTTAAAATTCATTTTCCAGAGAGGCTGAAGAGATAGCTCAGTGGTTAAAAGCACTGGCTGCTCTTGCAAAGGACTTGGGCTTGTTTCCCAGCACCCACACGGCAGTACAAAATTACCTGTAACTTCAGTTCCAGGGAATCTAATACCTCTTTCTGACTCTGTGGGCCCTTGCACTCACATAGTATATATACATGCCCTTAGGCACACACACACACACACACACACACACACACACACACAATTATCAATATTTTTTTAAAAAAACTTCATTTTCTTGTGTCAAATGTTTAAAATGTGGCTAACAGCACAGTAGTGGAGAATGCAAACATATAGAACATTTCCCTCACTGCGGGAAATTCTATTAAATGCTTTTGGTATAAATGGTAACAGTAAACCATTTAAAGTTAGTTGTCCAAATTTTCCTTATTCTGGCTCCAATCTACCTTTTTATTCTAATTTTACTTATTTAATGTTATGTTTTACATATATGTATATCTGTGTGTCATGTGCATTCCTGATTCCTGCAGAGGCTATGAGAAGACATCTGATCTTCTGCAGTAACTGGTTATAAGCTGCCATGTGGGAACTGGGAATTGAACTTGAGTCTTCTGAAAAATTCAAGTTTACTTACAGAAACTGAACTCAAGCTAGTCTGATTTGAGAGGGATTATTTACCTTAACTGGATGACATAATTCAAAGAAAGGTTAGAAAATCACTAGCAAGTTCAGGGATATAGTTGAGTATCAAAAACTCTAAGGTTGCTATAACCCCATTGGTCTTTTTCCTGCCTTTCTCTCAGTTCAGTTTCATCTTACTACAAAGGTCAGCATTCTCCACGTGGATACAAGGCTAAGGATGTGTTACTAATTTTATATCTGATAGGTCCTACTACTTTCTTCCTCATTCTAGGCATTTAAATACCAAGACAGTATTCACTGTACTTGGGTCAGATGATCATCCTAACCAAGGAAATGTCAAAGTAACTAAGTACTGGGCCGGTCTACTTTGCCCAGAAGATAACCAGGTAACGTGCAATAGCTAGGCAGATGAGGAAGCTTAGTGGAGAATCTTCTAGGCATTCTGTAACAGAACACTGAAATCAGTAGCTGAGTTATGTGGAACAAATCACTTAAATATAGAAGACAAATGATTTGTCATCAGTCTACTCTGCAATAAAGCTAAGATTTGGCTGTTTTCTGACCCCACCAATCCTTTTTTCATTAGAGTGTCTCCCTGTCTAGCCTAGGATGGCCTTGAACTTGTGTAGGTCAGACTGACTGGCCTTGAATGCACAATTCTGCCTCTGCCTTCCAAGTGCAGAATACACACAGGCACATATATGGGTGCATAAACACACAACAAGGTAGGATGAAAAGAATATTAGTGTATGTTCATTTGGTTACAGGCTTTTCAATATAGGTTTCCATTAGAGTATATAATTTTACCCTACAATTCAGTTTATAAAATCCTGAAATCAATTCCTAAATTAAAGTTTTAGGATCCTGATCTGTTACAGTTCTGATAAACTAAGAAAAGACCTACCAATCCTGCTGTCTTGTTATATGGATATGTAACTAGCAATCCTGGGCACTGTGAAACTGAATATAATCTATCCCTAATTGAAACAAAAGGCAAACCAATATTCTTCAAACTAGTAATTAATGAAAGGTTTGTTAACCTGTTCTCTTAGGAAAGCACAGTAGCATGAACCTATAGTTCCAGTTACTCAGGATGTCCAGGCAGGAAAACTGCAAGAGGCAACCCCTGGGGGGGGCAACCTGGGCAACATAACGAAAGTTATTTATTTAAGAAATAAAATGGACTGGTAAGATGTCTCAGTAGGTAAAGGTGTGAACTTGCAATCAAGCATGATAACCTGGAACACAGATGGGAGAAGACAAGACCTGACACATTGTCTTTTGACTGCAACATACATATCATGGCATGAGAACATGTTCTCTTTCTCCTCTCTCTCTCTCTCACACACATACACAGCAAAATAAATAAATAAAAATACATGTTTTTAAAAATTAAAGAAATGATAACAGCAAAATTACTGACCCCAGTATTTGGCAGGCAGAGGCAGGCAAATCTGTGAGTTCAGGGCTAGACGGGTTTACATAATGCATTCCAGGAGAGCCAAAGCTACACAGAGAAACTCTATCTCAACAAACAAAAATCTATAAATCAAAAAAAGTTTAAATTTCCCTAGGTTTTAGTCCATTTTCATTACTATAATGAAATACATGAAGCAAATTAGCTTTATAAAGGGTTTAAAGAGGTTTGACTCAAAGTTCTGTAGGTGCCAAGAACTTGGAATAGCAGGTCTTAGGAGGACTTTCACAGAGATTCATGGTGAGGAAGGATAGAAGGACAAGCAAGGTGAAGGTATAAGACAAGAAAGGAGCTCTTCCGTCCAGAGTCCAGTTGAAAAGCCTCTCACCTGTGACAGTAACAGATCCCAACACACAGCTAGGAAGATAGTTCAGTGAGTAAAGGCCCACTGCAAGAGCCTGAGGCCATAACTTTGGAATCCCTCCCCCCCCCCCCCCCCCCCCCCCCGCATTCACATCAAAGGCAGGTGTGGCAGCACACCTCTATAACCTCAGCACTGGTGCTGTAGCGGCAGAATCCCATCAGTTCTATGGCCAGTCAGGCTAGCCAAAACAGCAAGTCTAGGTTCAGTGAGAAACTGTCTCTGCTGTGACCCTCTGGACTGCACATGTATACCTATGGACAAGTATATATACTCGCACACACATGCATACACTCAGTCAAAATAACTAAAAGGAAAGAAATGCAGCACGATTAGATTAACATTTGCTGGGAAGATGGTCTACGTAAAGACAACATTCTTTTAATATATGAATATTTTCTTGCTTCCACCTAAACAATGTAAGTCCACTTTACCGAAGTGGAGGTCTCAAAAAGATCTCCTTAGGTTGCTGCAACAGCATGGAGCTGTCAACAGCCTAGGCCCTACTATCCCTGGCAATGGCAGAAACACATGCAAGGGCACAGGGTCACATAGTAAGCCACAAAGCCACAGATGATCAAGGTTCACTCTCATAAGAAGGTACTTCAGGAGAGCATATTACCTTCTGAGTAATATGGGAGGAGCACCTCCAGTGATCTAAGGACCTCTCATTAGGCTCTTAAAGTTCTGCCTTTGAAGCCGGGCAGTGGAGACGCACTCTTTTAATCACAGATATTGGGAGGCAGAGGCAGGTAGATCTCTGAGTTCGAGGCCAGCCTGTTCTACAGAGCGAGTTCCAGGACAGCCAAGGCTACACAGAGAAACCCTGCCTCGAAAACCTTACAAGAAAAAAAAAAGTCTGCCATTGTCATATTTAGGACTAAGGTTTTAACACATGAACCTTTCTTTTTTTAATTTATTTTATGAACATGAGTGTTTTGCCTGTATGTGCATCTGTGTAACATATGTATGAAGTATCCATGGGAAACAGAAAAGGGCACTGGATCCCCTGGTATTAGAGTTACAGTTAGTCAATCCTAGTTTGAAAACAGCCAGTGCTCTTAACTGCTATCTCTCCAGTGCTCCCTCCATGCTTTTTTCTTAATGAACTCATCACAAAGACTTTTATTTTAAATTTTATTTTGGGGACAAACACGCATGACATGGATTTGGGGATCTAGGACAACCTTCAGAACTCAATTCTTGCCTTCCACTATGGATTTCAGGGATTCAACTGTTATCCGGTCACTGCAGTAAATGTTTTTACCCACTAAGGCATCTATCTCACAGGCCCCTAAAAGATGAACCTTTGAAGAACAAGCAAAATCCACTTGTTTTTGTAACAGTACAGCAAAAAGTTTTCTGAGCTTTAATATATAGGACTTTACTAAAGTTTAGATATGATATTGTGTTCCCAAAATGCTCATGTGCTGAAAAATGGTTTCTAGTATGGCACTGTGAAGAAGCAGCAGAATGTTTAAGAGATGGAAACTTTCAGGAATAATTTATAGGCTCAAATCTTATGAATACATCAATCACTGCTCATCTCAAAAAATAATTAGGTCTTGATTCCTATGTGAGTCAACTGTTATAAAAAGATGACCGTTGGTACTCCCCAAATCCCTTCCTTCCTATCTTGCTGTGTTCAGATCTTCACTCTCTCCCTCTTTCCTTTTCCCTGGCCAGATGTTACCATTCTACTACAGTATGATTGCAGATGGAAGACCCTCATCAAAAGGTCAACTTGATTTTGTACTTGTAGCTCCAAAACTGTGACCTAAATACATCTCTTAAAATTTTTTGCTTTGTTTTGTTCTTCCAAGACAGGTTCCCCTGTGTAACCCTGGCTGTCCTGGAACTCAGTCTGTAGACCAAGCTGGTCTCGAACTCAGTAATCCACCTGCCTCTGTCTCTAGAGTGCTGGGATTAAAGGCATGTGCCACCACTGCCCAGCATACATCTTTTAATTTTATTACGTATTTAGGTATGTTACAGCAACATGAAATGAACTAAGACAGACCTGAAAAAATGCATACTCTTCCTACTAATTTTCTTTCCTATTCATTCCTATTAATAGTCTCTTTACATATGGAAATACACTATTGCCTATAGAGAACTGTGATACCAAGGGGGAAGTACAGGTAATTAGAGAGACAGAGAAGAAAAGGAGCTCTGCATGCTATAGAGAAGATGTTGCAACACAGGAAGCAGTTACGAGTCCCACTTCCTTAAATTTGCAAGTATGATATTGCAAATTTGTCCTTGTCCCTGATATTCTGTCTCCCAGTCTTTAGTTTGATTAAATGAAAATTTCTCCTGGGGCTTGATCTTTTTGTTTCATCTGCTTACTTGAGACATGGTCTTTGTAAACCAGTTTTTCCTCAAACTCACAGAGATTTGCCTGCTTCTGCCTCCTGAATGCTGGGATTAAAAGTGTGCACTACCATTGCCCATGCCCTGATGTCTGTTTAGGACAGGGTCTCACTCTATAGCCAGTCTGGCCTTGAAGTGATCCTCTTGCCTTATCCTCCTAAGTTCTAGAATTTTAGGCAGTAGTCACTACACTGTGTCAGCTTGCTCTTTTCTTCCTTTTCCTTTCTCCACCTCTTCCCACCCCAGCAGTGTTACACATATTCCAGGGTAGCGTCAAACTCACTATATAGCCAAGGACGACCTAGAGCCCCAGACCTTTCTGAATTCACTACCCAAGCACCAGGATTATAGGTGTGCCACACCACACTTGTTTCTTAAAGATGCTTCAAAAGACTTTATAAACTGTCAGTGGATAGGCTGGGAATGTAGCTCACTTGATAAAGTTCTTTAACAATCATGTATAGAACTGTGGGTTCAACTCCCAATACCACACGGACCAGGTGTGATGGAGTACAACTGTAGTCCCAACATTCAGTTGGGAAGTGGAGGCAGGAGGCCAGGAGTCAGGAGTATTCTAAGCTACACAGTGAATTGAAGAGAAGCCTTGATTATCTGAGACCCTATCTCAAAAACTAAATTAAAATAAAAAACCCAAAAGAGCAGCTGGATGGTGGTAGTGCATGCCTTCAATCCCCAGCTCCTGGAAGGAGAGGCAGGAGGATCTCTGCGAGTTCGAGGACAGCCTGGTCTACAGAGCAAGTTCCAAGACAGCCAAGGCTACACAGAAACCCTGTCTCAAAGGAAACAAACAAACAAACACAAAAACTCAAAAGAGCTACAATAAACAAGACAATTTTGAAAAAGACTAAAATTGAAAGACTTACAACTTCTTGATTTTAAAGCTTAATTAAAAGTATAGCAATTTTTCAAGCTTGGTATTATTGACATTTTGGACTGCTAATTCTTTGAGGGGCTTTCTTGTGAATTGGTGATGTAGCATCCCTAGCCTCTCTCCAGGCAACTTTTCTACCTCCACTTATGAAAATAAAAAATGTCTTTAGATATTGTGAAGTGTCCCCAAGGAATGAAGTAGCTCTTAAATGAGAATAAATGAGCTCAACTGGGTAGAGCAGGGGTGGAAGTCAGAGAGAAAACAGAGCAGAATGTGAATTCAATCCTCAATAATGACCACCTGACATGACAAAATTTCAAAGCAATTCTATGAGAAAGTGTAGTTTTTCTCAATAAAAGCTAAAATCATTAGATATTCCCATAAATAGAAACTTTACCTCTCATCTAATTTCAGGTACAAAATTAGTAGAAATTTTTCCAGATGTAAATTTAATAACTATAATTATGCACTTGGCAGACAGGTAGGCAAGTATCTGAGTTCAAGGTGAGCCTTTTCAACAGAGTGAAAGACAGCCAGGGCTGTTACACAGAGGAACCTTGTCTTGAAAACAAACAAACAACAGAGTTTTAATCAGGAAACTTCTCGATTAAAAATATAGGGAAAATTTTTAGTAAGATAAGCCCATATTTTTTTGTGTTTAGAGACTATGTATCCCAGACTGGCCTAGAATTCACTATGTAGTGATGTGGGTTTCCACTCTTTATGCTATGAACTTAACTAGGCAGGGAAAACTAAACTGAATGCCGCAAGAAAGAAGGGCAGAGTCAAGAGAAGCCATGAAGTTGCTGCCAGAGACAGACATGCCGAAACTTTGCTGGCAAGCCACAACCTTGTGGTGATACACAGATAATGGAGATGGGTTAAATTAAGATGTAAGAGTTATCCAGTAAGTAGCTAGAACTGCTGGGCAGTGGTGGCTCACACCTTTAATCCCAGCACTAAGGAGGCAGAGGCAGGCGAATCTCTGTGAGTTCGAGGCCAGCCTGGTCTACAAAGCTAGTTCCAGGACAGGTTCCAAAACTACACAGAAACCCTGCCTCGAAAAATCACAAAAAAAGAAGCTAGAGTTAATGGACCTAGCTGTGGCTCCATGACATCTCTCCTTGACTCCGCCCCCTTTCTCCCAGCATTTCATTTAGTTTTCCTCAAGTAGCTCAGTTCTCCTATAGCTCAGCTATAGGCCCAAAGCAATTCCTTTATTAACCAATAAAAGCAAAACACAGACAGAAGGACACCAGGGAGGAATGAGGTATTGTAAGACTCAAAAATTATTTAAATAGCTATTTAATGAAAAAATACACAAAAAACATTCCGTAACACCAGTAGTCATTGGATAAGCACAAATTAAAATCCTGACACAGGGCGAGAAAGATGGCTTAGCAAGTAAAGATACTTGTTGCCAAGCCTGATGACCTGAGTTAAAAAGTTCCTGGAACCCACATGGTAGAAGGAGAAAATACACTCCTGAAAGTTGTCCTGTTTAATACATACCTTAGGTATATATACCTGATATTCAGACCCTCTTAAATAGTTTTGAGATTTGTTTCTGTGTAGAAGTATTTTACCTGTGTATGTGTTTGTGTAGCATGTGTGTGCCTAGTGCCTGTGGAGAAGAAGGTATCAGATCCCCTGCAACTCGAGTTACACAAGGTTGTAAACTGCCACATAGGTGGTAGAATTCAACCCATGTCCTCTGCAAGAGTAGTCCCTGCTCTGTGCAGCTAAACCATCTTTCTAGCACTATTCCCCAAACCAAAAATAGTAAATAAATAGCTAAGTAAATCTTAAAACAGCATACAAACCTTTAACAGAATACAGAAAGCAGGCAAAATCATGCCCTGACCATTCAAAGTACTGAAAAGGAACTAAAAACCATTGCTAGTTGGGATACAAACTTATGTGGATACTTTGGGAAACATGTTTTGTGATTTCTTAAAAAGTAAACATATACTTACCATATGACTGAACAATTCCACTTCTAGATATTTACCTTAGGAAAATGAAAAAGTATGTCAACACATAAACTTTTATTTGAATGCTCACAGCAGTTTTATCATTATAGCCTAAACTGTTGAAAACAAGAGCAACTTTCAACAACTCCTGAACAGATAAATTGGTTACACAGTCAAATTGAATGCTACTAGCATAAAAAATTCTGAAGTCCAGCACGGTAGCACCTGCCTGTAATCCCAGCACCGAAAAATTTCTTTTACAACTGACTGGATATTCAAGACCATTCTTATCTACAAGGTGAGTTAGAGTCCCAACTAGGCAACAGGAGGCTCTGTCTTGACAGAAAAGAAAAAGGTAAAGACAAAAGATATGGACAAATAATTTTTAATTTCAGTTCTTAGGAGACAGACACAGGCTTATCTCTAAATTTGCAGGGAGGGGCAGTCAGCCAGTCATTTTATCATGAATCAGGCATAACAAGCTACAAAACTACTTAAAGGGCTGTAGAAATGATTCTCCAGTTAAGAGCACCCACAGCTCTTGCAGAGGAGCAGGTTCAATTCCCACACTGACATATTGGCTCACAGTCACCTGTAATTCCAGTTCCCAGGAGATCAGACACCTTCTGACCTCTGTGGACACCGAGTAAACACATGGTGCACATATGTACAAGCAGGCAAAATATCCACACATAGAACAAATAGATAAATCTTAAAATAACAAACAAAAAGACTCCACTATTTATGTCTCTAGAATATGGAGCTGAAAACTAGAACAATATTATATAATTTTACCTATCTAGAATATACACTGTGAAAGCAGTTAACACCAAAGATAAAGATGTGGTGACTAGTAGCTTTTTACTTTGGTCTTTTTCATTTATCTTCTGTTTTAAATTGGAAACTACTTGGACTTTCTTTTACTTTTTGCTTTTGTTTTTTGACATAGAGGTCTAACTCTGTAGCCCAGGTTGTTCTTAGACACCTGTCCCTCCTGCCTCAGACTCTCAAGTGTAGAAATCACTAGCAACTGCTATAATGTCTGGCTCTAGATTTTCATTTTTAAAAGTTAACTCTCATTTTATTCTATTATTTAGCTATTTAACATGGCAAACCTATCATTGTTATTTCAATATACTTTATATTGAAGATAAACAGAAAATACAAGCAAAAGTAAATGATTTGGTATTAAATATTCTTCAGGGAAAAGCCTAGAGTGAATAGATCAATAAACAAAACTACTTGCAGAATAGTTTGCAAGTATCTATACTCAGATCAGTGAGATATTTTAAAATATCCAGAAACCAAATACAGACTCAAGAATTAAGCCAAACTACATTCACTAAAACATAACAGCCATCTGGTGCAGGAGAATTATCTGTATTCTGTCAATCATATTTTAATAAAACGCTGATTGGCCAGGCAGGCAGTATAGGCGGAAAAGCCAGACAGGAAGTAGGGGTGGAGCAAAGAGACTGGGAGTATTCTGGAAGCAGAAGCTCTCTCTCAGCCACTCCTGCGCAGACCACCAAAGAGGCAACATGTAAGCTGTCACACTGAGAAAGGTACTGAGCCCATGTGGCTAACATAGATAAGGATAATGGGGTAACATAAGTTATAAGAGTTAACAAGAAGCCTGACCTAATGGGCCAATCAGTTTATAATCTTACGGAGTCCTGTGTGTGATTTTTCTTTGTTGCTTGCCGGCTGTTGGGGTACTGGGAGGGACAGAAACCCCAACAAGCAGCCCTCATACTACAGCCATCAAGCCTAGCCCAGTAAAAAAGGCCAAGCTCACCCTAACATGACCTTATCTTCCGAAGTCTGCCAAGAAACTTTAATAGAAACAGCAACCATATGCCATTTTCCTATTCCTCAAAGTAGTATAAAATAAAACAGAAACTTTAGTACTAAATATCTCAGGGCTTGGGTTGTCAAATAAATGGAAGAAAATATGGTGCTTGTAATGCCAGATTTTGGGAAGCAGAGGCAGGAGGATCAGGGATTCAAGGACAGTGTTGACTACTCAAAAAATTCAAGTACAGTCTAGGCTACAAGAGACTTTACTCATAAACCAACAAATAAACAACAACAACAAAAAAATGGGTATAAACCAGCAATCTGTGAACTGACCACGGAACTTTATGTAATCACCAAATGTGTTAAGACTCTGCACTCTGCTGAGCACAAAAAGTGCAAGCCTTTAATCCCAGCATGCTCCAGAGGCTGAGGCACCCCAAATTCTGTGAGTTTGAGGACAGCCTGATCTACATAATAAGTCTCAGGATAGCCAGAGCTATGTCTCATGAAAACAAACGACAAAATACTTTGAACACTGAAGCAATCTTTAACAATGACTTCCTACATAAACTTCCCAAATTCCTCTAATATTCATCTCATTCTCAACAAGTAGTCACATCTTTAACCAGAGAGAAATTCATTATTATGGTCCCTCTGAGAACTACAAAATAACACTTTAAGTAGCCTTTAGTGGTTCTGCCACTAAACATCTATAAAGGATTAAAAACAACAGTAATAAAAGATTTCTAAAACAATGCCCCAAGTGCAGAGTTACACATTTCTTTTAGGAACTATTATGTTGAGATAGTCTCAGTGTGCAGCCCAGACTGATACTGAATTTATGGCAGTATCTTGCTTGCCTCAGCTTCCCAAGCGCTAGGATCATAGGCCAGAGCTACCACCCGGCTAAGTAAAATATCCTTTCACATAATCATTGCCAGCCTAGCCAAAACAACGAGCTTCAGATTCAATAAGTGATATATTTTCAAAACCTAGGGAAAAGAGCAAGTGAGAAAGATATCCAACACTAAATTCTGGCTTCCACATGTACACACACACACATCACCCACACAAGCTTGTACACACACACACACACACACACACAAACACAAACAAAAACAAACAAACAAACAAAAACTTGCTTGATAATGGGGCAACTGTGGAAAAAAAAACTATGACTAATATCCTATCTAAATAATAACCTTTCTCATAGACCTAACTAGTGAAATTAAGGGGAAAAAAATGGAAACGAAGAAGTTAAACTGTCTTTAATCACAGATAGCATTGCAATATAGGTTAAAAAAAATGCTAAAGAATCTACAGAAGAGCTGCTAGAACAAATAACTGCCACAAGGTGCCAGGCTGTAAGATAACTTTCCATGCTTTGAGTTATCTGAGGTCAAGAAGTCAACTGTGGCACAAAAGTATTCCAGAAGTAAGTAATCTGTCAAACTTTAAATACACCGAGACATTTGAGAAAATCTCATACTACCTTGTTCCATCTCAAAGACTGTGAATTCTCCCTGAGTGGATCTATGCTGTAAATGATAACCACTCATGGATATCATGATAAGTAGCATAGAAAGGATAGCACAGAATTAGCTTCAAACTTGACCTTGTTTTAGCTTTAAGCGTTCACCTCTTAAAACAAGAGTTCAGGCATGCTCATTAAGTACAGTAACATTTTGTTTCAAAAGTAAGTACTTAAGACACTCTCACTTCTTAAAAGTTACATAATTTGATAAAACCTGAGTATGTTATAGCAAATAAGTTTTTACAGCTCAATATTTACTAACTGTAGACACTTAATGAGACTCTGAAAGTAAAAATATGATAAGGACCCTGCCCTCAGAGAGCTCTCAGCATAGTAAAAGAGAATCATATTGAGAATGTCACGTGACAAGACAATAACAAAGTGTGCACAATGTCCAAAGGTAGCCTATGCACTGAAACAAGGAGAGACTGAGATATCCCTGGTCAGCTAGATTTTAAAAGTAAACAGAAGTTTGACAGTCAAAAGTATCTACAGGAAAATAACATAATTTTCTTCAATGTTCCTACATTGAGAAAGACTTTTGAAATACTTATCTGCTAAGAGAATGATGAATGCAATGATGAATAAAAGTCTATCTTCAACAGGCGGTGGTAGCGCACACCTTTAATCCCAGCACTCGGGAGGCAGAGGCAAGTAGATGGATCTCTGTGAGTTTGAGGCTAGCCTGGTTACAAGAGCTAGTTCCAGGACAGGCTCCAAAGCTACAGAGAAACCCTGTCTTGAAAAACCAAAAAAAAAAAAAAAAGGTTGGGATGGAGAGATGGCTCAGAAGTTAAGAGCACTGCTTGCTCTTCCAAAGGTCCTGAGTTCAATTATCAGCAACCACATGGTGGCTCACAATCAGCTGTAATGAGACCTGGTTTCCTCTTCTGGCCCACAAGCAGGCAAATCACAGTATAGTTAATAAATAAATAAATCTTAAAAATGTTTTAAAGGTAATTGATGTATATTAATATCCCTACATATTGACATAGCCTTTCTTAAAAACCAGAGCAACACTGGGGCTCAGTGGTTAAGAGCATTGACTGCTTTTTCAGATGACCCAGGTTCAATTTCCAGTGTCCATATGGCAGCTCACAATCATCTGTAACCCCAATTCCAGGGGTTTTGACACCCTCTTCTGGCCTCCAACGCAACAGGTATATAAGTGCTACACAGTCATAATTCACACATGGATTCATACATCTAAAATTTTAAATAATAAATAATAATGCTATAGCAATGGGGAAAAGGAAATTCTCTGTTGGCGAACCGGATCCTGTCTGTCTTTCCATTGTTAATGCAGACATCTTATCAAAACCTCAAAAAAAAAAAAAAAAAGGTCTCTATCTTCTTGGAACTTGCAATCAAGAGGTGAATACCACCAATTCAATTAAAATACAGCCTGGTATAGTGGAGGGGACTTGGGGCAGAGACAGGAGGGTATGGGATAAAAAGTCAGCCTGAGCTACATAGCAAGATCTCATCTCAAAATATGGCTCACACTTACTCATCCCCTACACACATACATAGACTCACACAGATGTGCATGTGCATTAAGACAGGGAGAAGTGTGTAGTATTAGAAGCAATCTTAGGGTTTTTGTGGTAATATTTTGTTTATGATCTAACAAATAAAGCCTGCCTGAAGATCAGAGTGTGGAGCTAGCCACTAGTTAGCCATAGAGGCCAGGCAGTGGTGGCGTACACCTTTAATCCCAGCACTCAGGAGGATCTGTGAGTTTAATGTCACCCTAGGCTACACAAGACTGATTCAGTCTAAAAGAGAAATAGAGCCAGGCAATGGTGCCTCACACCTTTAATCCCAGTACTTGAGAGTTACATGTCTTTAATCCCAGCACTAAGGAGATGGAGACAGGAGTGATATGACTGGGCATAGCAAGGAATATAAGGTGGGAGGAGACAGGAGCTTAAGGCTCCTGTCTAAGAACACGTAGGGAAATGATCTGCCCTTTGGTATGAGGATTCAGCAGAGGTAAGGACTAGAGACTGGGTATTCTGCTTCTATGGTCTTTCAGTATTAACCCCTGTATCTGACTCTTTAAGTTTTTATTATTAAGACCAAGCTTTATTTATTAAAATACAAATGAAATACCACTAGAAGCATCCATCTCTGCCTCCTGACTATGGATGCCATGTAACCAGATGCTTCAAGCTCTTGGTACCATGACTTCCCCTCCATGATGGCCTATACCCTCAAACTGGGAATTAATATAACCTTTTCTTCATTATGTTGATTTTACTAGAGTATCTTATCACAGCAACAGGGGTAGCAACTAATACAAACATGCATGCACACGACACAGAAGTGAATGGCATCAATAAGGCATAGCATTCAAAGAGAAGAGACTATGAAGGCTAGATGAACAGAATAAAAATAGAGAACAAAAAAGTAGTTCAGTGTGGCAGAATAGATGTGTCTAAATAAGACCAGAGAAGTAAACTGGAACTATATCACAAAGAATATAAATTTTTTACCTTGTTTCTTGAGACAGGGTCTCACTATGTAGCTCTGGATGGCCTGGAACTCACTGTGTAGACCAGGCTAGCCTTGATTCACAAAGTCCTCCTGCCTATGCCTCCCAAGTGCTGGGATTAAGGTGTGCGCGACCATGGTGAGCTACAAAGAGTCTTTTAAACTAGAGTTTGAACTTTACCTTGAGGGAAATAAGAAACCATTAAATTTATATAAAATATAGAATGACTTACTTAGAACGATCTGGAGGAAAAAATAAACAATTATAATACCCAAATGAAATAGAGCAAAATAAAACTAGAGGCAAGAGGGGGATGGCTAGAGAGACAGCTCAAAGGTTTTGTTGCTTTTGAGCATTTGTTGCTTTTGCAGAACACGCAAATGAAGTTTCCAGCACTCGATGCCCTCTCTGGCCTCTGCTGGCACCAGGTACACATATGGAGTACAAAATACATGCAGGCAAACACGCATAC
Source organism: Myodes glareolus (assembly GCF_982192425.1). Lineage (NCBI taxonomy): Eukaryota > Metazoa > Chordata > Mammalia > Rodentia > Cricetidae > Myodes > Myodes glareolus. Next base: position 54,830,107 of record NC_142029.1, on the reverse strand, counting down.
ATATTTTTAAAAATATCTTGAAAAAGGCAGGGACAAGGAAGCAACTAGCTAATAAAGTGTGGAACCTCAACAAACAAAGACACAAAGAACAGTCATGATTCATAAAGACTCCACTCCATTAGCAACAAGCTAGCTTACTTAGGACCAAGATCTTGGTTTCTATTAACATTCTACCATTAGAGGAGAAGAAATCAGACCTGAAAATGTTTCATCTGAGGACTGAACAAAGAATATACAAGGCAAGTATCTTACGGTTATCAAACAGTAAGGAAGTAGCCACGGTTGCACAGGCCTTTAATTCCAGCACTTGGGAGGCAGAGGAAGGATAATCTCTGTGAGGTCAGCCTGGTCTACATAGTGAGTTTCAACACAGCCAGGACTACATAGAGAGACCCTATCACAAAACAAACAAACAAACAAAAAAGTAAGGAAGTGTTCAAAACAACAAACAAAGCACAATTATTAGGATGTCAAAGCAACCGAGTGTAACAGTTCCCCAACAGTCAAATCTGGAATACAGCAAAATAAAAGGAGTATGAGATTATAATCTCAATACTAACCAAAAAGTATAACTATCCATGAGTTCATACTAATGTAAATAAGTGACTGAGTCAATAAGAGACATGGTGCTGAAGGGTTTTAGTTTATAGAGACTTAACTAATTGTAGACACTCTCCTCTCATTCAAGGATGTAAAGTTTAACTCTCTAATCCTCAACTGTGGGCTCCATATGACTTATTGCCAAGGACTATAGCACAGAAGAGGAGAGGCAGCAAAAAGTTTATCTTTACAACAGATAAACCTGATGAGCAGTATTTGAACCAAATGATCAAAGTTCACACTCTGAGAAGTCACAGTGACAGCATGTACTTTGACACGCTATAATTGATGCTTGATCTCCCTGGTCTTTTCTTCTTTTAAGCACTAATTCTATGAGGAAAGCATTAGAAAAATCCTAACTGAGGGCTATTCTACAAAGTATCTGACCAAGTAGCTCCAAATTTAAAACTGTCACAGTCAAAAGGAGACTAAGACTGTACAACCATGAAATGATGATACAGATGCTCTTAGAACAGAAACATGACATTAAAACTAAGGAAATCTTAAGCATAGACTTTAGTTACTAACAATGTATAACTATATGGCCATATTAATGTGACCTATTATAGGGAGGCTGAGTGAAAGGCATATGGGAACTCTGTATAACATCTGTGCTGGATACTCTTATATCAACTTGACACAAGCTACAACGTTATCTGACAGAAGAGAACCTCAGTTATGAAAATACCTCCATAAGATAGGGTGTAGGCAAGCCTCTATGGTATTTTCTTAATTAGTCATTAAAGGGGCATGGCCCAACCCATTGTGGGTGATGCTATTGATTGGGCTGGTTGGTCCTAGATTCCATAACAAAATAGGTTGAGCAGGGTGGTGATGATGCTTACCTTTCTTTAAACCCAGCACTCAGGAGCAGAGGCAGGCAGATCTATGAGTTTAATGCCAGCCTGGTCTACAGATCAAGTTCTAAGACAGGCTCCAAAGCAACACAGAGAAATCTGAGAAAGAAAGAAAGAAAGAAAGAAAGAAAGAAAGAAAGAAAGAAAGAAAGAAAGAAAGAGAGAGAGAGAGAGAGAGGGAGGGAGGGAGGGAGGGAGGGAGGGAGGGAGGGAGGGAGGGAGGGAGGGAGGGAGGGAGGGAGGGAGGGAGGGGAGGGGAGGGGAGGGGAGGGGAGGGGAGGGGAGGACAGGAGAGGAGAGGAGAGGAGAGGAGAGGAGAGGAGAGGAGAGGAGAGGAGAGGAGAGGAGAGGAAAGGAAAGGAAAGGAAAGGAAAGGAAAGGAAAGGAAAGGAAAGGAAAGGAAAGGAAAGGAAAGGAAAGGAAAAAAAGAAAAAAAAAAGGTGGGGGGAGCCAGCAAGCAGGTTGAGCAAGCCAGGAAGGAGCACTCCTCCATGGCCTCTGCATCAGCTCCTGTCTCCAGGTTCCTGCCCTGTCTGAGTTCCTGTACTGACTTCCTTCAGTAATAAACAGTGATCTGAAAATGTAAGCCAAGTAAAACACCTCACTGAGCTGCTTTAGTCATGGTGTTTCACCACAGCAATAGTAACCCTAACTAATACTTATTTTGTTTTTATTTTTTTAATCTTTAAAATATTTTATAAGTATTTATGTTCTGCCTGCATGCGCACGGCGTCTGGTGTCCATAAGTCACAAGAAGGCATTGAATCCTTAGGAACTGGAGTTATGGATGGTTGTGAGCTGCCATGTGGTGCTGGAAACTGAACCTGAATACTATGCAAGAATAGCAAGTGTTCTTAACCACTGAGCCAACTTAATGACCCCTATACTATTTTTAAATAAATTGGGGGGGGGGGGAACACGTGCATGCCACAGCGAGTGTGAAAGGATAATTCTGTGCAGTAATATCTCTCCTTCCACCTTCACATGGGTTCCGGGAACTGAACTCGGGTCCTCAAGCTTGCACAGCAAACTCCTGAGCCATCCTGCCATCCCTCACACAATCTTGGTAATCGCCTGAAAACCTAAAACTGCTCTAAAATTAAGAGTTTATTTTAAAGCCAGGCAGTGACAGCACATGTCTTAAATTCCAACACTCAGGAGACAGGTGTATCTCTGTGTTCAAAGCCAGCCTGGTCTACAGAATGAGCTCCAGGACAGCCAGAGCTGCACAGAGAAACCCTGTTTTGAAAAACCAAAACTACGGTGTAGGGAGATGACTTAGCTATTAAGAGCACTGGTTGTTCTTACAGGTCCTTAATTCAATTCCCACGTACCACAGGGTGGCTCACAACCATCTGTAATGAGATCTGGTACCCTCTTCTGGCCTGTAGGCATACATTGTAGGAGAACACGGTATACATAATATTTTTTAAAAATGAAAAAAAAAGGTTATTTTAAAAAAGAAAACTGCTACCTAAGCTCCCCCCTTTTTTTTTTTACTTTTTTCTGATGTGGAATTCCCCTCTATATGCTGTGAATATGTTTTATTACCATTGGTTAATAAAGAAGCTGCTTCAGCCTATGGCAGGGCAGAATATAGCAAGGTGGGAAATCCAAGCAGAGATAAAGGAGAAAGAAGGTGGAGTCGGCCTGGTCAACAGAATGAGTTCCAGGACAGTCAGAGTTATTACTCAGAGAAATCCTGTTTCCCCATCGTCCCCCATTTCTCCACAACACAAAAACAAAAAATAAAAAGATAAAATTCCTATACATAAAAGTAAAGCAACTATCTTTCCAAATCTTTCGGTAGTATTTTTTTTTTTCTTTTTTGGTTTTTTGAGAGCTCTGTAGCTTTGGAGACTGTCCAGGAACTAGCTCTTGAAAACCAGGCTGGCCTCGAACTCACAGAGTTTCACATGCCTTTGCCTTCCCAGTGTTGGGATTAAAGGCATGAGCCACCAATGCCCAGCCATGCAGTCATTTTTATATGGTTATCGTACTAAATTTGTTCCTAATATTTTCAAGTATAAGAAACATAGTGTGACAACTGGGAAATTGCAGAATAACATGGTAAGTCAATATTTACTGATGAGGAAAATTTGGTTATTCTAGACAGAGGAACAGAACCGTGTGTGTGTGTGTGTGTGTGTGTGTGTGTGTGTGTGTGAGAGAGAGAGAGAGAGAGAGAGAGAGAGAGAGAGAGAGAGAGAGAGAGAATGTGGTATGTGTCTGGTGCACATGTTTATACACCCACACAAGATTTATTAAGTCAGCTTTAAAATAAATCCCACCTCAAAGCTGAGAAATCTGTAGGTACTCAGTCTTTGAGTATAGATGGGACAAAGTTCTTGTGCTCACAGATAAGCACTAATAAGTCATGTGTTTCCAGGTATGAAATAGGTAAGAAACCAACTGAATTCTTGTTTGATCTTTATAAGCAGAAAACTTCTCAAACAAATGGAAAAGAGGCTACTTTGGATCATGGCAAAAGGGAAACTTGATCTGTGAACTAACTTCCAGACTTGAGCCAGCTTGTAGACGCAGAATCCCTTGAATGAAAAGAGACAGTGTCGTTTGAGGAAAGATCTTGATAAAATACTTAAGAGTCACACTGGGCAGTACTGGTGGACGTCTTTAATCCCAGCACTCGGGAGGCTGAGGGAGAGACAGATCTAAGTGAGTTTTAAGGCCAGCCTGTCTACAGAGTAAGTTTCAGGACAGCCAGGACCGGTACACAGAGAAACCTTAAAAGTTTTACTGTTAGCCTTTCTTCAGTCCTTCTGCTCTGTTCAAGGATCAACTGTACCACTGGGTAAAAAGAAGCAATTGGACTTTCAGATACTGGTTCTGAATTGATGCTGATTCTCCCAAGAAACAAACAAAAAATCCAAAATAATCACTAAAAAAATGGAATTAAGATTTGAGTTGTTGGTAGCTAGTAAAATGGCTAAACAAGTAAAAGTGCTTGTCTTCAAGTCTGACCTGGGGTTAATGAGATCATGGAACTACAACCACCATTTTACTAAGCCAGCATAATTCCCAACTATATTCTACTTATCCTTATCCCCACAGATGAGAGTAGCTCTCAGCTCTCATCAAAGAAGCTTTCCTTTGTAACATTGACCATTAAGTAAAACTGTGACTGGTCAAAGTGCAGAAAACAACTGATCGTGGGGTGTCTTTTATGACTTATCCTGTCTAAGAGACAAGCCCCGCCCACTCCCCCCTTTAGCCTCAAGCCTGCACTGCTTTCTCTCTCTCTCTCTCTCTCTCTCTCTCTCTCTCTCTCTCTCTCTCTCTCCCTCCCTCCCTCCCTCCCTCCCTCCCTCCCTCCCTCTGTCTCTCTTCTAAAGAGGTGGCTGCTGCAGCCTCTATTCCACTCCCCCATCCACCCTTCCCAACACCCCTCCCCTCCCACAACCCAGTGAATAAACTATACCCAAACACTCTCTTTGCATGGCGTGCCTATCCGTCTCTCACCCGGTGCAGCTCCTCTTGGAACTGGCTGCCTCAACCCACTGAGGTCTCTCACCTGCCTGAGACCCACAGAGAACTCAGGTGGTGGGACTGGCGGACCAGCTACCCCTCATGGCCCACTGCCGCCCCTTGGGGAACTGTGCTGTTTTATCTAAATCATTATGGTGTCGAGTATCAATGGATAGATAATTCAACATAACAGCACTCAAGGCTCAAAACATCACAGAAGAGGGAAGAGGAACATCATAAGAATTAGGGAAGTCTGCTCCAAGAGTGTGTCTCATAGAAATAACATGGAAGTTACACTAGTGATACCTCAACAATATAGTTGCCTAAACAAGAACACACACAGCATGGCGGCACAGGCCTTTAATCCAAGCACTCAGGAGGTAGAGACAAGCAGATCTCCATGAGTTCAAGGCTAGCCAGATCTACAGAGAGTTTCGGGACAGCCAGGGCTGTTACACAGAAAAACTCTCTCAAAAACCAAATAATAGTAATTATAATAATTTTTTTTTCTAAACCTGACCTTATTGTCTCTTCAATAAGTCTGTCTCCCACTTTCCCAGTTGTTTTCTATGCAGTTAGGCAAGCTATAAAGACTTTGCTCTGTAATTAAACTGTATTAGGATTCCCATACATCCAAGGCAAACCTTTACACCCAGTGTTCTTACCCTTCATATGCTCGTTTCAACATCCTCACTTAAACCCTCCTTCTCGCTGTCCATCACTCCATCATCCCCACCCCACTATTATCGTTCTCCACTTCATCCAGGCTGTAATTCCTGGGTCTTCCCTGACCTGCGTATTTTATGTTACTAAAGAAGAGAATCGCAAGCACATGTTCAAAGTTTTAAGTTTACTAATTTCCTTCTGCCCTATGGCTTGGGTGGCTACAGCTCTTTGGTATAACGCCTATGACCTTTAACAATCCTTTTTTAGCCCTAGTGCATTCAATAAATGTTACATTACCATTTCTATGTATGACAGCATGGGGGGGGGGTGAAAAACACCAAGATAAAGTATTTCTCAAATACTTTTATAGCACATAAACTCAAGAGTAATTCCTATAGACTATTAATATTATTTAAGATAGGTATTTTTATACCAAGTACAGACTTCAGTAATCTCCATGACACATCTCATACAGTAGACAAAAATCTTTTAAGAAAGTTGGTTTTTCTTAAAACTGTAATACAATGGCAAATATTTTGTTCCTACCCTGTACAATGGAAAATGTCAAGTATTTACAAGCAGGAAAAAAAAAAAGATATCCCACATCACTCAGCTTAAATACTCAATCATCTTACAAAGAATATTGCTTTTTCTGTAATGTCCATATATTCTACCCTCCTAACAGTAGATTATTGTGAATCTAGCTGCAAACATCCATAAATATTTCATGTATGCCTACATGCTAAAAGATACCACAGAGAGATGCGTATAAAGATATTGTCAGTTGTCAAGGAAGTTCTTATGTTGGTGAATCAGATTTCTGATATTAAGTATGCCATAGTAAGTCATGGATTAGTCAGAGAAATTTGTCTATTAGAAAACACATTTATTACATTTTTCTCTACTGCACTTTCTTACGAGTTAAACAACTCGAAAGTAAAAAATTGGGAGACAGTTTTTAATTTTTAAATGTTTTATTAGCATGTATTAATTATACATAACATTTTATTGTGACCATTTGTACATATATACAATATATTCCAATCACATTTGTCTCCCTGTTACCTTCATCTGTCTCACTTCTATCTCCATTAATCCCCTTCCCTTCCCAACTAGCTCTCTTTGGGCAGCTTACCAGTAGTTACACCACGGAAGAAAGTATCTTTCCTTCCTCTATCAGTCAATAACCACATATAATCAGAAGAGACCCATTAAATTCCTTAGTTCCCACCTTGTTTTGTTTTGTTTTGTTATTGAGACAAAAACTCAATATAAAGCCTGGAACTCAATATAAAGCCCACACTAGTCTCAAACTCAGTAATTATCCTGGATCAGGCCCCTAAGCATTAGAACTATAGCCATGTACAGAAAAAAACACAGAAAAAAAATAGATTTTAACAGTGTCAATTGGAATAAGATCATTGGTAAAGGGGTTTTGAAAGTTCTAAAGAAAGAGATAGGGAAACATTGTACACAAAGACCTTCCACCTCCTAGAGACAACTGACATTATTCATATGACTCATTTGGTATGTGATGACACACCTAACACTATGTAACTATTGTATACAAAGAATTCTTATAATTTTATATTTTCTAGAAGAACTGCAACAAAATTGAATCCAGAATTTTTTTTATTCAACAATCCTTACCTTTTGTTGGACTGGAATTCTGATCTATAAAGTCCCTCAGTTCTGCATTTGTAGATGTCAAACAAACCTGGATTAAAAAAAAAATACTAGGATCTGAAGTATTATGGCATTACTTAAAAACTATTTTTATATTTTTAGCCAGAGGTAGTATCAAGTATTATATAAAGTATTATGAAATAAATCAATTATATCATCCATAGGAATATATTACTAAAAAGAAAATCTTACTATATTGATTTAAATGGGAAAACTAAGAATTTTAGATTAAAAGTTAATGGAATGTCACTTATGAAAATCCACAGATTTTCTAAATATTTTGAAGGCAAGTAATATGGCAGCTGTCAACAGATAAATCACAATTCCATCCTGAGAGCTGGAGGCTTGGCTGAGCAGCAGAACACTTGCCTTGCATGTACAATGCCCTGGTTTGATCTCTAGCATTATAAAAATAAGAGTAATTATATCCTCATTGCTGCCCTTAATTTTTAATGTTCTTAATCACTTCTACAATGTTTTTAAGAACTACTACAGAAGTACAATGAATGTCCCAAGTACAATGACAGCAGCATCAAGCCCATTTATCTGGGTCCACATTGGCTCATAAAGGCCACTGTTAATGTGCTCTGGTCAAGCCATTCAAATTACACATTTGCAAATTAGAATGTGCTGCCAGGACTTATCAGTTCTGGTTGTTATGCAGACCTAAGGAGCTGAGTAATGCAAAGTATGCAGCACAGTACATGGCTCACACTCTTCAGTCCAAGTCAACACTCTTTACTAGTTAGTGCTGTGTATCAGCAAACAATCTGTCTTCAGATAGTTTATTTCACTTAATGTAATAGCCACAAGGCTATCTGGTATCAGAGATGAAAATGTAGTATCATAAGAAATATTTGGTTTTTGCTGTGGATATAAGGCTTCACAGACCCCAGGCTGGCCTCAGACTGTACAGCTGAGGATTAATCTTCTGATCCTCCTGAAATTACAGGAAAGCTTGACCACACCCAATTTTCATCAAAACTCTAAAAATCTGTTTCAGAGCCTAAGGGAATCTCCATTTTGAAAACTTGGGATAGGGACCATCAAGATGGCTCAGTCCATAAGTGCTTGCTGAGTAAGCCTGAAGATTTGAGTTCAAACTCAAACTCACATAAGAATAAAGGGAGAATCACTTCCAAAGTTGTCCTCTAACCTCCACAAGACACAATAGCCCATAGCCCCCCCCCACTACTCCCACTGCATCATATACGCACATATGATATTTTTTAAGATTTAAAAAAAAAAACTTTAGCTCAATCTCTAAATTCAAAGCTAGCCTGGTCTACAGAGCATGTTCCAGTACATTTAAGGCTACATAAAGAAACCCTGTCTTGAAGAAAACAAAACAAACAAAACCCCAACAACTTAGCTCAAAGCATATTATAGTAAATAGACCTATTATTACTGTATTTATATTTTATACATTAACGTGTTATAATCTTATAACATTACAAACTGGTAATATTCTGCAAACTTTCTGTCTCTTTAAGAGACAAGCCACGCCCATTCCCTCCTCCATCTACTGGAGGCAGCTTCTGCCTCTCTCTCCACTTCCTCCCCCACTTCTGTCTCTCTCTTCTCTCTTCTCTCTCTCTCTCTCGCTCTCTCTCTCGCTCTCTCTAGTTTGATAACTCAAACCCTCTTTTCAAAGATACCTTTGAAACAGTTTTATTGGACTGGAATGCATTATATGGCCTCAAATTATTGGTCCTTATCTTGATGTTTTGATACATGTTTAAATTATTAAATGATCACTACAATCAAGCTAAATAGGAAATCCTTACTTTTATGGTAGGTTGTATGTATGCATGAGTATGTGTACTGAGTCGATTTAATTTAATATTGATCTATGCTGGTATAGTTCAGCAGGCTTTGCCTTGCATGCACAAGTCTCTGGGTTCAATTCTCAGTACTGACTCTACCTCTCCCAAAAAACTATCCTCATAACAAATTACAAGTATACAAAATGACACTAAAATGAGCATCACCATTCCATGAGCAAATCAGCTCTTCAGTAACTTAAAAGAATTTAAAGAACACGAGATTTTGAAACTTTTTACACTTGACTTTAAAAAATATATTATTTTATGTATATGGGTAGTTTGTCTACACATGTGTATGTATGTATGTATGTATGTATGATGCATGCATGATGTAGTGTGTGTGTATCTGTGCACCTTGTGTGCCTGGTACGCACAAAAGCCAGAAGAGGGCATCAGAGCCTTTGGGACTATTGTCATAGACCATTGTAAGCTACTGTGTGATGCTAGAAAACCCATGACTTCTAAAAGACCAGTAAGTCCTTTTAACTACTGCGCCATCTCTTCAACCTTTCTGTACCCTGTGAATATATGTTGTTCTTGTAATAAAAGCCGAATTGGTCTATAGCCACACAGAATACAAGTAGGCAGGAAAGTTAAATGGAGATACAGAGAGAAGGGTGGGGCTGAAAGAAACGCGAGCAACCATCCAAGAAACAAGATGCCAGCAAACTGGTAAAAGCCATGGTCACGTGGCAATACACAGATTAATAGAAATGGGCTAATTTAAATATAAGAACTAGTTAGTGATAAGCTTAATCTATAAGTCAAACATTCTTTATTAATATTAAGCCTCTGAGAGATTATTTATAAGCGGTTATGGGACAGGGGACAGAGAAACCTCCATTATACCAGGCTCACACTGGACTGACTTACATTATATATTCTCCATAAGCACTCCTTATGGTGTTGGTCTTTTACAACCTAATAGTTGAAGAGCTATTGATTCCTTCAGTGGTTAAAATTCTTTACTAAGAGAAATTTCCTTTTATCAAAATATCTCTATGTATCATTCAACACAGCCAAGTAATTCTGATATAATAGATAAAGGGCACCTAAAATCAAGTTTTTATGACCAAAATTGACACTGAGATGTCATTTAGAAACTAGCTTCTAAATTCTATGCAACAGTGTAGATGCTTTGCACTGAGACGTAAGTTTAATTAGACTTCAAAAATGTAACAAATAGTCACATTATGGTTCTCCTGGATTACTCTAAAATATAATGTTAAACATTTAAGCAACTGAACATCTGTTGAGCTGTGTGTTGTTATCACTAAGGAGCCCACTCAATTGTAAGCAATTCTGCTAGAGAAGACAAAGCTTTAGGTAAAGGCACTTTCTGCCAGTCAGTCCTCAGGACCTACATGGTAAAAAGAGAACCAACTTCAGAAAGCAACACACCCTGAGCATCATCCCACAAAAGTGTCTGTCCTACTTTGAAAAGAAAACAAAACTGGAAAAGACAACTTTAAATATATTTATCCTTTGTTTTAATACAGGACCATTTAATATACAGTAACTTCAGGAGAGTTATTTTACATTTCTCTTATTTTATAAAACTAACAATTAAAAAAAAAAACCTCAACAAAAACCACATACTCACAGTACAGATGTCAGTTACTAGGTTACTGTTAGGTTTAAACACCTGTTCTTCACACCAGTTTTTGCATGCAGAGTAAAGAAGCAAACAAAACCCACAGACTTTTTAAGCAGCTGTACAGCCATACCTTAATTGTACAGTTAGAAATGAGATAAAGGTCAATTAAGTCTCAACATGACAGCCTACTTTTAATCTTGGAAGGTAATTTATTCTAGAGTTCATGAAAAACACTACCAAAATTCATTTAATAAAGTACATATTTAATTCTACTTTTATACTTCGCAGTTTAAAGCCTCAAAGTACATTACTTAAAAGTAAAAAAGTTGGCTAGGAAAGATATTTTAAAATATTCTTTCTCACTGGGCAGTGGTGACACAAGCCTTTAATCCCAGTACTCAAGAGGCAGAGTCAGGAGGATCTCTTTGTGACTTTGAGGTCTACAACTGAGAGCTGTTAATACAAAGAAACCCTCTCTAGAAAAGCAAAAACAAAAACAAACAAGCAAACAAACATAATAAAAATTCTTCCCCAGGCTGGAGAAATGACTCAAAGGTTAAGAGTGTATACTACGCAGTACTTATGTTAGGCAGCTCATAACCATATGTAACTCAAGCTCCAAGAAGTCCAATATTTCTATCTCGGCAGGCATGTATGTTCTGCAGGGCCTGGTGGCACAAGCCTCTAATCCCACTACTGGGGAAGCAGAGGCAGGTAAATATCTGTGAGTTTGAAGTCAATCTGGTATCATAGTGAGTTCTGGACAGTCAGAACTCTGAACTCTGTAGACCCTGTTTCAAACAAAACAAAACGAAACAAAACAAAAAAGGCAGACGGTAGTGGCACACACCTTTAATCCCAGCACTCAGGAAGCAAAAGTAGATAGATCTCTGAATTCAAGGCCAGCCTGGTCTACAGAGCAAGTTCCAAGACAACCCAAGTTACACAGAAAAATCTAGTCTCAAAGACAAATAAAGGTAAACAAACAAACAGAATGTTCTTTCCTTATTCTACCTATTTGAGTAGAATTAAGGACAGAGGATGTTAGTACTCGACTTTACTCCCAGTGCTTGGGAGACGGATCTCTGTGAGTTCAAGGCCATTCTGATCCACATAGTGAGTTCCAGGACAGCCAGGGATAGTAAGATCCTGTTTCAAATAAACAAGCAAATAAACAAATAAGGAATTATGGGGTTGGAGAAAGTGATTAAAAGTGATCAATGCTCTTATAGACAATAAGATTTGGTTCCTAAATTTCAAGGTAATGGAGTTCACAATCTCCTATAATTGCAACTAAAGAGGAACCAGGGCCCATCTTATAGTCTCTACAGACATCTATATGCACATGTATAATCACATGTATATACATACTCAAAACCAATAAAAATAAATTTTAAAAATTAATTATTAAAGTTAATAAAGAATTAAAGTGATACAAGCCTATGATCCCAGCCTGGGAGGAGCTCAAGATCAAGGCTAACCTTAATACATAGTGAATTCCAGGACAGCTTAAGCTACCCAGTGAGATGCTATCTCAGAAAAAAACAACAAAAATATTTGATTGAGCAAGATAAAAATGGACTCACAAATTTATGTTACACTGTTTGCCTAATTAGATAGATAGTAAGAAATGTCTGCTATCTGGGTATTTCACTATAAATTTCCTTAATTAATTTAAACAAATTTAATGTGTTTAAGGTATAGATATAATGCAAAATAAATAAATATGGACTAATAACTGGGTATTCTAATGCTGTACTACAAGCTTGAGCAGTCACTAAAAGTATGCTAAACAAAAATACCTAAGTCTATTTTTGTTCTGATTTGTGTATGTTTGTTTGTTTTTTTGTAAAACATGTAGCCCAGTTTGTTCTCAAACTTGTGATCCTCCTGTCTCTGCCTCCTTCACAAATCCCACCAGCACATGCCACCACAACTGGCTTGTTTTTGTTGTTGTTGTTGTTGTTGTTTTAAACTGAGTTTCAAAGTGTAGCTCTGGCTGTCCTGAAACTCATTCTGTATACCAGGTTGGCCTCAAACTCACAGAGATCCACCTGCCTCTGCCTCAGGTGCTGGAATTAAAAGCATGTGTCACCAGTGCCTAGCCCTAAGCCTATTTTAACAATCCAATTGTTATTATTATATACTGCACTGATATTTAGTATTTCTGACAAAGAAAACAATTCAATGAGATGATCTATACTTAAAGGTAAGATCTACCTTTCACAGGAAAGATGATTTTGGAATTGTCACTATAAAACGTACATATTGAGGCTGGGCAATGGTGGTGCATGCCTTTAATCCCAGCACTTGGGAAGCCAAGGCAGGTGGATCTCAGTGAGTTACAGGCTAGCCTTGTCTACAAAGTGAGTTCCAGGATAGTCAGAACTCTTACACATAGAAACTCCATCTCAGAAAATCAAAAAAGAAAAAAAAGAACATATGGAAACAACAGATATGAATACCTTACATCAAATAATTGTGCCTATTTTTTATGGTAAAGTAATATTTAAGTTTGAGTTATTATTTAGATGCCAACAGCTTCCAACATATCAATATACACAATTTCCAAACAGAAATGTAGATAACCAATAAACACATAGAATTTAACCTAACTAGTAATCAGAAAAAAAATCACATACAACTTTTTGCTGGTTAGAGTGGCTAAGATTAAAAATACAAACCTATAGACTGTACTTTTGCTACAGTTGAGTTCATCGCCCCTTGCAATGTACTCAAAACTTTTTATTCTGTTTAAAAAGGGAAAGATTGTGTGTAAAAGCATATACATAAGAGAAATGTATGTTGTCCATACCATGAGTAACATAAAAAAGCCTCTTAAAATGTTGCAGAAGTTCAAGATAAGTAAGAAAGAGTACTCATTATTTTCTGTAAAACAAAATTACAGTGTATGTAAAAAAGTTTCATTAAGAAGACAAAAAACCTTGGATTATTTGTCAAATTTTCTTTTGTAAGACAGGCATGGTGCTGCCTGCCTGCAATCCCAGCACTTAGGACACTGCTGCAGAAAGACTGAGTTTGAGAGGCTGGCCTGGCTAGAGAGCAAGACACTGCCTCAAAAACAAAAACCTATTCTGTATACTAGGTGAGATTATAATATACCTGAATTTTTGGTCTAAAAGAGTCATTGGATAGTAAGCACGATATGAGAAGATTCAGAGGATATATGTCAGTACCTCATCTCAACTCCTCTGCAAAAGATCCATGCCATATCCTGTGTAGTTCTGGCAAGAAACATTAATGAGAGGCCCCTGGCCCAGGCCTCACACTTTCGGCATCCTATTTCCTTTCACCCAGTCTAGGTCTGTGGGCTAAGCATGGTAATCATGTGGAATTTGATACTGATTAGCAAAACCAGAATGTTCCTTATTTTCTTATAAACTAATACTACTTATAAACCCAAATAAGCCAAAAGATGGGACAGGTGACACAGTATATGATGTCATCCTTCAATCCTCTAAATCTAGAGGTATTTAAAGTCAGAGAACTCTTAGACTTTTCAGTTAAATGAACCAATATATTTAATCTTTCCCTTAAATTGAGTTTTGCTGTAATGACTAATTAGGTTTGTTGCTGTTGTTTTGTTTTTGAGACAGGGTCTTGCTATATTGACTAGTCTAGCCTCAAACTCACCATCCTCCTGTCTCGTGCTCCTTTCATTTTTCCATGATCATAAGTATGATCTAAAAGGCAAAGAACGGTAATCAATCCTACACACACACACACACACACACACACACACACGAAAAATGATTTCCTAAAGAGTCTGCGATTAGAAGTGACAACAACGAAGGGTCAGAGAGCTTCTTTCCCTCCTGCATAGATAGCTCCCTCAGAATGTGCAGAGGACAGAGGTGAGGTGATCTTCAGGGCAGAGGAGGGAGACATGAAGCGGATAGATAACACGAGAAAAGGATGAGCGATGAAAACAGACTGCTCCAGTTCCTGACAGACTCCAGGTTTGGTTCAGATCTTCTGTGGAACTACCAAATTCCTACTCTTGAACTCCTAGGAGAGCCCTGCATTTTTACAATAAAGATATAAAGAAATAATAATTTAAACAGAGGGAGGAACTTACATAACTTTTCCAACATATCTAAAGCTTTGATGGTTTTCAGGAGAATACCTCAGGGAATGTAGCAATCTGCTTCCAAGTAACAGAACATACACATTTCCCTGAACTAACACACACACACACACACACACACACACACACACACACACACACACACACACACTAAGCCAAAGAAAGCAGAGACGTGCTCAATAAAGCCAAGTAACTTTCTAGCAGCCAAAACCAATTGTAACAGTCCCCAGAAAAGAAACCAAATTGGAAGCTTTATAGAGATAGCAATTTGCAGCTGTTGAAAAAGAAAAGTTTGGCACCAATTTACAGAAATTCTATAACGGCTATGAAAGTACTATATTCACTAGTATTAAGTTTATCTCACACACTACACAATCAAAAATAATTATTAATCCAAGCAACATTTTGAATTTTATTAACCAGAAGTGAGAAAATATGTATAGCAAAACAGCATAAGTTCACTTTAAAAAGTTATCTCCAAAAAATAAAAATACTTACACTTTTTGCCGTCATATCAAAACTGTATTCTATTTAATATTCTGCATAATCATTAAAAAACACACAAAAATAAAAACCTTCGTCTTCAATAATTCTTTAAAATATCCTGTTAAAGGGAAAAAGAGGAAATAGTAATGTAATAATAGGCAATATTTATGTCACATTTACTGAGACATATACTTCTAAGTGAATTGTCTAAATTAATTCTGGGACAGCACTAGAAAAATATGCATCATTTTTACCTCCATCCAGGAAACAACTGGGGTTTAAAGCAGTTAAGTCATATGACAAGTCAGCTCTACTCTCAAGGGATACAGCAGAGTTATACTGCATTGCTTTAAATAATGCACTGAAAGAAACACCAGGGCTTCATGGAGAAAGGGCTGGTTTCAAGGCAAGTCAGGAAAGGTACAGGATAAACCTCGAATATTTTATTGTTCCAAAAGACAAAATGTTCAAACACTGACAGATATGTCAAAAATACACAAGGGCCAACTTAAAAGAGCCTACAACTACACACTGAAGCACACCAAACTATCCTAATGATAGTAAAATTGTAAACCCAATCAAAATACAATTAGAGATGATACAAGAAAATGTAAAGTATTAAAAGAATGTTCACTGAAAATATAATGAATTCTTCAGTTGTTGAAACCATCACAATAAAACAGTAAAGGAAGAACATAACAAAGGGTAACACTAGCTCCTAGAAGTATGCAACAAGATATGGACATGATATTGAAATACCTCCTCAAAATTTCCAGTAAAGAAACCTTACACACAACTTTAATGATCAAAGTTACCAAATGGCCACCAATAATAAGTCATCATATGTCCTAAGTGCACTGAGATGGATATTTCTGAGATATTACTGTCTAATATGCAAAACCTAACCATGAAAACAAAAAAACAGAGGAATACAAAGTGAAAGATATTCTTCAAAATAGTGGCCTAAACTCCGTAACTCCTCAAAAATTGCTAGAGCCAAAAAAAAAAAAAAGCAAAAAACATCCATATTTAGAAAAACTAAAAAAAAAACTAAAAAATAGGAAAACTCAATTCAGTGAGCAATCTCAAAATAAACACTGGATCAGAAAAACATAATTCCTAAGAATACCAATATTGGGGTAACTGGAAAAAAATCCACATTCCAGATAATGAGAGAGAGAATGTGCACTGTTTTTCTGTCCTTTTCTCTTTCTTTCTTTCTTTCTTACTTTTTTTTTTTTTTAAAGACAGAGCCTTGCTACAGAGTTCTGGCTAGTCTAGAACTCAGTATGTAGTTCAAATGGCCTCAAATTCATGGCTATCATCTTGACTCTACCTTCTAAATGCTAGAATTACAGGTATAAGCAACAGGCCCAGATTTCATTGTTGTTTCTGGATATTTGTCCATAAACTATAGGGTCTTTTTCTAAGTGAAATATCATTTATATTAGAAAAATGAAAATAAAACCACCAAAATCCCTTAGGAGGCTAGGGGCCTGATAACAAGGATTAAACTTCAAATGAAACATGTATGGGAGAAATGAAAATAAAACGTATAAAAAGGTTTCTAACTAGTGAACCTGGGCAAGGGCGTGCAGGAGCTCTCTGTTCTAGTTCTGTAGCTTTTCTTATTTTTGTATGTTTATTTGATCTTTGAAGAATGGGTCTCATATTATTTTCTTTTAAAATTACTTTGCTAGCCATAGTTACATCTCTAGTATTATTTACAAGCTGAGGCAAAGCTACCTTAGGCGACGTAGTAACACAGTGATCCAGGCTAACCTAAGCTATACAGTGAAATTCTGGCTCAAAAATAAATAAGTAAACATTAAATAAATTATCTTAAAACAGAAGTCGGGTTAATTAAAATTTTAATATAGATTTTAAAGCACTCAAGTTAAAAGAGAGGCACGCAGAAAGAAAAAAGATACACCTAAGAATGTAAAGGTAGGAAGATCAATAATTAAAGGCCAGCTTTGAGTGACAGAAAGTTCCAGAGCAGCCTGAGCTACATGAGCCCCTGTCTCAAATCCCAACTGGGCCAGAGAGATGGCTGAGAGGATATTGAACAACCCTGGAGACTGAAGTTTGATCCCAGGAACCAAAGTAAAGTTAGAAAAGAAGTGACTCTACAAGGTTGTACTCTGACCTGCATTACGTGTGCTGTGGCATGGGCACCCATACACATCATACACACTACTAATAATAAAAATGTTTTACGATTTTCACATACTCATGCACATACACAGCCAGCATGAACTCGACTCAGTGGGATATAAGAAAAAATTATAAAATAGAAAAGGGCACCTGAGAGCTAGAAATACATTGTAAACATGTATCTCAAAAACATAATATTTAAAACAAATAACATCATAAACACACACAATAATAACATGAAAGGGAGGCTGGAGAGATGGGTCTACAGTAAAGAGCACTGATTGCTCTTTCAGAGGACCCAAGTTCAATTCCCAGCACCCACATGGCAGCTCACAACTGTCTGTAGATCTAACACTTTCACATAGACAAACATGAAGGAAAAATACTAATGCACACCAAAAAATAAAATAAAAAGTGTGTTACTCATTAAAAAGAAAATCAAATATCAAAAAATTAGATTATGACCTACTAAAATACAATCCTGACAGAAAATGATTTAGAATCATTAAGATTTATGAGCTTCCTATATAGAGATTCAAGGCAGATATTATTCCCTATTATTGTTCTCTTCCTTAGGAAGTTGAAGATAGCAATGTGTTCACCAAAATGTTTCCCTTTCATTCCTCACAGATGGTCTGACCATATAACATGACTTAGTTCTGGCCAACAGGACATAAGCAATGAAGTGAGCCAGCAGATTTGGCTACAAGGGATCCCTGTCTCTATCTCACTAGCCCAGAGCATGGCTGTAATGGCTGCAGCTGATTTTCCCTATGCATCTACTTTATTTCTGTACTCAATATTCAATACTGTATCATAGTTCCTAAAAATCAGGCTACTGAATGGCACTGTGCTATTTAAGCAAATAAACAGAAACTAACAAAAGGTTGGAGATGTATCAATAACTAGAGTGTTTACTGAGAGTCTGGATTAGATACAGTACCACATGGGGGAGAGGAACAGTTAAAGAATTAGGAAATTAACAGAATCTATTTCAGAACACTACAGAGACTACCAATAAAAATACTGTTTAGCCACATCAATGAAACTGACAGAGCCAAAGATAATTATGTTTAGTATTCTCTTTGAATCTTCTTACCAGAAATCGGCAGACTGAAATCTCTAAATGTGGTCTAAATGATAAATGTTTAAAATAGAGCCAAAGGTGCCCAAATGTTTATTGAACAAATTTACCATTATATTTCTGTGCCTCAATTTCTGTTCTCTGCCAAGTATTAAAGTCATATATACTTCATTAAATAAAATAATATATATAAAATCACTAAGATACTGCCTAACACAGAATAAACAATGTTGGGGGTGAGGTAACAGTTTTGATTTCTCACAAAAAGTTAAGGTTTCTTCTTCCAAAATAAGCAATGAATAATCTGCATAAAGGAGAAATGAAAATTACAACAGAAACCTCATTTTTCAAAGAGAAAAAAAATGTTTTTAATTACAAAACAAAAAAGGTTGAATATCCTAAATATTTTTAAAAGATATTTTTAATTTTTAAAGATTCTTTTGTATTGACTAACACAAAAATTACCTGCAATTTTTCAATATGTGACTTTAAACTTTCCAAAATGTCAAGAAGAAAAAGGGACACCAAATGTTTTCAGAAGTTGCTATCTTTGGCAATGCTGATGAGTCTCAGATACAAACCAG
Source organism: Myodes glareolus (assembly GCF_982192425.1). Lineage (NCBI taxonomy): Eukaryota > Metazoa > Chordata > Mammalia > Rodentia > Cricetidae > Myodes > Myodes glareolus. Next base: position 54,810,970 of record NC_142029.1, on the reverse strand, counting down.
TCATGTGTGCTGATGCATGGTGTTTATCCAAACTCAACAACTGCACACTCCTTTCTGTTTCCAAGATCTTCTGTTAGTTAAAAACATAAGTCATATTTCTTCTTCCAGCTTCATGAACACATTATGTCAAGCTCAAAAAGTCAATCTTTCGACCTCACCATCTGTCATGATCTCTTCTCAACTTTCAGACAATGTAACTCCCACAGATGGTCTCAACATGCAAGTCCTTTTACATTCCAATCACAATTTAGAGGTTCCAGCATAAAACCCAAGATGATATACTAACCAAAATACAAAAAAAAAAGCAAGCAATTTCTTGCTTCAATCAGGATTTGTAAACTTTCTAATAGTGCCAGTAAAAGAAGCTACAAAATTAAAGTTCATCAAAGTAACACGTTATTACCAGGCATTATTAATTTTAAAAACATTCTCATGATTCAAAGTTTAAAACATCCAAAATAAGCACTTGGCATGAAACTCAGTGGTAGAGCACTGGCCTAGCATGTGGGAGACTCTGGGTTGAATACCCAGCACCACAAAGATACATATATAAACAGATGAATTAATGAATAAATAATGAAGTACCAGCCTTACTGGGAGTGTAAATCAAATAAAGAATATGTGCTTAGTTCCTACTGAATCACTGTCCATGTATCTTCCTGATCCAATTTCACTACCTTTAAACAGTTTGGTTTTTGGGTTTTTTGATGTCTGAGTGTGTAAGTGTATGTACACGACTGTGTATAAGTACACAAATGTGTTGAAGGAACTGGCTCTCTCATGGTGGATCAAATTCAAGTTACCTAAGCTCAAACTCAGGTCACCAACCTTGGCAGTAAATTCCTTCACATATCGAGCCACCTCCTTATCACTTTGCTAGTCTTTTACAGTTCTTCATAAATATATTCCTCCTGTCTCAGGTACTGTGTACATGTTGTTTCTCCTGACTGAGGGTTTTATCTGGTTAAATTCCTCCAGATCTCTTCTCAGATGTCCCTCCTCAAGGAAAACAATCCCCTTTCCTCTGCCAAGATAAGGTCAGAGGCTTCTACTTACTGCTCAGCTACTTTCTCTTTTCATAGATACCTTGAACTGCCATAATAAATTTATTTATGTGATTATCAGACTGTGATCTATCTCTGTCAACTAATGTGTAAATTCCATGAGGGCAGGAGCCCTGATCATTTAATTCATTCTATATCCAAAGTCTGTACAAGAAAAGAGCTTAGGGAATGTCTGTTAAGTGAAATATATCAATATTTTTAAATACATGAAAAGCCTATTCAATATGACTTAGCAGTGGAAAATGAAGACATGCATATTTAGCATATGCACACATCTGAAATTCTGAATTTCACACATCAGAATTATGAGTATCACAGTCTCATCACAATGAACTAAAGGATTTTAGAACTAGCATATTTTTGTTTGGTAATTTTTTAAAGTTATAATGGAAGACATGTTTGTAGTAGAGAACATTTAGCTTCACTGTTTGAGACAGATCCTCAATTTTTTATTTCTAGGCTATCAGGAATTCATTTGGTAGTTCTGGCTGGTCTCACATTTGTATTAAACCCGTTTCTCCACCTAACTACTGGGATTTTACATACGTAAACCACCACAACATTCAGCTCAATTTTATTATTGATATAAAAGGAACAGATAAAAATTCATTTTTTAAAAGAAAATGCTAAGTGGCTGGATTAGATAGAGTAAAAAGCACTGGTTGTCCTTCCAGAGGACCTGCATTCAATCCCCAGCATCCACATGGTGGCTCACAACAGTCTGTAACTCCAATTCCAGGGGATTCAGTCCTCTTCCAGCCTCTATGGGTAGAGGTACTCACGTGGTGTACAGACATACATACAGGCAAACTGCCTATACATGTTAAATGGGTGGATAGGTGGGTAGGTAGGTAGGGGACAGGGCTAGGGACAAAGTTCAGTGGTAGAATACTAGCCTGGGATGTACAAAGTCCTGAGTTTCAGTGCCAGAGCTACACACCCATTAGGCAAAAAGCATCCCAAGATGGGATAACTCAAGCCACAAAATAAACAGCAGTACTGAATTATAAGATAAACTATGAATATATATGAATAAATCCATAGTGATAAAAAATGATCTGAATAAATAAATGGAAAATAAAAGACATCTTCTTTTATTTTATTAATTGAATGCTTTGCAATTACTATGACCATATTCATAGTACCTTATCTCTAGAACTCTGTTCTCCCTTTTAGTTATTTTCACTTGATCTTACTTAGAGGCAAATCATTTGGATGCATACACAGTAAAAGGAACTTGCTGATATCCCAAGACAAAACTTACGACCAGTGTTACCCATGTGGAAGAAAATTAAACTATCTACACATGATCTGAAAGAACATATCTTGTGGACTACTAGAAGGATTGGGACAGAAATACTTTCCCATACCTCCAGGAGGCTGCCTTTGCTTTCTCTCTCTGAATGAGAATGTGACCTTGCTGATATTACACTGGTTTCAGATGCAAGAAAGCCTGATACTGGTAAATTCTTAAATGAAAGCAGTATACATTATAAATGGCATTCCTTCTAAATAGTATAAGTTCTAATGATACAATGTAAGAGACAAACAAATTTATATTCTTTTATTTATCTATCTATTTATTTATTGGTCAGTTGGGGTCCTGTGGTATATTTCTTTAGTGACTGGTTTAATAAAAAAACTGATTGGTCAATAGTTGGACAGTATAAGGTTAGGCAGGGGAACAAGACTAAGGACACTGGGAAGAAAAAAAGGTAGAGACCTGAGTACCAGCCAAAAGGAAAGAAAGTAGGACAAACAAGAAAGGTAAAAATCTTGGAGCAGCACGCAGAGGAACAGAAATGTGTTAATTTAAATTATAAGAGATAGAATTAAGTCTGAGCTATTAGCCAAGCATTTGTAATTAATAAGTCTCTGAGTGGTTATTTGAGAAATAGCTGGCAGAAGAGCTGATCGTAAGGCACAGAAAAACCCACACGGTAGAAGGAGAAAAACCAACTTCCCAAACCTGTCCTCCGATTTACACACTTACACACTTACATACACACACACACACACACACACACACACACTAGCAGGTACATACCCATGCACATCAATATGTAAATATAATAAATAATACACCACCAAGATGGCATAGCAAGAAAAGGTGTTTTCCAGTAGTTCAATCCACAGAATGCACACGGTTCAATGAGAGAACCAGTTTCCACAAGCTATCTTCTGCCCTCCACCACACTTGACTTGACACACACATACACCCATAAAATGAGCACACAAATGCACATGCTCATGCACACACCAAAAAAAAAACCCACAAAACAAAAACAATTAATATAATAACCCTGTTCTTAATGTTGACGGTGAAATCAAGGAACTTCAAATATGCTCGAATAACGTTCTATCACCGAGCTACATTCTCATCTTAACACTACTTTTTTCTTCCTTTTCTTTTAAGATAGGGGATCTGTACATTGCCCTGGCTGTCCTGGAAGTCACAGAGATCCATATGCCTTTGCCTCCCAAGTGCTGAGATTAAACGTGTGAACCATCACACCCAGAACATACACTGTTTACAAAGAAAAAGATTTAACTATTTTTATGTTCACTGCTCCTATTTTATTTTTTTTTAAATCTAGACTTATATAAGTTTTTTCCTACAATGATCCTAATGACAAAACTGGGTTACTATTATAATATTAAAAGAAATAATAATACCACATGTGTGCACTGAAATGATGGGAAAATGTTATTTTAGCTTTATTAACTCACTTATTAAATAAGTTGCTTCTGATTACTGCTACACATCAAACACTGAATAATAAAATGATCATTAAATGCCAAATATTAAAGATGCCAAGGGAAACAATGACACACAGTCTGTGCCTTCATAGTGCTTACATTATAACTATGAAAACATCTATCTAAAAGTAAACATCATAATGAACTACTTAATGACAATTAGGACAACTATTAAAACAGATACAAAAGATGCATGGACACATGGGGGTTTTATAGAAGATTTAAGTACGAAAAAAGCTCCCAAATTAACAAAACACATATATGCACCAAGAAACAAACAAACAAACAAAAAAAGTAAACTGATGGCTGAAAGAAAAGGATAGGATACACTACAGCCAAAGGGTTAACAACATGGGGTGGGGGAAACTAGAGGAAGAACAACATATAGAAAGCTCTAGGAAGTCTGTTCTTACAAAAAAGCCGGGGGGGGGGGGGGGAGGGGGAGGGTGCTAAGAGATGGGTTAGAAGCCTGATCATACAAAATAATGTCCCTTTTCAGATTAGCGGAAGCAGATAAAAGATTTTAGATAAACAGTTACAGTATCTGAACCAGAAATTTAGGTCTCCAAAAGCTGGAAATTTATTTGCATCTGAATTATTTTAAATTTTGCTATGTTTATGTACATAAGATGGGATGCATGTACCATAGTTCATGTGTGGAGGTCAGAAAACAACCTTCTATGAGTCAGTTTTTTCTTCTGTTATATATGTCCCAGAAATCAACTCAGATCATCAGATTAGGCAACCAGTACCTTTCCCTACAAAGCAATCCTACTGGCTCTGCATTCTAATTCCTTTAAACATAGCTATATCAATTATATTGGAGTTTCTGTTATTTTTATTTGGAGACAGAATATTGCTATATGAAATTCTTCAATCTTTCTGCCTCCAACCTCCATGCCTGTGTCTCCCAAAGACTAAGACTACAGTAGGTACATCATACTCAGATTTCTTATTCATTTTTGCCTCCTGATTTCCTTTTAAAAAAAAAAAAGACAACAACAACAAAAGACAGTATCACATAGAACCCAGACTGATTTTATGCAGATAAAGTTTAAGCCAAGTTTTAAACTCCTAATCCCCCTGTCTCCCAGCTGGGATTATAGGTATGTGCCATCACTGATAAAGATGTATATTAGGCAAGATACTATCAACTGATCTACATCCCCAGCTCAAACAAAGCAATTATTAACCAGTCACTTCACACTAAAGGGAAACTGGACGCCCTTATACTTCACCATACAAATTCCCTAAAGTAAATTCCTCTCTTAATTCCTGGCACAGTTGGATTATTAATATATTGCTAAAACATTAGTGATATTTGTATTTCAAATACAAATAATTTTAAGAGTATCAATATTTTTAATTAATGATAAAAGCTTGCACACAACATTAAAAAAAGTTGACTATACGTAGAATAAAATCACATTTCAAAATCTTGTCAAAACTAACAGAGCTGGGCATAGTGGCAGATGCCTTTAGTACTCAGGAAGCAGATCTCAATGAGTTTGAGGCCATATGAGTTCCAGTCTGCCAGTCAGGGCTCTATAGTGAAACCCTGAGGGAGGGAGTTGCCAACCTGGACCGCATATCAACTCAACATACAATGAAGAAATATCAGTATCCATAAAGCCAGAAGAGCATGGAATGAAATATGTCAAACTGTGAAATAAGAACGCTATACCAAGTTGGTCGGTGTTGCCACACACTTGAGAGGAAGAGGCAGGCAGATCTTTGAGTTCAAGGCCAGCCTGGTCTACACAGTGAGTTCCCTGGACAGTCAGGGCGATACAGAGAAACCTGAATTTATGTGGTGCTATATCCTACAAAATTCTCGCTCAAAACAGATGGAGAAATAAAGGTATTTCAAAGCAAAAACAAATTAAGGCAGTTAATGGCAACCAAGCCAGCACTGCATGAAGCTCTTGATGAAATACTTTACAGGGAGGAAAAAGAAACAGTCTCTTTCACGTGAATACATTAGAGTCTAAGCTCCATAAAAAACAACAGATAAAGCCGGATGGTGGTGGCGCACACCTTTAATCCCAACACTGGGAGGCAGAGACTGGCGGATCTCTGTGAGTTCAAGGCCAGCTTGGTCTACAGAGTGAGTTCCAGAACAGGCTCCAAAGCTACAGAGAAACCCTGTCTCCGAAAAGAAAAAGTTAGCTAGATAGTATATCACTTATATTAAAAAGCCATACCATTATCAGACTCTAGAATACAATAGAAAATCTAGAAAAATCAAAACAAATCTAAATTTTTAAAAAATCTAGAATAAACAAAAGCTGTCACGGATTTTTCAAGTTTCAAGGAAGATAAGGGTTTTTTCCCTTTTTCTTTCTTTTTTCTTCTTCTTGTTATTGTTGTTGTTATTTTGAGACAGGATTTGTTGCCCTGGCTTTTCTTTTTCTTTTGTTTTAAAATAGGGAATATCTATGTAGCCCTGGCTGTCCTGGAACTCAGAGAGATCTGCCCTGCTTCTGCCTCTCCAACGTTGGGATTAAAGGTGTATGCCACCACTGCCCAGCTCCTTTTTCTTTCCTCCCTGAAAACCACCTGTAGGAAGGGAGGATAAAAGAGAATCACAGACACGATTGTAAAATAATAATAATAATAATAATAATTCCAGGTATACAAAAGAGCAAAGAAAATTAAAACCTGTATACTTATCTAGTTAACACGACGTAAACGTTCTTCAAAACCCTGCCTGCTTACCTCATTCACAATTCTAACCACTAGATGAGTAACATAAACAAATTTACTAAAATTTATTTTTTTAATCATATATATTCTGAAAAAATTAATTATAGGGGGACTGGAGAGATGACTCAGAGGTTAAGAGCATTGCCTGTTCTTCCAAAGGTCCTGAGTTCAATTCCCAGCAACCACATGGTGGCTCACAACCATCTCATAATGGGGTTTGGTGCCCTCTTCTGGCCTGCAGGCATACACACAGACAGAATATTATATACATAATAAATAAATATTTTTAAAAATTTTAAAAAAATAAATTATAGGTACCTGAAAACATTCTGTTCATAAAAATTTAAATACAGATAAGGAAAATCCCACGAGCTGAATACTTCAAATCTCATTTGTAAACCTGTGTTAATATAGTAAATCATCCTGCAGAGAGCTCTATGCATTTTTACCTATATATAACATGTAAAGAAATGAAGCATCTTTTTTCTTTAAAAAAAAAAAAGACGAAGAAGAAGCTTTACACCTGGACGAGATGATGAACAACTGTAATATTGGAGAGTGAGGCAAGAGAACCTCACAGTCAGATCAGATGTAGTGGCACATACCGACAACCCTGGTACTCAGCGTGTAGAGGCAAGACGGTCAGAAGTTCAGTTATCTTTGGTTATTTCATGGTCAGCGTGGACTACATGAAATTCTGCCTCAAAATAAAACAAAACTGACTCTTATGAACCATTACAATGACTAGCACTGCAAAATATCCCAAAGGTTCGTCAGTGATACTATTTTTTTCCATGATATTTATTGACCGCTACAATTTTCTCTCCCCTACCCACTTCAATCCTTCCCCAAGGTCCCCATGCTCCCAATTTACTCAGGAGATCTTGTCTTTTTATACTTTCTACTTCCCACGTAGATTAGATCTATGTAAGTCTCTCTTAAGGGTCCGTACTGTTGTCTAAGTTCTCTGGGATTGTGGCTTGTAGGCTGACTTTCTTTGCTTTATGTTTAAAAACCACCTATGAGTGAGTACATGTGATAATTGTCTTTCTGTTACCTGGGTTTTCTAGTTCCATCCATTTTCCTGCAAAATTCAAGCTATCGTTATTTTTTTTTCTGCTGTGTAGTACTCCATTGTGTAAATGTACCACATTTTCCTTATCCATTCTTTGATCAAGGGGCATTTAGATTGCTTCCAGGTTCTGGCTATGACAAACAATGCTACCATGAACATAGTTGAGCACATATTTTTGTGGCACGATTGGGCACGCTTTGGATATATACCCAAAAGGAAGGTTGTTTCCTAATTTTCTGAGAAATCGCCACACTAACATCCAAAGGGGTTGTACTAGCTTGCATTCCCACCAGCAATGCAGAAGTGTTCCCTTTTCCCCACAACCTCTTCAGCATAAGTTGTCAACAGTGTTTTTGATCTTGGCCGTTCTTAGAGGTGTTAGATGGAATCTCAGAGTTGTTTTGATTTGCATTTCTCTGATGACTAAGGATGTTGAACATTTCCTTAAGTGTCTTTCAGCCATTTTAGATTCCTCTGTTTATTGTTCTCTGTTTAGGTCTGTACTCCATTTTTTTTTTATTGGATTGTGTGATCTTTTGGTGTCCAATTTCTTGAGTTCTTTGTATATTTTGGAGATCAGACCTCTGTCTGATGTGGGGTTAGTAAAGATCTTTTCCCATTCTGTAGGCTGTCATTTTGTCTTATTGACCATGTCCTTTGCTTTACAGAAGCTTTTCAGTTTCAGGAGGTTCCATTTATTGATTGTTTCTCTCAGTGTCTGTGCTGCTGGGGTTCTATTTAGGAAGTGGTTCCCTGTGCCAAGGCATTCAAGTGTACTTCCCACTTTCTCTTCTGTATGGTTCAGTGTGGCTGGCTTTATGTTGAGGTCTTTGATCCATTTAGACTTGAGTTTTGTCCATGGTGATGGATATGGGTCTATTTTCATTTCTCTACATGTTGATATCCAATTATGCCAGCACCACTTGTTAAATATGCTTTCTTTTTTTCCACTTGATATTTTTTGCTTCTTTATCAAATATCAGGTGTTTGAAGATGTGTGGATTGATATCCAGGTCTTCTATTCGGTTCCATTGGTCCTCCTGTCTGTTCTTATGCCAGTACCAGGCTGTTTTCAGTACTGTAGCTCTGTAGTCAAGTTTGAAGTCAGGGATTGTGATGTCTCCAGAAGTTTTTTTATTGCCCAGGATTGTTTTGGCTATCCTGGGTTTTTTGCTTTTCCAAATGAAGTTCAATACAGTTCTTTCGAGTCAACAGTGGTACTTACATTTGGCACTAACCAACAACTGTCTAATGGAATTTACAGTGCACTCAACAGGAGGATATATATATATATATATATATATATATCCAATAAAAACATGAAAATGGTGGGGGGGAAGGATGTTGAACTGTGTTGGTATGTAAAATGAATAAAAATTTAAAATAAAAAAATAAAGAACCAAAGTGAACACATATACACACACAGAAAAAAGGAAAAAATACATGAAAAATGATCACTGTCACTAATCACTAAAGAAATACAAACTAAATTCACAATGAGATGCTAGCTCACACCCAACAGAAACAAAGCTTGGCATGCCTCCAAGCATGTGCACAGACAGGAAATGTCAAGTATTTGCAAGGAGCTGTGTGCATTGCTGGTGGGAATATATACAGCTATGGTGAAAAACAGTATGGTGGTTGCTCAAAAATTAAAAACTACTAAAGCCAGCAGTGTTGATCTGTAGTACAGTGTTTACCTAATATGAATGAAGCCCCAGAGACAACACCCAACACTCCAAAAACAAAATACCCACCAATTTAATCATGTGATGCAGTAATAATAACACATCTGGTAATACCCAAAAGAACTAAAAGTGAAGTCACAAACAAGTCTTTGTTCCAGGGACAGGGTTTCACAGTGTAGTCCTCAGTAGCCTGGAACTCACTCTATAGACTAGACTGACCCTGATCCTTTGATGATCCACCTGCCTCTGACCTCCAAGTACTGCAATTACATGTGTTACCATGTCCTGATTTAAAATTATATTTGCATGTTCATGTCCACAGTAGCATTAGTCGCAACAGTTAACATGTAGGAAAAAAAAGCTAAGAATCTATTGAAGGATGAATTTATAATCAAGTGGAACATATAAATGTCATAGTGCATTAAAAAGGAGAGCTTCAAAAAGAAATGAAATTCTTATATATGCTGTAACACTGATAAAGCCTAAAGACATTATCACTGGTGAGATAAACCAGACACTAAGAGATAAGCACTTTATGACATACATGAGGTAACTAGAGCTGACTTTATAAAATAAGATGGTGGCTGGAGGCGTTAGGGGAAATAAAATGGGGAACTATTATTTAGCAGATATAGAATTTCAATGTTGCAAGATAAAAGAAGTTCCAGAGATAGCTGTTCAATGGCATAAATGTACTTGAAAGCACTAAACTATGTTTTCTGTTCTTGTTTATTTTGTGTTTTGGGGGGGTTTGGGGACAAGGTTTCTACACAGTCTTGACTGTCCTGGAACTCACTCTGTAGATCAGCCTACCTCTGCCTCCAGAGTGCTAGAATCAAAAGCCATGTATCACCATAGCCAGGCTAAGCCATGCTCTTAAGAATAGTTGAGATATGCTGGGTAGTGTGATACATGTCTTTGACCTGTTAAGTGATGGCCTAGCATGGGAAAAGCCCTGGGTTTGGTCCCTGGTGTGGGGCAGTTGACTGAACCTTGGATGAAAAGGTAGAGAAACAAATTATCTACAGAGGAATGACGGTTACACTGCACAAGATCTCTCAACAACACCAGAAACAAAATGATACCCTCAAGGTACTCAGGAAGGATAATATCAAAACAGGGTATTTTTTTTTTCTTTTTCTTTTGGTTTTTCGAGACATGGTTTCTCTGTAGCTTTGGTGCCTGTCCTGGAACTAGGTCTGGTAGGCCAGACTGGCTTCAAACTCACAGAGATCTGCCTGCCTCCGCTCCCGAGTGCTGGGATTAAAGGCATGCATCACCACCTGGCTCAAATTAGTTTTCAAAATGCAGGTAGGGAGGCGGAGAGATGGCTCAATGATTTAAGAGTATCTGCTGCTCTTGCAAGAGGACCTGGGTTTGATTTGTAGCACCCAAGTTTGACTGCTAGCACCCACATCAGGTAGCTTACAACTGCCTCTATCTCCAGTTCCAGATCCGATGCCCTCATCTGCCCTCCTCAGGCATCTGCACACACGGGTCACACAAACACACAGATATATACATATCCATAAGTAAAGATAAAACTTTTTTAATGCAGGGGATATAAAGATATTTTCAAATAGTTGACTTGCAAAGCCAAGTGTGGTGGTGCACAACTGTAATCTCAACATGAGGAAATAGACAGGAAAATCAAACGTTCAAGGCTATTATTCTCAGCCATAAATTAAGCTTAAGGCTAGCCTGAATAGCATGAGACTGGGTCTTTAAAAAAAAAAAAAAGTTGACTTTCAATAGACATTCAGTACAAATCTTCTAACAACTCCAAGAGTCAGACAATAGAAGCAGGAGAATCAGGAACTCAAGACCAAACTCAACTATTTATCAAGCTCAAGGCCAGCCTAGACTACAAGAGACCTTCCACAATAGGTGCTTCTGAAAAATACAAACTACTCAAACTTCAAAGCAAAAATCAAGATCAAGGAACCACTAAAATAAAAAAGGTATGAGTATAATATAAGTATATGTAAGCATTCATCAGTTTTGTGGGTGGTGTACTAATTTCAGAAGATAATGCAAGAGGAAAAAGGAAGAAACCAGAAGGAAATATAGCCTGGGCAACTATAACAAGAAGGGAGACTTTGAACAGCACTTAAAATTTCTAAGTCATACATGATTCAGGAAGTACTAAAGGCTTTAATTTATAAACTTTCTTTTTAACATATGGAGAAGTCAGAGGAAATTTCAAGGAGTCAGTTCTCTCCCTCCATCACATGGGTCATAAAGATAAAACGCAGGTCATCAGGCTTGGTGGTAAGCACTTTTACCTGCTGAGCCATCTCATGGACACAAGAAGTACTGTTTCAAATTACATAGCTCACTAAAAAGTTAAGCCACTACATATATATATATATATATATATATATATATATATATATATATATATATACACATACATACATACATACATACATACATATAACATATAATCATAAAAAAGCAGATGGGAGCTGGAGAGACCACTCAGTGGTTAAGTGGTTAACCTCTGCTCTTTCAGAGGACCCAAGTTCAAACAATCATCTGTAACTCCAGTTCCAGAGGACCCAACACTCGTTTCTGATATTCTTGGAAGTCAGGTATGAATATGATATACATACATACATTCAGGCAAAAGACTCACACACATAAAGTAAATAAAATCTTTTTAAAAGTATATCATAAACTGGGCAGTGGTGGTGCATACCTTTAATCCCAATACTTGGGAGGCAGAGGTAGGCAGATCTCTGTGTGTTTGAGACCAGCCTGATTTACAAAGAGAGTTTCAGGACAGTCAGTGTAGGAGGTGCAGCTTAGAGCAAGAATTGGTGAAGCCAGAATTGTTAAGCACAAAGGCCTATTTTCTTCAAGGGAAGGAAATGATGGCTGTTCACCCAGAAGGCTGGAGTGGCCTGCTGATCCTTTGTTATTCTATTAGGAGCCAGTCCACACCTGAATCCCCCAAATCCTGAGCATTGTTTAAACCCTAATCCTGAGTTTTGTCTCAGTGAATAAAACCCATCTTTGTGAAAGGGTCCTGTGTACTTTACATCCTCCATCAATAGAACCCACTCTTATGCTGATGACAAATCCTTCTTCCCTGGGCTCTTACACTCAATAGAACTCATTCTTATTGTAAAGACCATCAGAGCTTTGCTACTTTGCAAGGAAGTTTTGATGTAGTCATCCCTGAAGCTTAGCTGTGGTAATAGTCATTTGGAGACTATTTTCCAAAATTTTACTGAGTTTAAATGTGTAAGAAAAATGAGAGGTCAGGCTACAAAGTGAGTTCCAGGACAGACTCCCAAAGCTACAGAGAAACCCTGCCTTGAAAAAAATAAAATAATTAATAATATAAAATATATACATATATAATAGTGGAATATACATATAATAGTGGAAAAGTGAATGAAATTCAAAGTCTACAGTATATTTAATAATATTATGCTTCCTAGGCACAGTAGCAAATGCCTATAATTGCAGCACTTGGGAGGTGGAAAAGGAATTCAAGGTCCTTCAGCAGAGGACCTGTGCCCAATGCCCAACACCCACATGGCAATTCCCAACCATCTGTAACATCAGTTTCAGGGAACCTGAAACCTTCCTGTGGCCTGTGAACCCCAGGCACACACATGATGTACATGCACAGATGCAAATAAAACACCCATACCCAAAATAAACAGAAAATGTAAAAAGAAATTTTTCACACTGCAAAAGACATTGTCAAGAGAATGAAAAGACAGCCAGCAATGGAGCCCACCTTTAATTGCGAGGCAGAGGCAGGAAGATCTCTGTGTTAGAGAACAGCCTCGGGCTACATAGGGAAACCCTGTCTTTTTTTTTTTTTTTAAAAAAAAAGGCAATGGGGATGGAGGTTGGGCCATAGACTAAAAGATATACAAAAGTTAGGATAAAGGATTATTATTTAAAAATAAAAAAGAGTCAGGCATGATGGTATACATCTTTAATCCCAGCACTCGGAAGGTAGGGTGGAGGGAGGTCTCTGAGAGCTCAAAGCCAGAATGGTCTACCTTGCAAGTTCCATGTCAGTCAAGGACATAATAAATTCTGTCTTGAAAAGTACAAAAACAAGGGCCAGAGAGATAGGTCAGAGATTAGCACTGGCTGCTCTTCTGGAGGCCCTGAGTTCAATCCCCAGCAACCACTTCGTGGCTCACAACCATCTATACTGAGATCTGGTGCCCTTTTCCAGGGTACAGACTGAACATTGTCTATATAAGAAGTAACTAAATCTTTTTAAAAATCCAAAGCTATAAATAATATTCTACTGATGCTAACATTATATTATCATTTGCACTAAGTTTTCTGTCTGTTCTGGAACTCACTGTAGACCAGGTTTGGCTCAAACTCAGAGATCCTCCTGCCTCTGCTTCCTAGTGCTGAGACCAAAGGTGTGCGCCACCACACCTGACTTCGATTTCCTATCCTTTTAAAGATTACTTGGAGAGCTACCCATCTCAAATAAAATCACAATTTGTAAAAATGATGGCTAATACTGTCTAACTGACAGGATATAGAATCCTAGAGACAAGGCTCTGGATGTGCCTATGAAGAACTGTCTAGACAGATAAGGCTAACAGGGTTACCCACCATAAGTACTAGCAGCACCCCTGGGTTGGGGTCCCAGAATGCATTAAAAAAAGGCTATGAACTGCTAGCTGTTATCCCTCTCTACTTCATGACTGCAGCTACAATGTGACCAGCTGCTTCAAGCTCTTGCTGCCATGACTTCTCCATCACAATGGACTGTACTTCAAATATAAGCTAAAGTAAACCCTTCCGGAGGTGGAAAATGCCTCAGCGGTTAAGATGGCTTGCTGCTCTTTCAGAAGAAAATAAGCACCTAGCACCCACATGAGGTGGCTCACAACTGCCTATAACTCCAGTTCCAGGACGTCTGACACTCTCTTCTGGTCTCTACACATGGCAGAAACACATGCACACACATAAGAATAAAATTAATTTTTTTAAGATTTACTTATTATGTATACAATATCCTGCCTGCATGTATGTCTTCACACCAGAAGAGGGCACCAGGTCTCATTACAGATGGTTGTGAGTCACCATGTGGTTGCTGGGAATTGAACTCAGGACCTCTGGAAGAGCAGCTAGTTAAGAGTTTTTAACCTCTGAGCCATCTCTCCAGCCCCCTAAAATTAATCTTTTTAAAAATAAAAAATAAACTTTCCGTCTTAAGTTGCTTTTGTCAGCTACTGCATCACACCAGTAAGAAAAGTAACTAAGACAGTGTGAATTACAAAATACAAACTGGTGCTGGGCATGATGACTCACTCACTCCTCACTCAGGAGGAAGAGGCGGCGGGCAGATCTCTGTGAGTTCGAGGCCAGCCTGTTCTATATAGGAAGGTCCAGGCCAGCTTGGGCTACACAGTGAGACCCTATCTGAAAAAAGGAAGAAAAAGAAAAATGAAGAAAAGGAGAAAGAAGGCTTCTAATTTGAGACATAAACACTTCACTAAAAACAGATTGATTATTCAAAACAGATACAAATTAATTTTAAATTTATCCAAGTGGTTACTCATAAAACAGAACAAGAAGAAAAAGCATTACTATGTATATTTGCTGCTGTCGGAATCCTAGTAACTAGATGTTAAGCCAAAAAATTCTCCTTTTGAGAATATTTTGAGAAGGATTCTATCCTTCCTGTAATAAAAGTCAAAAAATGAAGGCTGGCTGGAAAGTGGTGGTGCAGGCCTTTAGTTCTACCACTTGGGAGGCAGTGGCAGGCAGATCTCTGAGTTCAAGGCCAGCCTGGTCTATAGAGCTAGTTCCAGAACAGCCAGGGCTACAGAGAAACTCTGTGTCAAAAAATGAAGGAAGGAAGAAAGGAAGGAAGGAAGGAAGGAAAGAAGGGCTGGGAGATGGCTCAATCGGTAAAGTGCTTACCATGCAAACATGGGGCCTGTGTTCAGATCCTCAGCACCCATACAGAAATGTCAGGTGCAGTGGCATGTGCCTATAGTACCAGCATCAGGATGGCAGTGATAGGAAGATCCCTGGGGCTTGGTGAATTAAGTAAGTCCAATCTAATCAGTGAACTCCAGGTTCAACGAGAGACTGTCTCAAGAAATAAAGTAAAATGACTGAGGAAAGCACTTGACATTCACCTCTGACCTCCACATTCATGTGTGCACACACATGCACCTGCACCTGCATGGGCACATACACATGAACACAGGTCAAAAAACTTAGAAAATGTTCTATATAAATGAGAATAATAATTCCTTGTTTTCACTCAAGAACAATCCGAGTTAAAACAAGCTTCAAACTCTTCCTCTGTACAGTGAATTTATGTCTATATGTGTGTATTTACAGAAGTATAGACACAGAAACACATACACACCTGGGCAGTCTACTAAGGCTCTGTTCATCAGTCTGTCAGAGTACGTACTTCAATACAAACCTAAAGTGAAGAGAGAAAAAATAATCTTTTGTGTAATATTTTCTACTTTTATAGTAGAGATATATATTACCTACCTCTCAATTTTTAAATACACTATTTTCACGGTTACATATTTAATTAACCAGGTATACCCACACCCCTATTCCCAACAGCAACATTAGCCATAGCATCTTTAGTGAGTACTGAGACTAATATCAGATGACTACTATAATTGTTATTGTATGTTTATATTCCCTCTGAAATATATTTAGGCTTTTTCTTTTTTTCGATAGCTTTCAAATTTATAAAATTTATCTTATTTGTTTGGGAAGCGGGTACACAAGCCACAACCCTGTGTGGAAGTTAGAGGACAATTTTATGGGGTCCGTTCCCCTTTTCCCTTCAGCTGGGATCTGATCTGGGACTGAAGGTCTAAGCTGGCCCAGGAAAGACTTTCCCTGAACCATCTCGCCAGCATTCTTTTTCAGTAGTTTTTAGGTTTCAAAAATATCCTTTCAGAATATTCCTCTTTACTTCTGGCTTACACTGATTTAATTTCTAGTAAGTCAAACCTGAAATGCAGCAAGAAAAAAATAAGCCTTAAATATTTTGTTACAAAGAAACCTGTTTGGGATTGAGAGACAGCTCAGCAGTTAGGAGCATTTATTACTCCTGCAGAGGACCCAAGCTCAAATCCTGACACTCATGCAGAACAGCTCATAACCACCTAGAACTCCAGCTCCAGGAACCTGACACCTCTGGCTGTCTTGGACAGCTGTACTCAAGTGGACACACCCACACACAGACACACTCACATAGGCACAATTTTTAAAAAAATAATACAAGTAGCCGGGCGGTGGTGGTGTACACCTTTAATCCCAGAACTCAGGAGGCAGAGGCAGGCAGATCACTGTGAGTTCGAGGCCAGCCTGGTTTGGAAAGTGAATTTCCAAGATAGACAGGGCTGTTACATAGAGAAACCCTATTTTGGGGGGAGGGACAGTAATAATACAATTAAGTCTGGTAGGGTGGCTCACAACTCCAGCTGTGAGGATCTGATGCCCTCTTCTGATCACTGCAGGTGCCTATACACAAGCATGCACATAACTACACACTAAGTCACCAAATTTAAAAAGAAAAACTGGCAGAACCAGGCATGGTGGAATGTGCCTGTGATTTCAGCCAAAAAAAAACAGTGAGCTTGAAAAGAAGAGCAAGACCCTATCTCAAAACCGCCATCAAGACTTAGGTAAAAGCACAAAGAAAACAATTTGTGGTTCTCTATTGAGAAGTGCTGGCTTGGGTGGTTACAGCTGTCTTGTAAAAGCCCCTCTCCCTTTCTTAATGTAGACTGTAAATACTACAAGATCAGTGCTAACATTAATCCCATTTTACAGGTGAAGAAACTGAGGCTTATTGTATAGTCAGGATTTAAAACAAGGAATGCCAGCTCCAGGACTTTTCTCCTTAATTAATATAAGAAATCAAAATTTTAATTTTTGCCCCAGCCACAATGACTTAGGCCTGTAATGCTAGCACTCATAAGACTAAGGCAAGCGGACTAATTCAAGTTTAGATCAGCTGGAGCTACATAGTAAGTTCTAGGTCAGCCTATGCTACAGTGTGAGGTTCTGTTGAAAGTAAGAGTTCGATTTATATGATTATAAATTAGCAGCATGTGACTATCAATGAAACAAACCTACTGGTTTAAAGTCAGTGTAAAGCCAGGAATAGTGGCTCACATCTACTAGCACTGGGGGAGAAGGGGAGGAAAAAGAGGTGGATACCTGCTAGCAAGCCAGCCAGACTAGCCAATCAGCGAGCTCATATTTCTGTAAGAGACTGACTCAGATAGACAGGGTGGAGAGCACTAGAAAAGTGGCTTGAGCTCTCACCTCCACATATGGGCTTGTTCAGACAATGGCATTCACATGTGCACATACACATTAAAACAGAGAGAACAGTATAATCCACAAATAAGTCACTAGTCCTGTGAAGAGCTTCAAAAGGACAGAGGAAAAAAAAACTCTTTAGTGAGTTCCAGGACATCCAGAACTATAGTGAGACCCTGTCTTAGAAAAAAAGAAGGGAGGGAGGGAGGGGGGGGGGAAGGAGAGGGCTGGGGAGGGGGAAGGGAGGGAGGGAGGGAGGGAGGGAGGGAGGGAGGGAGGAAGAAAGGAAAGGAAAGGAAAGGAAAGGAAAGGAAAGGAAAGGAAAGGAAAGGAAAGGAAAGGAAAGGAAAGGAAAGGAAAGGAAAGGAGGGAGGGAGGGAGGGAGGGGTGGACGGAGGAAGGGAGGGAGGGAGGGGAAGGGAAAGAGGGGAGGAGGGAGGAAGGAAGGAAGGAAGGAAGGAAGGAAGGAAGGAAGGAAGGAAGGAAGGAAGGAAGGAAGGGAAAGGAAGGAAGGTTGGTTTGCCTAAAGAAGAAAAGAACCGCCAGGTGAGCTGACATGCTCATGTAATCAAAGTATTCTGCAGGCTGAGGCAAGAAGATTCCTGTAAATTTAAGTCCAGCCTGAGCTACCTAGTAGATAAATGACCAGCCTGAGCCACACAACAAAACTAGCAGACTAGGAGAGAAGAAATAAGAGGACAATTAATTGTATGTAACTTGAAATATCTGAAATGAAAACATACTATGAAAATACAATTACCAGCTCAATAAAAGAAATAACCAATAAAAATTGGGTTAGGTGTGGTGGTACAAGCCAAGCCTGTAATCCTAGCAACTGGGGGGGGAGGGGGGAGAGTGGAGCTAATGCATGAGGATTACTGCAAACGTGGGCTGCAAAGTCAGTTTAAGACCAGCCTGGAATGCTTAGCAAGAACCTGCCTCAAACACACACACAAAAAGTTATTCAAGTAACTTTGTCTCTGAAACTACGAAACTGTGAATGACCTCTCAAAAATGCATAAATACAAATTATTTTGCAAACCACTTCTAAGGGTTCATTAGCCTTTATTTAAATAATTTATGGATCTTTAGAGTCCTGTATTACAGGTTAAAATGAAAAGGAGTAAAGTATATTTAAATTTTCTACCTCTCT
Organism: Myodes glareolus; assembly: GCF_982192425.1. Classification (NCBI taxonomy): domain Eukaryota; kingdom Metazoa; phylum Chordata; class Mammalia; order Rodentia; family Cricetidae; genus Myodes; species Myodes glareolus. The sequence continues at coordinate 54,792,214 of NC_142029.1, read as the reverse complement.
CTCTCTCTCTCTCTCTCTTTTTTTTTTTTTTTTTTTTTTGAGGAGAGCACAGGTGTAGAAAAGTTAGAGGATAACTTTCAGGAGTTATCCTGAAACTCCATGCACCCTGTGGGTCCCAGAGAAAGAGCTACGGTCAGCAATCTTGGTGTCAAGCACCTTTACCCACTGAACTATCTTGCCAGCCCCAATTTACATTTAATCGGCTTTAAAATTCTTACAAACTCCCAGTCTTTATGATCCATTATGACACATACTGCAATGAGTCTAAAATATCGTGAAAAGAATGTACATCCTAGTGGGGCAGTGGTAGCACACATCTTTAATCTCAGCACTCAGGAGGCAGAGGCAGGTGGACCTCTGTGAGTTCAAGGCCAGCATGGTCTACAAGAACTAGTTCCAGGATTGCTAAGACTCTTATATAGAGAAACCCTGTCTCAAAACACAAAACAAAAGAAAAAAAAAGAATGTGCATCCTATATAAAGGTGGGGTTTTGTTATTACTCTTATTTTCCTAGTGCTGGGCATCCAAATAGGATTTAGGTAATTACCCTACCACTGAGCTATGGCCCAGCCCTCAAACTGTACTGAAAGCTCAGTTAATTTTGGCTGCATGGATAAAACTTGCATATGCCAAGGACTACACATTCACAAGGATGGAGAGGAGGGAACTACAATCACAAAATATTAATAGGAATAATTAAAACTCAACTTCCTTTCTTAAGTAAACGGCATGTAATTAAGGTAACTGGGGCATTTAATAATCTCGGGCCTTTCTTAACAAATGTAAGCGCTGCATTCCTGAAACTGCAACCGCATGCCAGCACCGTGCTACAGACACCATGTCTGCCATAACACTAAGCTAGTTCCAGGCACAAGATGTTCTAAAACTAAGCCCGTCCAGAGCCAGGACACAAGCGTGACAGAACCTGGGGTCTGGCCGCTGAAGTTATCTCCTGATGCGAACACACCAATTCTAGTAATGGGACAGTAAGTGGTGTAAAGCTTCACCTAAATCGCTGACGTTAACCGGTGAAACGGAAAGAGCAAAATGCAAAACAGATTATGTAGACACTTTGTACAACTTTGAATTCTGCCATACTGAAAAAAGACAAGTAAGTTAAACCGTATGTCCTGGTTAAGATGATTTCAAACCATTAAGGGAACAAAACACAAGTGACCCAGAAAAAAATGTATAAGTCAAATGAAAGTCGGCAGCCGAGTCTGCAGAGGAAAGCAGGTACGTGGGCTAGGGAGTCGGAGCCCCTGGAGATAGAATGAGGAAAGACAGAAGCATATGAAGACTCGAAGGAACGTTCAGCAACTACCACAGGAAAAAGCACGAACCTGTTAACTGTTTCTAGCTGTAAAATTTTTGTTGCTGCAGCGTTGGAAATCGAACCCAGGGCTTTAGGAATGCTCAGCAAACACTGTCCCACCGAGCTACAAGCAGGCTATACAAGGCCGGTAACAATTTCAAATGGAAAGGGAAAAACAACATGGGGTCCAGGGTCCCGCCCGGCATCGAGGTGGTTACGCGTTTCATACAGGGGAGCTTTGTTCCAAGTGCATCCCCGAGATCAGACCCTTTCGCGATCGCGCCACCCTCTCCTCTCCTCGCAGAGGCAGATCTGGTCCACAGATGAATACACCGAGCCCACACAAAGCACGGGAACACGGGCGAGTGTCCACGCACGTCACCGTGCCATCTCTCGGCGGGAGCCCACGGACACTTTCCCACTGCCCTGTGCACAGCAACCATGGGTCCTATCGAACTCCTCCGAGACCTCGGATCCAGAATGGAACCTCTTTTTGAAAGCAAAAGTTACTTTGGGGAGCCTGGGGGTCTCCCGGTACGTAGAGCTTTGGAACTCTGAGAAGAGCCCGGCAGAAACGAGAGGCTTGTGGTTCACGAAGCCGGGAGGAAAAGTCAGCGACCTGAGTGAAAATCCAGGCAGCCCTTGCCCTTCCTGATCCCGGAGGAGGGAGAGCCTGCAGGCTTCCGAGCCTCATCAGGCATTGGGGGGGGGGGGGGGGGGGAGGAGGGGAGGGTTGCTTAGCCGGGCTGCCCAGAAACCCTGGGGACAAGCAGCGAGCCCCGCGACAAGAAGTCCCCCGACGAGACAGGGAGGGCCGCCAGGCAGGGACCGCGCCCGGTCCAAAGGCCCCGGCGTGCAGGCCCGCGCCCTTTCCCGGACCTTACCGGCCGCTCGGTGCAGAGAGGCGGGCGGCGCGCACAGCCCTCTGCCCACGTCCGGGACGCGTCTTCGGGAGCTACCGCTCCTCAGGGTCAGAGCGAGCGAGCTTCCACCCGCGCAGCCGCGGCCTTCGCAACGCTCCCGCGCGCGTCTGCAGCCTGCGGATGGCAGGAAGGGTCAAGGCTCGCCCCGCGTGCCAGGCAGCGACGGCCGCACAGCCCAGCGCGCCCGACGCCGTCCGCCCTCAGCGACACGGCCGCGGCGCCGCTTCCCCCGCGCTCGCTTTGGCGGCGGAGCAGCACGGTGCGCTCCGATTGGTCGTCCGGGATCCTGACGCGTGGCGACGCTCTCCGCGGATTGGCCGGGCCGCGGTGCGTGTAGGGAGTAAACAAAACCCGCCCCCGGGCTCGCCGCCGAGGGGAGGGGCCGAGGTGGGTGGCGGGCTCCCCGGAGCTCGCACCGGCCCTTTGACCTCCGCGGTCGCGCTCCCCACTAGGGGCCGCCCTTCAGCCCTGCCTGCCGCTGGTCCCCTGCCACCTCCGGGGGCGGCCGCGCGGCCTGAGGCCTGAAAGGCTAAGCTCGCTCTTCCCCCGTCAGCCCCGCACCTCACCTCCGCCCACACCTGGCTTCTCTCAGCCCTAGAGTGTGGTTCTCTTTTCCATCCCACCTCTCTCGGAAAGACCGGAACTAAGGTCCTTACATCTCAGTCACGGACCTTCGATGGGCCACTACTCCAGAAGTAGCTGAGTGGCAGACGGACAATAGTGACCCCGAGGCCACGCGTGGACCCCAGAGGAGTTGGTCCTACTGCAATTCCTGCAGAAGTGCGGATACAAATGAGGCCATATCACAACAACCACGTCGAAGTCGAACAGAAAGTGGAGGCACACACTCCCAAGTACCTGGTAATTTATTACTCAGTTTGATGTGGTGGCTCATGTCTTTAATCCCCGAACTCAGACAAAGGCAGACACAGACAAAGCTATGAGAGTTTGAGACCAGCTTAGACAACCTAGTGAATTCAGACCCAGGCAGGGCTTCACAGTGAGACGTGTCTCCAAAAAGGGAAAAAAAAAAGGTGGGGGGGGGGGAGGGTTGCTGTTTCAGGTGCACAGGTAAAATCCTGTGTGAGCCTTTGTTACTGCGGAAGTTTGGAGAATCTGACTTTTAAATAATAATCCCAGCGTGCAGGAGGCAGAGGCAGGCAGATCCCTGTGAGTTTGAAGCCAGTCTAGTCTGGTCTACAGAGCAAATTCCAGGACAGCCAGGACTTCACAGAGAAACCCTGTCTCGAAAAAACAAAATAAAATAAATTAAAAATTTAGATACCTTGATCTTTCTCATTTTAATTTCTTTATAACTCAATGAGCCAAACACAGTTGGTGATGCTGGGGATATGTATACAAAAAGAGTCAACAATTCTTAGCTTCATTGATTTTATGTTCTAATGAGGTGGGAAGATGATCGTCGAAATACTAAAAGAAATCTAAGCCAGGCAGTGGTGGTGCACGCCTCAGTGAGCCCGAGGGTGGGTTTTGTTTACTCCCAGTGTCAGGCAGATCTTCGTGAGTTCGAGGCCAGCCTGGTCTACAAAGTGAGTTCCAGGACTTCCAAAACAACAGAGAAATCCTGTTTGGGGGGTGGGTGGGAGAACACCCTCAAGTGATAGTAATCCCAGTACTCCTAGCTGGAAGCAAAAAGTCAGAAGTTCAAAGTCATCCTCAGCTACAAAGCTATTTGATGCCATCCTGACATGTATTACCCTGTATTTCACAAAATCAGATCCAACAACAAAGCTACTATATTCCATGATGGTCCAGATAAAAAATAAATTGATTACAGAACTTAAGTAGTGTGATAAGGGAAGTCAACTCTGAGAAGGTACCACTAAGTAAATATCAGCCCAGAGTGGTGGCTTATGCTTCTGGGAGGCAGAGCCAGGGGTTTAAAACCAACCTGGCCTACATGAGATCCTTTCTTAAAACTATAGAGATGCAATCGGGAGGTGGTAGTGTATCGGGAGACAGAGGCAGGCGGATCTCTGTGAGTTCGAGGCCAGCCTGGTCTAAAGAGCTAGTTCCAGGACAGGCTCCAAAGTTACAGAGAAACCTTGTCTCAAAAAAATTATAGAGATAGTTAGATAGATAGATAGATGATAGATTAAAATATAGCGATAGTTAGATAGAGTAGAATAAATGTATAAAGAGGTGGAGGACAAGAGAACACACATCTTTGGCTCTTTCTTTGGAAGAATTGGAGACAATTTCTGCACAATGTTCATGGGTAAAATCTTCAGAATTCCAAAACCTCCACACATAGTAGTCCTGTGAGTGATTCTAAAATCCAAAAACTTCAATTGAATGATTGCCATTTCCACTGACAAGTGAATTGGGATTTATTTAATTTCCACAGGAAATTTTGTTAGGGTATTGTGTTTAGCTTATTTAGTAAATACCATGCCGGGTGGTAGTGGCCTAACCTTTAAGCCTAACATTAGGGAGGCAGCAGCAGGCAGATCTCTGAGTTTGAGGCCAGACTCATCTACAGAGTGAGTTCTTGAATACCCAGGGCTACACAGAGAAACCGTGTCTCAAACAAACAAAACAAAGACAACAAAATTACCAACCTTGGCATTAAAGATACAAAAGTCAGAATGGCAGAAAAAAAAAATCTTTACCTCGATCCAGTAGAGAATTATGAAGTGCCTCAACACGTATAGCCACAGGGAAGCAGAGACATGAAGTGTGGGGGATAATGTGGAGAAAGGGGTGCCCAGGACCTCACTCCTGGTCAAGGAACCGCTACATGTCCAAGCTGGAATGGGAGTGTGGAAATCAGAGTACTTGCAGAAATGGGTTCTTCTGTGGGTCTCGGGGATTAAAATCAGGTTGCCAGGTTTGGCAGGAAATGCCTATAACCCCTGATCCCATCTTGCCATATTCCCTTAAGCTCTTTCTTTTTCTTTTTTCTTTTTTAAAGATTTATTTATTATATACTCAGTATTCTGTCTGTTTACCAGAAGAGGGCACCAGATCTCATTACAGGTGGTTGTGAGCCACCATGTGGTTGCTGGGAATTGAACTCAGGACCTCTGGAAGAGCAGTCAGTGATCTTGACTCTGAGCCACTTCTCCAGCCCTCCCTTAAGCTCTCTCTAAGGTGGAAGCTTGAAAGACAAAATGTAAGTTGAGCCAGTCACATGGTGCATGCCTTTAGGCTCAGCACTCAGGAGGAAGAGGCATGTTGATCTCTTTGAGTTCCAATCCAGCCTGGTCTACACATTGAGTTCTAGGAAAGCCTGGGCTGCATAGAACGATCATGTCTCAAAAAACCAAAAGAAAAACAAAAGTAAGTGGAACTATATAAAGCTACTATGTGGTTTGGTGTCCTCTTGTGTGCATTCGCATGAGGCACGCAATACGAACAGTAAACGTTCAATAAGCATGTCATCTGTTCTTTAGCATTGCTTTTGAAACAGATAACCTAAAAGTCCACATTCCACAGTAGTTTCCAAAGCCACAAAAGCTAAATCCACAGGAGAAGGCTTCAAATTTTCCATACACTAGTTTGATCTAGCTGTGAATTTCCATGACCTAATGAGGGTATGCTGTGAAAGACAGTAAACGCTAGTATCACAGCAGGCCAAGAATTCAGAACAAGGAAGAACAGCTTGGTTTTGAAGCCAAATACTGAAAGTTCTCCGGTACAGAATAAATTGAGTTGCTACAGGGATGAAAATTCATGTAAATCAATTTTTCATTCCCACTCAGAGTTTCAATTTAGCAATGTGCACAAACAGCTTTCTGCCGACCTTCTCATCTCTCCATTAAGAGATCCTATTTCCTCTGAAAAAGAAATGAAGTCTTCATCATCTCCAGTGCCAGAGAATAGATGTCTGAGCTGTGACAGCACATCTATTGATTCAGCACTTATTAGGCACTTACTGTGTGCCAAACACTGAGCAAAGATTGGAAGCACAAACATAAATGTCTCAGGAGCTGTTAAGTGGGCTCTCGTGATCATAGGAAACCCCTCGGCTCACCCAGTCCACTTTATGCCTTATCAGCTAAACTTCCCCAACTCCAAAGAGGAGTCTCTTGGCCGCCCATTTCCAGCTCTCTCCCCATACAATTTTGTCTGCCTTGCTAACATTTAATAAAGATGTAATGATCCACTTGGATCTATAGCCTGCTGAGCTGTGAGTGCCTTCGGAGTCAGAGCGACTCATTTTCAGTGCCGTTATTGACAAACATACAGCAGCTAGCCAGTAAGTACATTTGGAAGGGGAAGCACAGTATAAGGGACACAGCCTGGTATTGCACACCTGTCATCCTAGGTATTCAGAAGATCGAGACCACAGAGTCGCGAGCTCAAGACCAACCTAGGGTACATAGTGACTTCAAAAGCAACTCGAGAAACTCTGCCCTAAACTAAATTTTAAAATGACAAAAACTGGCCACATAGCTCCCTGGGAGAGCATTTCCCTGCTGTCTATCACCTACAAGGCCCTGAGCTCAGCAGACAAAGAGATACCCAGATAAAGTCACCCTAAGTCGGCACCGGTGTTTCTGGCCTAGACTGGCAGCACCTTGGGGAGGCGGAAGCAGGAAGTTCAGGGAATTGAAATCCAGACTCTACCCCATAGTGAGTCCAAGGCCAGCAAGAATGAAGAAGCTCTACAAGAAAACACGTCTCAAAAATGTACAAACACAGAGCTGGTGATTTGGCTCCGTGAATATCTCAGTTAGGGTTTCTATTGTTGTGCTGAAACACCATGAACAAAAAGCAAGGGGGTGGGTTATTTGGCTCACACTTCCACAGGACAACCCATCGTCAAGGAAGTTAGGACAGGAACTCAAACAGGGCAGGAACCAGAGGCAGGAGCTGAAGTAGAGGCCACCGTGGAGTGCTGTTTACTGGCGGCTCCTCAGGGCTTGTTCAGCCTGCTTGCTTGCTTTCTTTTATTTTTTTATTTTACAGGCATTGGTGTTTTGCCTGCATGTATGTCTGTGTGAGGATGTCAGGTCCCCTAGAACTGCAGTTACAGACAGTTCTTAGATGCCATGTTGTTACTGGGAATTGAATCAAGGTCCTCTGGAAGAGCAGTCAGTGCTCTTAACCACTGAGCCATCTCTCCAGCCCCTCAGGCTGCTTTCTTATAGAATCTGGGACCGCCATAATGGCATCACCCACAACGAGCTGCCCCACCCCGCATCAAACGCTAATTTAAAAAATGCCCTGCAGCTGGCTCTTATGGAGGCATTTCCTCAGCTTAGGTTCCCTCCTTTCAGGTGACTCTACCTTGTCTCAAGTTGACATAAAACTAGCCAGAAAAATGGGTAAAGGCTCTTCCTACATAATCCCGACGGCCTGATAAGGAGTTACATCCCCAGAGCTCACGATGGACGGAAAGAACCAACAACTCCTGAAAGTTGTCCTCCGACCTCCACAGGTCCTCGAGGGCACACACAGGTCCGCACTCACTCACACACCCAGTAATAACAAATAAGGAAACTTTCAGCAGTCAGCCTTCCTTGTCCACGGATCGGATGGGAGCCATGACTACCGCAGGCTTGGGAAAGTCTGGGCCTCTCCAGCTTTAATGTCCTAGGAATCACCCGGGGAATTCTCATTAAACTTTATATTACAAGGGATGGCCTAGATTTCACATTTCCTACAAACTCCCAAAGGGGTGCTGCTACTGCTTCACCAGCCAAACACAATGTGAGCCCGAACACCCCTTTTGACCCCTTTTTAATCACACAGAAAAATCTGCTGTCAGACAGTAACAAAAATGACCTTTTTTTTTTTTTTATAAAAAAAACATCCTCTTCTATATCCAATCCATTCATTGACTGAAGAAAGGAAAAGCATTTAAGGGAAACATCAGTTCAACCTGGGTGCTGTCTGGGAGCTATACTCTTAGTACGTACAGATGAACCACCCACTGCAGCAGCACAGGGTGGAACGGAGGCCTTGAATTTAAAATACAGCCTCTTCCTTGTTCATTGGAGTAGTAGATGAATTTCAGTTACTCTACATGAAAGCAACTTCTTAATTTCACTTCTAATCTTATTCACCTGCTTAGAAAAGATCTCACTCTTGTAGGTAGCCCAGGCTGGCCTGGAACTCTGCATCCTCCTGCTTCTTCTCGGCTACATAGAGAATTCAAGTCTAGCCTAGGCTTAAAGGAGCCTCTACCTCAAAAACAAATAAATTTTAAAAAATGTATAAATTCTTACTGATAAACTTTTTGAATTTTTACTTTTTTCCCCCTATTTTGATGCTCTGAATTTCCTTGTAGATGTCTTTTGCATCTATAGAAATGTCTTTGAAGTTTTAGGTTCATATACAAGGGTGGGAGTCAAAATATTTAACAACTGGGACTGCAGAGATGACTCAGCAGTTAAGAGCACTGACTCCTCTTCCAGAGGACCCAGGTTCAATTCCCAGCACTCACACGGCAGCTCATACATGTCTGCAAATACAGTTTCAGGGCTTCCAACACCCTCACACAGACGCATATGCAGGCAAAACACCGATGGAAATTAAAAAAAAATAAATAAATAACAACTAACAGTACAGATACCTGTTTGTCTGCCACAAACACTTTGACAAAATATATTTTTTAAAATTTTATTTATTTAGTATGTAGTATATGCATGTGTGTGCACACATGAGCACATGTTTACCTACATGTATCTGTGGAGGCTGGAGATTAATACTGGGTGTATTTCTCTATATTTTTTTTAAACAACTGCCTGAATTTTTTTTTAAGATTTATTTATTTATTTATCCTGCCTGTAGGCCAGAAGAGGGCACCAGATCTCATTATAGATGGTTGTGAGCTACCATGTGGTTGCTGGGATTTGAACTCAGGACCTCTGGAAGAGCAGTCAGTGCTCTTAAGCACTGAGCCATCTCTCCAGCCCCCCCCCCATCTTATTTTTTAAGACAATGTCTCTCAATGAACCTGGAGCGCACCATTTAGCTGCGCTGCCTGGTTGCTGAGCCAGCACAACACTGGGAAACCCCTGACTGGGCTCACTTCCTCACATACAGCTGCCTGCAACCCCACCCCCTTTTAACTCATGGATCCCAGAGATAGAATTCAGGGTGGTCTCATGCTGACATAGCAAGCACCTTACCATACTGAGTCATCTCCTCAGTCCCCCAGAAAAACAACTTATGTAGCCAAAGCTAGGCTTCTTCTACTCCCAGCTTCTGTATCCAAAGTGCTCAGATTAGAGGTGTATGTCAACGGGACCCACCTAGACATGGATTATTACATGCTGGTGGTTTATTCAAGGAGATTGCTACAAAGAAGAGGAGTGCGAACAGGTAGGACATTTCAGTCCAAGGATGGAACCAAGGTAGTCACTGCTGGAGGCTGCTGAACCCTGATGTCACTGGGACTGTTTAGGGGTTGTGAAATGGTGGCTGTCGACGTAAGACAGGGAGACCATTACTTACACAGCAGCTCCCAGTTCCATTCTTTTTTATTTTTTGGTTTTTCGAGACAAGGTTTCTCTGTAGTTCTGGTGCCTGTCCTGGAACTCGCTCTGTTAACCAGGCTGGTCTTGAACTCACAGAGATCCACCTGTTTCTGCCTCCCAAGTGCTAGTGTTAAAGGCAGTGTCAGCCCTCTACGCATTTACACTTGGCCCCAGGAGGAAAGGCCAGGCTGGGTTCAGACACACACATCAAGCTCTTCTTACTAACGCTGATGTTGGGGAGACTACGTTTCTGCCATGCATGGTGCCACCCTAGTAATCCCAGCAGACCAATTCTGGAAGGCAGAAGATTGGGGTTCAAAGTCATGTACTGAATATTTAAGACTCTGTCTTGAATAAATAAAATAAAGTCTAAACACCACGGGACTTTTTTATTCTTGAGATCTGAGATTGGATCTTACATTTTCTTTGTGTGTGTGTGTGTGTGTGTATGTGTATGTGGTGATACTGGGGATTAAACCTAAGAATTCACATATGCTTGGTATATCTTCACACACACACACACACACACAGACACACTTTATGTTGTTTTGTTTTTCGAGATGGGGTCTTGCTTGTTGTGTAGCTCTAAATATCCTGGAACTTGCCATGTAGACCAGGCTGGCCTCAAATCCACAGGGATCTGTCTGCCTCTGCCCCTTGAAAGTTGGGGTTAAAAGGCATGCACCACCATGCCCAGACTGTACATATGTATTTAAGTATGAAAGTGCATAGTCGATAATCAATGTCTTGACTGAAGGCAGTTCTACATAAGGCATGTCTTAGTTTCACTTCCTTTTGCTGATAAAACACTTGAGAAAGGGACTGGAGAGATGGCTTAGGAGTTAAGAGCCCTGGCTGCTCTTCCAGAGGACCTGGGTTCAATTCCAAGTATCCACATGGCAGCGCACAACTGTCTGTAACTCCAGTTCCTGAGGATCTGACACCTTCACACCAACGCACATAAAATAAACTTTTAAGAAGAAGGAAAAAAAAAATACTTGACGAAACTAACGTAGGGAGAAAAGGTTTATTTGGTTCACAATTCCAGATTCCAGAGCATCATCTTGGGAAAACCAAGGTGGCAGGCCCACAGAGCAGCTAAGGAAACTCCATCCAGAGTCAGCAGTGGAGTAGCTGTAGAGATGGCTCAGGGAGGAAGAGGGCTTTCTGCTCTGGCAGATGACCTGAGTTATTCCTAGCACGTGTACTGTACTGCTCACGACTGTCTCTAACTCCAGTTCCAGGGGATCTGGTCCCCTCTTCTTCTGACCTCTAAGAGCACCTTGTACATGTATGGCATACCATAAATAAAAATAAATCTTTAAAAGAATACAATAGAGAGAAATGAATTCATTCATTCGTGTTATCATTCAGTGTGCTCTTCCCTTTAATTCAGCTCAGGGTCCAGTCCATGAAATGAAGCCAGCCACACTGAGGATGAGTCTTCCCACCTCCACTAACCCAGCAAGGAATCTCCCTCACAGGCACGCTCACAGGCCAACCTAATCTAGCGAATGCTTGGGGAAAAAGCCCCGCTCCACATAAAGTCTCCTCTTACCTTCATAGCACCCTTGTTCTTCCTCATCATTAGACTAGTACTCTGAAAACACAGTAACAAAACTTCTTCCTTTCCTCAAAGACCTGAGTGTTTATCATCATCCGAATGTCCCACCACAGTGGTGGTTCTTAACCCTTTGGGGGTCAAAGGACCCTTTCACGGGGGTCACCTGAGACCATCAGAAAACAGGTAGTTACCTTGTGGTTCATAACAGTAGCAAAACTACAGTTATGAAGCAGCAACGAAAGTAATTTTATGGTTGGGAGTCAGCACAACATGAGGAAATGTGTTAAGGATGGCTGAGAACAATTGCACTACCATGGACTCAGAGAAGGTAGAGATGCTACTCTGGCTAGGGAACCCGACTAGATAATGAAGAGGCCTAACTTAACATGAGTGCAGCCATGGCAGGCTCAGACTAAGCTACAGACTAAGAGGGTGGGACTAGGCCTCACTCTCACAATCACCAGGAAGAAACACAGACTGTACCCTGCAGGGGACCAATCAGAATTGAGATAAACAAGCACTGGATGCTGCAGAACATTAAGGACAGCTTACCTAACTTGTACATGGGTTGCCAATTTCCTTGCGGCAACGCCAGTACCAGTCCCTGTTTGACAAGACTTCTGTTACCCCACCCTGCCCAATCAGGAGTTCAACCCCATTCTGAATTTGCAATTCCCCTCCCCTCCATTCTTTATTCCTAAAAATCCCTACATAGCTGAGTTCAATGCTCTCTCTGTTTTAACCACTGTGAAAGGAAATCCCAAAGTCAAGCTTGCAATAAAGGCTCTTTGCTTTTGCATACAAATTCAGACTCCTGGTGGTCTCTGGGGGGCTGGGGGAGGCATGGCTCATGATGAGGGCATAACAGATAATCTGGCTGAATCTTCCACCACTGTTTGTCTCTAACTATGTATGTAAACTCAAAGCAACAAATGAAACCCACCCAAGTAAAGTGACTTTCATACACTAGCATTTACAGGACAGATATTCATTCATTGTTTCATGGTAGCTTCCTAAATAATTTAAATTATAGTTTTCAGAAAGGATTATAAAATCTGCAGGGAGCTGGGCAGTGGTGGCGCACACCTTTAATCTCAGCACTCGGAGCGCAGAGGCAGGCGGATCTCTGTGAGTTTGAGGCCAGTCTGGTCTACAAGAGCTAGTTCCAGGACAGGCACCAAAGCTACAGAGAAACCTTGCCTCAAAAAACATAATAATAATAATAATAATAATAATAATAATAATATCTGCAGGGATAATTCTACTATACTAATATATCAAATTACCTTTCTTTCAGTTATGTATATAATCTTTTTAAATATTTTAAAAGATGGTATAGCTTTATAATAAATTATTCCCCAATTACAAAAAAGAAATCATCTTGTTACGTAATTTCCTCCGTGTAAGAATTTAACTAGAGAATAAGAATCTAAAAGAGAACCTAGAGAGACCTAGTAGGTGGAGCAGGTTACAATACCAGCCCTTGGGAGATTAGGGAGTATGGACTGCCATGAGTTTTAGCTAATCCGAGCTACGCAGTAAGATCTTAAAAACAATTAAAATTAAATAAAGAATATAAAGCCAGGCATGGTGGCTCATGCCTGTAAGCCTAGCACTTGAGAATATGAGACAGAAATGCCTCATCAGTGCTAACCTGGGCTGCATAATGAATCTGAGGCTAGCCTGGACTACAGAATGAGACCCAGTCTCAAAAAAGAGCAAACAGAATGAGTTCCAGAGAGGCAAGGTTCCTCAAACCCTTTTTTCCTCTAACCATACATGCGAATTTTAACTTGAATGACACCTGTCATTAACAGGCTTATTTCTCTGGCTCCTCTCCTTCCTTTTCATTCTTTTATGCAGTGGTGGGGATTGAACCCAGGTCTCATCCCTGTAAGGCAAGTGCTCTACCATGAGCTACACCCGAGTTACTCTGAGACTTGCTAGGTAGCAGAGGCTGGCTTTGAGCTCCTGACCTTTCAGATTCCACCTCCCAAATGTTGAGATTCTCCATGTGTGAGACCACACCTAGTTTAAGGAGTACTGAAGAGAGGGCCCAGAGCTTCATGAACCCTAGGAAAGCTGTCTCCTAACAGGCACAACCCGAGCCCTTTCTGGAATTGTTCTCAGTGTGCAGAAACCAGAGTAGGAAGCAGTATTCAATAAAAGTTCAAGTAAGATTAAAAAAAATAAACCTATAAATTAAAACAGATAAAAAATATTCTGGAGAGATTGTTCAATTGGTGAAGAGATCAAGCCCAGCCTAATCTACAGGCTGAGTTCTAGGACAGTCTTCACCGTTGCTACACAGAGAAACCTTGTCTCAGAAAACAGCAGCAATGAAACCAAACCAAACAAACAAAAAAGTATGTCTTAAACAAAAGCCCAGATGCAAATGAAGAGTATTTCTACGGCTGTGTTCATCTTCAATTTTATTAAAGCTCTTTAAGATGGTTTATGACAGTCTCAATAACTATTTAATAAAACTGACATCCATAACAATAACAGAGAAATAAAATCATAATACTGATATATGAGAATTCAAATCTATACTTATTCATCTTTTTAAATTATTTTTTCACAAAATTATCATGAACTTTTACATAAATCATACAGTTTTGCATAAATTATACATGATTAGAGTTAGAATCATGATGAATGCGATATACAAATATACATGACATGTATAGTGTCCAGACACACACGGGACATGTTAAGTTGCCTTTGAAACCTTGGTTTCTTTCACAGTGTGAGCCCCGCACTACAGGCACAGAGGTAACAGCCCTTCTGCTAGGCACATCATAAGGCGATGTTCAAGATGCTATAACATGTTGCCTTAAATGACTTGAAATCCTACTCAATGACTTCTGAAGTCTGATTTCATTGTAAAAAAGTCTGATTTCATTGAGCAAACAATCCAATTGGCAATCGGACAAAGATATGAACAAAGATTTAAAGGATGATGGCAAGCAGATGGCAAAAGGCACATGAAATCATGTTCAACATCACCAAACGCGGGTGAGAGAACATGGAGAAACCATTCACACACTGCTCACACATGACTGTAGGAACAGGTAAAGACATCACTCTGCACACAGACTCTTCATTTTTTTCTTCCCATTTTGCAGTATCGGGGATCAAATCCAGGGCCCTGTGCACAAGTGCTCTACCACACTAAGCTACCTCCAACCTAAGAACCATTTAAGCTGGAGTTCCTATATCATTGTTTTTCTACTCAATCTCAATGGCTATCTAGATGTGAAAAAAAAAAAAGAAGAAGAATACAGAGGGCTGGAAGGCTTTAGAACAGAATAACAGAAGTTTGGAATTATCCGATTCTGAAGACTCCTTCAGGCTTTTGGCTCCCTACCAGGAGAATCATACAGGTTCACAGTGTGTCTGAGACTTCCTACTTTTACTTAAAAAGCACAATCTAAACTTTCTAAAGGAATTAAGAATTGTTCAAGTGGCCAGGCAATGGTGGCACAGAGGCAGGCGGAATCTCTGTGAGTTTGAGGCCAGCCTGGTCTACAGAGTGAGTTCCAGGACAGCCAGGGCTGTTACAGTAACAGAGAAACTCTGTCTCAAAACAAACAAACAAACAAACAAACAAACAAAAAACAACAACAACAAAAATGTTCAAGTGGATTCGAGTCTTCTTTAGACTATTTCTTGGTGACTCTGGACTCAAAGTTGAAAGACTGAGGCACAGTAATTACATCTCTTCAAAGAATTGTAAAAGTTACTGGGTGGGTAGTGGCATAAGCCTTCATTCCCAGCACTCTGGAGGCTGAGGCAGGTGTATCTCTCTGAGTTCAAGGCCAGCCTGGTCTACATTGTTCCAGGACAGGTAGAGCCAGACAGAGAAACCCTGTCTTGAAAAAAACAAAGAACTGTAAAAGTCTTGCCAGCCTCTTGGGTTGTTCTATTTTACATAAAAAGCCAGTTCCCAGAGCCAGGCAGAGTGGGTCTGGGGAACCTTTAATCGCAGCATGTGGGAGGCAGAGGCAGAGGCAGGCAGATCTCTTATGAGTTCGAGTTCAGCCTGGTCTACAGAGTGAATCCCAGGACAGTCAGAGCTATCTAGGGAGATCCTATCTCAAAAAATAACCAAATTAAACCAAACAACAAAAAAACCAAACAAAACAAAAAAACCAGTCCCCAATTAGATGTTTTGCTTAAGGGCTACTTCTGTGGTTCCTTCCTATAGCAACAGAGTGTTGGGTACTCTTAAAATACAATGTTACTTATCTGAAGTGAATATATAAAACCTGTGAATGAAAGTTTCAACTACACCTTAAAAAGTTAAAAGTAGCTGGGCATGTTCAGCATGCACCAGGTTCCAGGGTCAATTCCCAGACCAGCAACCAAAAAGCTGTTATACCCATGTGTATCTATGAATGTGTATCTCTACAAAAATATATTTGAAAATACATAGATGTGATTTTTTTTCCAATAAACATCATGACTCTAGTTGTAAATATCTTCCTTTTCAACAAGTATAAGATATTACCAATAAATGTAACATCAAAGATAAATGTGAAGTAAAAATTCGCCCATAAACAACGAAGGCACAGTGTTAAGTTGGAAGGGACTGGGGTAGAATGGAGAACAAACGTAGCTACGGCTTCAGGAAGCATCAAATCTAGTGAAGGTTTGGGACAATCTTTTTCTTGTTCAGAGAAGAAAGTGAAGCAAAGCCAGATTCATGCCTGTAATCCCAGCACCCATAAGTTCAGGCTATTCTGGGCCACAGAGTAAGATTCTGTCTCAGAAAAATTGGGGTGAGGACAGATTAAATCACAGATGATCTACAGAATGTATCAGTCGTACCATGAGGCCAAATGTCCACTAATTGTGAGCACACAGGAGCAGGACTGAGGTACAGAAGTACTAGCTGGGTGTAGCTCAGTAGAAGAGTTGACCATCAGGCTCAGGGCCTAGGCTTGATCCAACCACAGAGGTGAGGGCTGAGGAACACAGACAATCAACACAACTTTTTCTTCATCACCCACCAAAATAGAAACTGCATTTTAGGATATTCCCTACTTTTCCACTGCTGTTAAAAATTCATTTCCTAAGGCAAAACAAGGCAGAGAACATTGGCAATGCAACTATAGTCACCAAATCTTCATTTTTATTCTAATAGCCTGTATCAGTGGCTCTTAAATGGCAATATTTTTGTCTCCCAGGTTGGCCAATTTTGGGTAGGGATACTGCCAAGCATATGTGTCTACTATAGCATCCCAGAGCAAACAGAGATGCAGTTCAAAATGTCAGCGTTGCAAGATGTGGTGGCATACACCTTTAACCCCAGAACTCAGGAGGCAGAGGCAGGTAGAGTGGGGGACAGCCTGGTCTACATGGTGAGTTCCAGGATAGCCAGGGCTATATGGTAAGACCCTGTAATGAAAACAAAACAAAACAAAGATCAATGCTGACATTGGGAAACCATATCACAGATGGATATAAGAGATTTAAGATCAGTAAGTCAGAGTACAGAGCAGTTAGTACCACTTTAAGATAGACTGCACAGGAAGACTGTCCTTATGGAGTTTGCTGGAGACAAATGCCTGGTAGGTCTACAAGGGGAAAAGAAAATATGCTAAGAAGTATTAGCATATTAAAATTATTTTCAAAAGGCAGATGAAGAAACAATGTTCTTCAATTGTTTTTGATTAACAACTATCTCTACGACTACAAATAACAGTATTTTTGATTTTGTGATTTTTACTTAAATATCCCCCCACCCCGAAACAGGGTTACTCTGTAGCTTTGGAGCCTGTCCTGGAACTAGCTCTTGTAGACCAGGCTGGCCTCGAACTCCCAGAGGTCCTCCTGTCTCTGCCTCCCAAGTGCTAGAATTAAAGGCATGAGCCGCCACCGCCCAGAAGAACTTTACTTAAATCTTACAAGAATCACTAAGCTCTGTCAATAAAATATGGCCAAAAGCCAAAGAGCAAAAGATTAGCTTCTAGTCCACAGAAGAAAAAGCAAAAGTCACTGATCTTTCAAGAGCAGCTCAATTCGGACGAGATATTAGCTGTTTTTCACATTATCTAAAGGGTATTTTTCCTTCATGCTGTACTTGTATGTTAAGCAGAGCATGGGGAAGAAATGGAAAACAAACCTTTAGTAATTAATACCACAATTTAGTCTATCCTAACACAAAGGACAGAGCTGCTTCCTATGAAATCATACCGTTTGGCAGAATCTATAATAACATTTAAATAAATCAGCTTTCACATGATTGATGGGAAAACCTGTAATTGGTCACGAAGCTACGTAAAAACGTTGTAGGAAAGAATAAGACATCTACATATGATCTGATATGTTATAGTAAACAAAAATACCTCTAACATGAAAACATTTCTAAAACTTTTTTTACGATTCTTGCTATTGTCATGGAGAATGCACGTACAGCACCATGCTCCTGTGGAGGGCAGAAGAAGACTTTGGAGCCAGTGTTCTCCTTCCACCTTTACATGGGCTTCTTCACAGGACTGAACTCAGATCGGCAAGCCTGTATGAGAAGTGCCTTCACCTGCTGAACCATCTTGCTGGCTCTCTAATAAGAGAGTTAATTACGTTAACTTAATTAATGAGTTAATGGAGTTAAGGATGCTTCGTGTTTGCTACAATGTTTTCATTAAGAAACCTGTTTAACAATTGAAGACACTGGGAGCCCAGGGAAACAATTTGCACAAAGCACAATGTAACTAACTATTCATTCAGTGTAACTGACTCCCAAATGGACACAGCAGCGACAGCGTTCCCTCTAACAGCGGCTCCTTTAGTGACATAACTATGTAGGAGATGCTACTATCACAGGAGCACATTTATGTGATATTGACCAAGGTGGGAACAAGTTCATTCACTCTTGAAAATCCAAATCCCCAACGGAGAGAGAGGCAGTGATGTAGAAGAGGCTGCAGCACCCTCAACTGCCCAGGACAATTTTATACCCAGTCTGAGGCTTCTCCCACTTTTCAGCATCAAAGCTTCATCAGGTGGGAATGGCTCAATGGTACCTTAGCCTTACGGCAATCATTATTGAGCACACACGCGGTCCATCATCGTACAGGCCAGCCTCCACTATCTCTCAGAGGTGAGCAGGACAAACACCAAAACACACACCAACAAGTAACCCAAGAAAGCAATTTTTAAGTTACCAATAAACTGGGGCACTTCAAGTAAACTCTGACACCGGGCATGGCACACTCCTATGGTCCCAACACCTATGCTGACTGCGTCAAGAGGAGCTGAAGTTTTAGGCCAGCCTGCACTACATAATGAGACTCAGTCACAAAACAAACAAAGCAAAACAAAAACTAATATTAATAATTTAAACTCTGTCAAGTAGGCACTTTTTAAAAAGGGGCATTTTTGCAGGCATTTCAACAAATAGAGAAATATAAAGAACTAGAAAGATTTACATTAACTACTTGCATTTTATAAAAATAGAATGTTACACAGAACCCTAGAGACTAAGGCAGGTGGCTCAAGACTTAGAAACCAGTATGAGGTGGACAGCAGGCCTTTTCTCAAACAAACAAACAAAATAAAACAAAAGGTTCGGTTTTGTTTTCCAATTCAGGGCCTCACTATGTCACCCAAACGCCTCCACTCCCAGCATTGGCCAGATAGGCTTCCAGTTCCTGCTCCACCGCCTCCAGCCTCTGAAGTCCGGGAATCACAACCCTCCGCCACCACGCCCAGCCTCAACATCCTTTTCAGGCCACTAACTAACATCCGGTCCTCACGTGGGATGAGTGCTCAGCCCAGGATGATGGGCACGCTTATAATCCCAGAAGCTGCAAGGCTGAGGCAGGAGGCTCTAAATCCCAAGCTAGCCTGGCCTACACCGCGACACCATACCTCAACAACAATAGCAAAGGTCGTGCAAGGAAGAATTAAGTGAGTATCTTCCCACACAACGAAATAAAGTGCTGACTCACGAGCTCACCTCAGAGAGGCACAAGAAGAGCTCCGATTTGGATATGACACTTAAAAATTATGGCTTTACACAAAAAATTCTGTTTTCTCAATTATTCCTCCTTTTTAGCTGTATGAATTTCAAATAGCCCACTTGATTTTAAATTTAAGAAAAATTTTTCATAATTTTTTTAAAAAATGAGATGGTGCTTGACCCAGAAGGAGTCGCTCTCTGAGGGCGAAGGGCTATGACCTGTGCACCATTGACCCTGTATACAAAAAGGAGGACTCAAACATCAAAGTGCAGCTGGGAGTGGAAAAAGTCCTTTGGAAGTTGCTAGAAGAAAGAAGACACAATTTTGAGGTATAGCTGACTTAAAATTTCACCAAGACTTGGATTTAAAAAGCAAGACAATTTCCTTGGTGAGTTTTTAAAAAGAGCAACTCTTTCTCTCTGCTCGGGAGGCTCGCTTCAAATCATCTCCTCTCGGCCACCATCACATCGGGATTCCCTGCGCTTCTCCCGTGTCTTGCCAGGCTGCCGGTGGGGATTCTGTGGCTCCTCAGTGCTACGCCTTGTTGTAC
Source organism: Myodes glareolus (assembly GCF_982192425.1). Classification (NCBI taxonomy): domain Eukaryota; kingdom Metazoa; phylum Chordata; class Mammalia; order Rodentia; family Cricetidae; genus Myodes; species Myodes glareolus. The sequence continues at coordinate 54,772,440 of NC_142029.1, read as the reverse complement.
CAATTCATGGAGCGCTTCACGGCTTTCACCCAGTTTTCCATATTCACTTCATATTCCTGCCACTTCTTCTGGGGCTTGAACACCATTTCACTTTGCCTCAGCTTCTGTAGCTCTTCTTTGTCAGCCCAAAATCCTACAGACAAAAAAAAAAAAAATTCTCAGAATTTAAGGCAAATAATGAGTTCATGAACTATATCCACCAGCTTATGTGAATTGTGAACAAGGAGAAAAATTAGAATGTTAAAACGCAGTCCAGGGGCTGGAGAAATGGCTCAGAGGGTAAGAGCAGAGGACCTGAGTTCAATTCCCAGCAACCATATGGTGGCTCACAACCATCTGGAATGAGATCTGGTGCGCTCCCCTGGAGAGCAGCATACATGCAGGCAGAACACTATATATATAAAATAAACAAATCTTTAAAAAAAAAAAAACATAAGCTCGCTGCAATTTTGTGACAGGAGATGAGCCGCAGCTAGTGCAGGAACAGCTTACAACCACGTGCTCATTTTGATAAAGTCCTCACGCACCGACAGCCAGGCCAGCCAGGGTGGCCGCGCCCAAGCAGGACATGTCGAAGTGGGTGGGTCTGTCTATCCGCGCGTTAATCAAGTCTGAAGTCATCTGCATGACGAATGCGTTGTTACAGACGCCTCCGTCCGCCCTGTGGGAAGCAAGAGCTGCGGGGTGAGTTACTGTGAGGACATTAACTATTTTTATGTAGTTACAGGAGTTCTTGAAGTTAACTTTTGGGGAGAGGAGAACGCTGGAGTTTGAGCCCGGACTTTACAGGTACTAAGTAAGCAGGTACCACTGAGGTTCAGGTACCACTGGGCTGCGTCCCAAACCCGTCTATGTTTTATTTTTTAGTGGGAGAGGTTTTATTTATTTGGTTTTGGTTTTTCAAGACAAGGTTGAATGTCTCTATGTCGCCCTGGCTGTCCTGGAACTCACTCTGTAGACCAGGCTGACCTCGAACTCACTAAGATGGGCCTGCCTCTGCCTCCCGAGAGCTGGGATTAAAGGTGTGCCCACCACCGTCCGGTAAATATTGTTCCTTATTCAGATCTCGGGTCTTATTTGTTTGGGCACTAGTTCAAAATTATGACAAGTAAAATAAACTAAGCCAACAAAAGAATTCACTTGGATATTAAAGAAGGTAAAACAATTTGATGCTTCCACACCAAAAGGATAGCTACAACACAATAATGAAATGTTAATGATTTCTATATAATATACATGATTGACAGGCAGTATCCCCTAAAATTTCAAAGTGCTATAGTCTCAATAATCCAAAAGTAGCATTTTTCTCTCCAAATTGCTATGACCAACAATTTTATTGTTAAAGAACTAAGCATAAGCTTTAGAAGTCAAGAAAAAAGATGAAAATAAATAATAGCTACTGCTTTTTTAAAAAAAAAATTCTAGTTTGCTTGTTTTGTGTTGCCAGGGCTAAAACCCAGGGGAATGTTCAATCACCAAGCAACTCATCAGGTTGTTTTGTAGCTCCTAACTGGCCCTGGGCCTGTATAAATAAAGCTTACATACCGGATATTGGTGATCGGGATCTGGATTTCCTTCTGCAGCATATCATATAACTGTTTGTTCCTAGTCAAAGACAAGGCAACTACTGAGAGCATATTCATGTCAAAATTCCGTGTTTCACTCTGACGTTTCAAACAAATAAGAACTATGGCTTCATTTACTTGACTTGATAAAAGATGCAAAAGAAAGTACTAAAACACTGCCAACCAGACACAGACAAACCTATGCTCGACTATGCAAGCTCAGGGCCTCGTGTGCTCCATCTTCATGTATAACAGAAAAATTTTACAACTAGGTTTAATTTATTGACAATCTATAAAGGAGCATTTCAAGCAATTATCTATTTAATCTATCTATTCAATTTAAAGTCTTTACTAAAATATACCCAAACAACATGTAAAAGTGCCAAATATATCATTTTGTAGTCATAAAAAATTACTTTAAATGAAAGAAACACTTCCTTTTTTTTTTGTTTGGTTTTTGTTGTTGTTGTTGTTGTTGTTGTTTTTCAACACAGAGTTTCTTTGTGTAACAGCCCTAGCTGTCCTGGAACATGCTGGGATCCACCTGCCTCTGCCTCCTGAGTGCTGGGATTAAAGGCATGTGCTACCCCTGCCCGGCCTCAATTATTCTTTGAAAGATTTATTTTTTTTAAGTGTACAGGAATTAATGTCCTCATACACATGCCCAAATATTTATCTCCTATACGACTCTAAGTCACTTCAAGTTGACAACCGGTATTAACCATACACTACACTTGTCCAATAATCAAAAGACCAGGGGAAAACATACGGAAAGAATAATTCCTATTATTCAGTCTTTGGGTATAACAGATTGTTGTTGATTTGAATTCTCCCTTGTAAGAATTACAGAGATAAAATTCAGACCCTTATGTATACAAAGTACAAGCTCTATTACTGAGTTATATTCGCAGCCTGGGCTATCTTTAAAAAAAAAATTCCATTTTTAGGTGGTACTGGTACTATTAAATACAGCCACAAGAACACATAATATCATATATACTATATACTGAATTGAGGGGCTGGAGAGACGGCTCAGGGGGTAAGAGCACTGGCTGATCTTCCAGAAGACCTGGGTTCAACTCCCAGGACCCACATGGAGGCTCACAATAGTCTAAATCTGGTTTCAGGGGATCTGACACCCTCTTTGTGGCTTGTGTAGGCACCAGGAATGCATATAGTGCATAGACATATATCTAGGCAGGACATCCACACACAGAAGATAAAATTTAGATTTTTAAAAAAAATAAAATAAAAATTTAAAACCATGTACACACACACTACCTTGAAGGCACAAGTTTAATGATTTAATTAAAATTAAGAGTGTTAGCAAGGTGGCTCCGCAGGTAAAGGTGCTTGCCACCAAGCCTGGAGACCTTAGGTCCCTAGAAGTCACATAAAGGTGGCAGGAGAGGACTGACTCCACAGAGTTGTTTTAGCTTCCACATGTGTGCCACGGCACACAAACATACCTACCCATACACATAGTACACATGTATAAGTAATAAGTCATACAATAAACATTCTTAAATAAATAAAATTAAGAATAGTTTCTCTTTCATTATAAAATTAAGTTGCTCGCACCTATAAGTTCATTAACAGGGAGACCACACAAGAGGTTTGCCATGATTTTGAAGCCACCCTGGGCTATAAGATGAGTTTCAGGCTAGCCTGAGCAATATGATACCCTGTCTCAAAAACAAAAACAAAAACAAGCCTTCAAGAGCTGGAGGGATGGCTCAGTGGTTAAGAGCACTAACTGTTCTTGCAGAGGACCTGGGTTCAGCCCTCAGCGCCCACACCGCAGCTCACATCTGTCTGTAACTCCAATTCCAGGAGATCCGGCACATCTTTTGGCCTCTGAGGACTTCTGCATGAATGCAGGGTGTATCATACGTATATGCAAGCACTCACATACACACATAAAATAAAGAAACACATTTAAAAAGAATCCTTTCTGGTGGAAAATTTCAGCTTGGCAGCAAATCTCTAGGAAATGACGAGGCACAAAGGTGGAAGAGGGAGTTCCGGCATGCTTTACCTGAAAGCTATTGACTCCAGTATTGCTCGGACAAGATGGTATTTACTGGTGGAATGCTTCAAACCCATAAAAGAGGCACATGCACAGGGATCATTCAGTGGGGCCTGAAGGAAGAGAGAAAAGAACATCATTTATGTTCTAAATTTCATCCACAACCTCGACATGTATCACAAAACACAGCCATGCTAGAAGAATACTATTTAAATAATTTAAAATAAATTATAATCCAAAGAGCTGATTAAGCAAGATAACTTATTTATTTATTTATTTTGAGACAGGGTCTCACCATGTAGCCCCAACTGACCTGGAACTTATTGTGTAGACTAGGCTGTCCTCAAACTCACCGAAATCAACCTGCTTCTGTCTCCTAAGAGCTGAGATTAAAGGTATATGCCAACATATTTGGCTGTTGTCTTTTGATAGAGTTCTTACATAGACAAATTTAGCCTTGAACTCAGTATGTAGGCATAGCCAGCCTTGAACCCCTGATCCTACTTCCCTCTCACAAGCCTGAGATTACAGGTTTAAGATCCAGGTTTTCAGACTGGTTTTTATACTTCTATGTACAGCCTATGTTCTTGTGGATATATGTCACATGTACTTGTAAGTGCCAGAAGTGGGCACTGCATCCCCTGAAGCCAGATTACAGGCTATTGTGAACTGGGAAGCAAATGCTAGGCCTCTGGAAATGCAAGCGGAATCCCTCCCTCACCCCTGTAAACTGTATGCTCTGTATTATTTTAGAGGTATGTGGCGAGCTGAGAAGTTATAGAGATGCTATGAAAACAAAGCCACTATAAAATCTCCGAGAATGGTTTTCCCTCAACCCTACAAGCGTGCACTACCATGTCCTGTTCTATAATATTGGAGATTAAGTCAGGACTTAATGCATCCTAGACAAGTGCTTTATTAATAGAGTTACATTCTGCTTCCCCAGACCTGAAAAATATTTACAGGAGCTGCTTTTTTTTAAGGAGTTTTTTGTTTTGTTGTTTTTTTTTTTTTTGTTTTTTGTTTTTTGCTTTTTGTATGTTTTGTTTCTGAGACAGGCTTTCTCTTTGTAACAGTTCTGACTGTCCTAGAACTCATTTTTTGTTTGTTTGTTTTGAAGACAGGGTTTCTCTGTATAGCTTTGGCTGTCCTGGAACTTGCTCTGTAGACCAGGCTGGCCTCAAACTCACAGAGATCCACCTGCCTCTGCCTCTTCAGTACTGGGATTAAAGGCGTGCACCACCACTGACCAGTTAATTTTATTCTTAATTCTACACCTGAAACTTTCCTACGACTTTGTGACAGCATTCTAAGTCAGAGGCAAGCACAACTCTGTTAATTAGCTACAAAGCTAAGTATTTCAAAGTCAGGCCTTTTACTGAGATGAGATCACTTTTTTGTTTTGATTTGTTTTGTTTTGTTTTTCGATACAGGGTTTCTCTGTAGCTTTGGAGCCTGTCCTTGAACTAGCTCTTGTAGACCAGGCTGACCTCAGACTCACAGAGAGCTGCCTGCCTCTGCCTCCTGAGTGCTGAGATTAAAGGCATGTGCTACCACTGCCCAGCCTGAGATCACTTCTGATCATGCAAAAGAACCAATATCTACCATAAAAGTTGAAAAGAATGATTGATTTTTATAAAAAAGCTAATGAAACCTAAAGAGACATTTTAGAATAAATACATAGCTATGTGTGTGTACCATAATGTCATTTTTCTTTTCTATTTCTTTTTTGTTTTATTTTTGAGACAAGGTCTCTTTATGAAGTCCTAGCCAGCCTTGAGTTTACAGAATCTTCCTGCCTCTGCCTCCACAGTGCCAGTGCTGGGATTAAAGTCGTGTACTTCCAGGGCCAGTGATTTTTTCTCATTCTCCACAGTACGTTCTCTTAAGTAAAGAATACCCATTTGCTGATACACACTGTATGTGAAGCTTTAGCCTTTAAGTTGTATAGGTTAATAAGAATTACAGGTTAATAATCATCCATGTTTGTCAAACTCATATTCATGCTAGTTAGGTTTTCTAGGTATGCAAAGATATATTCCACAAAGATAGGTAATCTTCATACACTTCAAACACTACAGAATATAGCATTTAAAATGTTTTAATAACTTGGGCTGGAGAGATGGCTCAGTGGTTAAGAGCACACTGCCTGCTCTTCCAAAGGTCCTGAGTTCAATTCCCAGCAACCACATGGTGGCTCACAACCATCTGTAATGGAGCCTGGTGCCCTCTTCTGGCCTGCAGGCATACACACAGACAGAATATTGTATACATAATAAATAAATAAATATTTTTAAAATGTTTTAATAACTTATAATTCTGTGGATGTGAGAAACGACTTCTCCTGGCAGCAGTGATCTACTCCCAAGAGGAAAATGGGCACTGAAGACAGTCCCTATGGAGTTTGTTTTCGTCTCGGCAAAACTGGCTTATTGGGGAAAAACTGCCCTTGCCTTGCCTACTGACAGTAAGCACGCTGTCCAATCCAGACACAAGGAAAAGCGACTGGTGAACCTCGCTGAGATAGGGTAGGACAGTCCTTCAAATCTTCCTGCTTCTGAAAGTGGTCTGTCAAATATTCTAGGCCTACACCCCAGGTTGGATGCCCCAATGTTACAAAAAAAAAAAACCCAAAAAACAAAAAACCTTGGGAGAATGTCCAGGTAGCCAGCTGTTTCTGTCATTTCTTGTATTTTTTTCAAAGTCACTTGCTTGTACTTCCTACTTACTCAGGTAATATTAATTTCTTCTCAGGTATTTGATGGAGTTGAAGACTAAATAGTTATAATTATAGCTTTTCTTAGTTATGATAAAAATATAAATTAGATATATAAAACTTTAGACTCACCAAGACAGGATAATTATTTTCTCTAAATTTGTCAAATACAAATAAACTAAATATTGCAACTGTTATTCTTACTTAATAACTGTTTTATTGTATGTAGTGTTACTATGGTAAAATTAAAATCTTCCTTTCTAATTGATTAGAAAGAAAGGAGCTGGGTGGTGGTGGCCCATGCCTTTAATCCCAGCACTTGGGAGGCAAAGGCAAAAGCAGATCTCTGTGAGTTCGAGGCTAGCCTGGTCTACAAGAGCTAGTTCCAGGACAGGCACCAGTAACTACAGAAAAACACTGTCTCAAAAATAAAAAAAAAAGAAAAAGAAAAAAAGAAAGAGAGAGAGAAAGAAAGGAGGAAATGATGTGGGATAGCCCCTCTGTAAGATGTGAATATATTTTATTACCATTGGTAAATAAAGAAGCTGATTTGGCCAGTAGCCAGGCAGAATAAGAGTCAGGTGGAAAATCCTGGCAGATATAAGGGAGAAGGGCAAAGTCCCAGCAGTCATTGGGGAAGCAAGATGTGAGGTAACAATCCATGAGCCTCATGGTAAAATATAGACTAATAGAAATGTGTTAATTTAGTTGTAAGAGCTAGTTAATAATAAGCCTGAGCTAATAGGCCAAACAGTTTGTAATTAATATTAAGTCTCTGAGTGATTATTTTAAAAGGGTCTCGGGACCAGGTAGGACAGAAAAATCCCCTTTTACAGCCCAACAGCTCAGAAGTGCCTATTTATAACCCAACCCTAAGCCATATTAAACATTCTATGACAAACCTGCTAACTTTTAGGTTTAGAACTGAAAGTCGACAGCAGCTGAATTCGATCACTGCAGCCAAACCATCAGGGTCTTAGAGAACGCACTGCTCGCCTACAGAATCTGTGCTAAATCAGCATAGTTTCCTCATCCTAGAATGTACCTTTCATGTTAGTTCTGTTATTCATTCACATAACAGAGTCACACCCATGTAATCAGAGTGTGACTGCTCACAAATGCTATAACTTTTTAAAGAATACCTGTAATCCATTAAACGAGGGCACAAAATAAACCCCTTCGGAGTCTTCCAGGCTCAGGGCCATTTTTTCAGTCTCAGCAGCATCTGTGAAAAGATCTGCAAAAACAAACACAGGAACAATAACAAAATCCTAAAACAAAAGGAAGAGGGTGGGGGAAGGACAAACAGAATCAAGTCACACAACCAGCAGTTAGAGGGTCCCCACGAATTAGGACTATAAAATAAAAGCTCTTCTTTAAAAGGATCAACACAAGAGGCATTCTGCCTGAACCATCACTGTGCAAAGATTTCCAGCAAAGGTTTGGACAAGAGAGACTCCCCTACAGGTCCTTCAGGGAAGTTCTGTATGCAGCAGGCCTACTTTGTTCATTAGGGATATTTGGGTAAGTTGGGGAATCCATCCTATGGGTTATTTTTGTTTGTTCCTTGTTATTGGCATTATTCCCAACTGGGTAGGGTGCTGCAATCTCAGCATTTGGAAAGCTGAGGCAGAAGAACCACCACAGGTTGAAGGCTAGCCTGGGCTACACAGTAAGCTTCAAAAGCAACAAACAAAAGATTATTCTCCTTTGGCTGGCAGTATAGCTCAGTGGTACAGTGAGTAGGTACGTCAGTGTGTTTAATATGCAGGAATTCTACGGCTTTTATTCTCAGTATACACACACACACAAACACACACACACACACACACAACAATAAAAGAAGATTCAGAGATAAGAGACAGTCCAGTTTTCTTGACATAGAAATCCTCTACCTATATAAGCTTTTTTTTCATTTGATCCAATGGGATCCACTTGATCAAGTACAAACATATCTAAGGAACCCTTGATCAAGTGGATACCAGCGGATCAAGTGAAAAAAAACTTTTCATTTCATGAGTTCAATAAGCGAGCAATAATAGACTAAAGGTCACTCCTTTACAAACCAAACAAACAAAAGGAATCAAGCCTTAATTCATTCATTAAAGTTTGTACTGAAGTGTATGACATATGGAGGAAAATGTTCAAATCTGGGAGACTGAGGCAGGAGGATTGGGAGTTCAGGGCATCTTCAGCTATATAGCCTATATATCAAATTCAAAGCCAGACAGGGCGATAAGAAGTGAGAAGAAGAGAGAAAAGGAAAAGATACAAATAGCCAAGACTATACAGAGAAAACCCTGTTTTAAAAAAAAAGCACAAGATCAACAGAATTCTCTTGTCTTGAGGTTATTTGGGGAGCAGCTGGAAGGACAGAAAAGCAGCCTACGGCAAGCAAGCTCTGTATAAACACACATAGGGAATCCATGCCTAGATGGAGACAAATCTCGATTAACACCCTGCCCCTGAGAGCCACTCGTCATCACAGGTGTGTGTAGCCCACTCATTCTCATGCCACACGGAATTCCACTGCGAGAGTCCGTAGCTCATAAATCCACTCCATAAGAATATGAAGAGTCCTGGGGTTTGGCCATGCTGCAGTTGCACGCAATCTTTTCAGCGGAAGTGGCAGACACTTTTCTGTTTACCAATACCAATGACTGGAATGGTTAGTTAAAGGAGCCTCACATTTACAACTAGCTTTGGCAAGAATGTTGAATAACTATTTAAAGTGGTTGTATTAATTTAAGATTCCTCTCAGTTGGTTCAAGAGTCCAGTGACTTCATCTTCTTCCCAGTAATTATTGTCATCATCGCTAATTTTTTATTTTAGCTATTTTGGCGGTTTCCATGACAGTTTGGGTCTCACTTCCCTGTTTACTATGCCAAAGGCGTCTCATTGGTCAGTTAGATATAAACCATGAACTTGATCCTCTGTGGACGAGGCAGCATTTTTTTTAAAGTGTCTCATGTAGCCCAGGCTACCCTAAAATTTGATATGTAGCCAAGGATGGTCTTGAATGACTACTCATTCTGCTTCTATTCTCCATGTACTGTGACTACAACCACATGCCCCCCCCCTTTTTTGAGATACATAGTTTCACCAGACGGTGGTGGCACAAGCACTTGGGAGGCAGAGGCAGGTGAGTCTCTATGAGTTCGAGGCCAGCCTGGTCTAAAGAGGGAATCTCAGGACAGCCAAGGCTACACAGAGAAACCCCATCTCAAAAAACAAAAGAGATACACAGTCTCATGTAGCCCAGGTTAGTCTAGAACTCTCTGTGTCACCAAGGATGACTTCGAATCCCTGAGACTCCCTGGTTTTACCTCTCCACTACCAGGATTACAGGCATGCACTAACATACTCAACTTATGCAGTTCTAGGGATCAAGTCAGGATTCTGTGCACCTTAGCGAAGCACTGTACCAGCTGAGCTACACTGCCAGGCTGAAGGATCTTCTGACTGGGAAAGGGGCAGAGTTCGGGTGGCAAAGCTCAGCCATCAGTCATGCAGAACTTAACTGAAGTGGCTTTATCTATTAGGTTTGTTACACCAAGAAGAGCTGGTTCGTTACACTAAAGAAAGACAAAGACAATCAAAGTTGAAACCAAGTTAATAAAGGTCATTTGCGGTTGAGTGCGCGGCTAAGCAGCATAGTGCCTGCCTAGAACATGCCAGGCTTGATCCCGAACACTGCAATCAACCCATCAGTGTGGCATCTACAAACTTTACTCCATGACAGAGATCGGATTCATTAAGGTTTTATTTTTGGTTTTTTTTTTTTTTGCTTTAAATTTTATTTGTGTGCATTGGTATGAAGGTGTCAGATCCCCTGGAACTGGAGTTACAGACAGTTGTGAGCTGCCATGTAGATGCTGGGAATTGAACTCATGTCCTCTAGAAGAGCAGCCAGTGCTCTTAACCACTGAGCCATCTCTTCAGTCTCTAGATCCATTAAGTTTTATCCATTTGGTCAGAATGTCCAGAGGACAAATTAAAATACCTCTGGTATTTCAAAATCACATGTTTTTAGAAATTTACTTGGGATGGAGGTAGGGGAACCAAGGTCATTTCCAGCTTCAAAGAAAGTTCGAGATCAGCTTACACTACATGAGACCCTTTCTCAGCCCTCTTGACTCTCCCCAAATCTACCCTTCAAAAAAAAATGGGGCTGTGAAATGGTTTAGCAGGTAAGGGTACTTGTTACTAAGTCTGATGACCTAGGTTTGATCCCCAGAAGCCACACAGTGGAAAGAGAGAACCATAACCAACTCTTCCAAGGTGACCTCTAACCTCCACTGTGGCATTCTTGCACACTTAACAATAAATAAATAAGTAGGAAAAAACCATATCTAATAGCTGGATATGGTGATACATGCCCATAATCCTAGCATTTAGGAGATAAAGACAAGGAGCCCAGGAATTCAAAGCCAGTTTCAACTTACAGAGAAAATTTGAGGATAACCAGGGCTACAAAAGACTTGCATCCCCCCCCTCCCAAAAAAAGGTCATGTTTAATTTTTACAATCAAGACATGTGCTGGGCGGTGGTGGCACACACCTTTAATCCCAGCACTCCAGAGGCAGAGGCAGGCAGATCTCTGTGAGTTCAAGGCCAGCCTGGTCTACAAGAGCTAGTTCCAGGACAGGCTCCAAAGCTACAGAGAAACCCTGTCTCGAAAAACAAAAAAAAAAAACAAAAAACAAAAACAAACAAAAAAAAAGAGGTCATGACGCCAAGACATGCATGTAAAATCAAAACTAGACAGCTGGCTGGATGCTTTAATTCCAACATTAGAGAAGCAGAGTTCAAGGCCAGTCTTGGCAACATGATGAGACCCTGTGTGAAAAAACAAAATCAAAAAACCTAAACAGTTAGCTGCTTACGCAACAAAGAAACAATAAACATTCTTTACTGTTGTTCCATTCTTGCTTGAAGAAATTCTCTAAATGATCTTCTGTTGGAATTGTTCTCCACTGGGCTTTCTGGTGAAGCTTTTGGAATAAGCACCCTTCACACTGGGCTCTGTCTTCCACTGAATGCATCTAAGGATTCTGCACGGAATTCGAGGCAGAGCTATCTGAGGACTCAGAACAGGCTGCAGGCAGTGGGAAGACACAAAGAGCCACCAAACTGCCAGTCAGTTTCCTGTCCTTAGTCTCTCTGGTGTCTCCTGGCGTAGACCAGGACAGTCTGAACCCTGAAAACCTCATCTACACTGGCCTCAACTATAAAGCACTTCTAGCATGGCAAGCAGGAGTTGGGGGTTCTACTGGTCACTCTGGGGAGAGCTCTACTTTTTGCTTTCAGAGTCTTTTCTTTCTTTGAAGTAACAGCAACCGCAACCTCACAGCCCAGGACAACAGCCCCCAGCAAGGGGATGAGGTCGCAGAGTCTGAGTACACGGGAGGGCAGGCTGCACCCACTCCAGGCAGTCCTCTGTCTGGCAACACACACAGGAGCCGTCTTAACAAAAACTCAGGATGAGGGCTGAGGAGATGGCTCAGTGGGTAAGTGTGCTAACTGTGCAAGCAGGAGGACCCAAGTTCAAATACACTGGACCCATATAAAAACTGGCCAAGGTTTCGTATGCCTGTAACTCAAGCACGGTGGGAGCAGGCTCACTGACCAGCCACCAAGGTAAACAGGTGAGCTTTGCCTTCAGGAGAGACCCTGCCTTAAAGAAATAAACCAGGGCTGGGAAGATGGCACAGCAGTTAAGGGCACTGGTTGCTCTTCCAGAAGTCCCAGGCTTGATTCCCATCCCAGCACCCACAGCGTGGCTAACAGCCATCTGAAATTCTAGTTCCTGGGCATCCACTGACTCCTCTGGCCTCCGAGGGCACCAGGCACATATATGATGCACAGATGTACATGTAAGTAAAACATCTACACAGATTAAATAAATAAATACAACTTTTTAAAGTTAGGAGAAGAAATTAAAACTTTTTTCTTCTTTTTTTCTGTTTTTTTTCCCCCTATTAATCTTATCTACACGGATCTATGATGGATAGTGGAAGCTTGTGTGTCGTTCTGCAGGCCAGCAGAGGGCACTGACAGACGGTAAGGAACTACTTGCGGCGGCCGGGACTTGAACTCAGGACCTCTGGCAGAGTGGGCAGCGCTCTTAACCTCTGAGCCATCTCTCCGGCTGTTTTTTTGTTTTTTGTTTTTTCTGGTTTTTCAAGACACAGTTTCTCTATGTAGCTTTGGAGCCTTTCCCAGAACTAGATCTCATAGACCAGGCTAACCTCAAATTCAGAGATCCAACTGCCTCTGCCTCCTGAGTACTGGGATTAAAGTTGTGCCCCACCACCACTTGGCTTAAAACCTTTTTTTTAAAGACAGAGTCTCACTATGTAACCATAGTTTCCTGTATGTTATCATTCATGATGCTGGTGACTCTAAGCTGCATGGGTGCCCTGCAGTGGGAGAGAGACAGATACGCCATGTGGAGAGAGCTTGGATATAGAGTTTATTTAGTGTGTGGGGTGTATGAAGAGAGAGGGAAAGAGAAGAAAGAAGGGAGAAAGGGGAAGAAGTGGGGGAGAAGGGAGAGAGGCAGAAGCCACCTCTACAGAGAGAGAGCAAAAAAGCTGGCTGGAGAGGAGGAGGATATGGGCAGGGCTTGTCTCTTAAAGGGACAGGGTACCCAGGTAGACCAGGCAAGATTTAAATTCACAGATACCCACCTGCCTCTGCTGGGATTAAAGGCATGCACTGCTATGCCTGGCATAAAATTAAAAATATTTTTTGCTGGGCGGTGGTGGTGCCTTTAATTCCAGCACTCAGGAGGCAGAGGCAGGTGGATCTCTGTGAGTTCAGGGCCAGCCTGGTCTATAAGAACTAGTTCCAGGACAGGCTCCAGAGTTACAGAGAAACCCAGTCTCGAAAAAAAAAATAAACAAACAAATATATATATATATTTAATATATGTATATTTTTAATAGTATGGCTTTCAGTTTACTGTTTTAATGGGATTCCTGAGTGTCCAAACAAGAGAGTCTCTGATTCTTATGCCTTCTCTTAGACTCTTTTCCTTCTGTTTATCTTGTCCAATTCTAATATGTTGGGTTTTGTTTTATCTTACTATATTTTATTATTATCCTTTAGACAACTGTTTGTTTTCTAATGAGAGACAGAAAGGGAATGGATCCAAGTAGGAAGGGAGGTGGGGAGGAACTGGAAAGCGGTAAGGGGGGGTGTTAGGTCTCAAACCTGGGACAAATGACTAACTGAGTGCCTATTTAACAAATCAAGGAGGACTCTGGCCACCTGTTACAAAGTCCTGGCTCCTCAGCACTTCTCACCCTGCCCCCTACCTGAACTCTCCAGCCCCTACCCTTCACTGCCCCTCCTCCAATAACTGCTCTGCCCTATATAACCTCAGCCAGTTTGGCTGTGTGGTCTCCTGGCATTTTGGCCCGTGACTACTCTCTTGACTCGCCTCTCTTCTCTTCCTCTCTCTCAACTCTCATGGCCCAGTTCAGTCTGGACCCTTCTGGATGCCCCTGGTCATGCTCTTCCTCTGATCTACAATAAACTTTCTTTTCAATCCATACCTCAGAGTGGCCATGTCCTGGTTGTTTCCATTCAAGGGAAAACTGTAATCAGGATATACTATGTATGTAAAAAACAAAAGCAAAAACTATTTTCAATAAAAGGAAAAAAGCCACAAAACAAAACAACAACAACAAAAGACAGTGTGTGGGGGGGGTGGGAGTCAGGTCAAGGGCACACAGAAAGGCTTCCCTTTTCTTCCTTTTCTCGCTCATCCCTCTTGCCTTGTAGTTGTGGAATGTGTTCAGCAGAGGGAGACTAAAACACACTACCTAGCCAGGACATCAGGGCGCAGCAGGCCAAACTGTCAGGGAGATCCCTGAAAGAAAGGCATTCAAGATCTTTTTTAAAGGCTTGACCTCCCTCTCCACCAAGAGCTGCTCATGTGAAGAAGATGTGACCACAGATAAAAAACCAGAATCATGGAGAACAAACCTCTAGGTTGAACACTGCCAAGACTTGCCACCAGGTGGCACAAGTGAGAGACAGAGCTTGTCTGGGGGAAATTACAGCCTCCATCAGTTTCTGGGTTGTATAAGCACGTGTAGGAAGCCCTGGGGAAGAAGCCAGTAAGCCATCTTCCTCCTGGTTCCTGACTTCCCTCAATGGTTGACTGTGGTCTGAGTGTAAGCACAGTTAATCCTCAAGTTGGTTTCAGTCAGTGTTTGTTTGGTTTTGGTTTTTGAGACAGGGTTTCTATATGTAACAGGCTGTCCCAAACTCATTTTGTAGACCAGGCTGGCCTCGAACTCACAGAGATTCACCTGCCTCTGCCTCCCGAGTGCTGGGATGAAAGGCGTGCACCACCACTGCATGTCTTTCGGTCAGTGTTTCATCACAGCGGCAGACTAGCTAGGACGGTCTCACTGTGACCCAGGTTGACCTGGAGTTTACAACATCTCTTCTTCTTTACCGTCTTTAGTGCTTAGATTACAGGCATACAAAAAATCCCCTCCTCTAAGAGGCCAACTTCCTTTCTCTAGGGAAGGAGTCAGAGAACAGGGGCCATTCATTACTTCAAGTAAAACAGTGTGGGATGTGTACTGACAACGAAGTCTAATGGGGATTGCTTGGGGCAGGCAGACGTGACTGGGACCAGCAATTAAAAGTGATCCCGCTAAGAAAGACATCCCCAGAAGCTTATCAGCTGGGGCAGTGGAGCTGAGAACTGCCACCACTGTAGAAGAGAAGCAGGGCATTCGGGCATGCTTTCCCCACTCCTCCTCCCACAGTGGTCCTGGGTGTTTGGACCACTCCATGACCGAAGGCTTCCTTCACCTGACCACCAGCCTAACCATGTCTTGTTTGTTCGTTTTGTTCAACACAGGCTTTCTCTGTAACTGGAGCTCAGTCTGTAGACCAGGCTGGCCTCCAGAATGCTGGAATTAATGGCATACCCCACCATGGCCCCAGCCAGTCGAACCACTTTTTTGATTTGTTTTGTTTTTTAGAGACAGGGTTTCTCTGCGTAACCATCCTGGTTGTAACTCACTCTGCAGACCTGTCTGGTCTGGAACTCAGAGATCCACCTGCCTCTGCCTCCCGAGTTAGTCTCTCTCTCTCTCTCTCTCTCTCTCTCTCTCTCTTGATTTTTCAAGACAGGGTTTCTCTGGAGCTTTGGAGCCTGTCCTGGAACTCACTCTGCAGATCCAGCTGTCTCTGCCTCCCGAGTGCTGGGATTGGGGTTAAAGGCGGCATGTGCCACCACTACCACCTGGCTGTGCCACCAGTACCCAGCCAGTCTAACCATTTTTAAAGCCGCTTTCTGACCCTCCCTGGAGAAAGCCCTCACTCTGCTGCCGCTCCACTTAAAAGTTAGCACTCATATAGATGTATTGTAAATAGATACATATATGTGTGTTTTAAGCTTAAAATTTTAGCAATCAAACTCAGGGCCTTAAACATGCTAGGGCACTCTACCACTGTATGAAATCCTAGCCTATCTATTTCTTTATTTATCGTTTTCATGGACAGGCCGCTCTCGTTTGTCTGGCCGGGCGCTCAGTATGTGGCTCAGGGTAGCCTCAAATTAAAATACCCCTCCAGGGAGCTGACGTAATGGTTGGCCCATCTCTCTTGTCTTACTTTACTGCTCTATTACCTAGGCTATCCCTGAAGAACTTCCGTTCACGCAATCCTCCTGTCTCAGTAGCTATGCCTAAAGATACATACCACTGCCCCCACATCAGTATTTGTTTCTTAATTTCCACTTAATGTCTGTCTTTCTTGGAGACTGGAACTTCCATGAGAGCAGGAGCGGCACCCACACCATCCAGGATACAGTCCAGGCTCATCCCAACCACCCACCTGCTCATGAATGAAGCTCGCAGGTGTGCTGTGCTTGTAAGACTGAAATAATAAAGGCAGGCGGGAGAAGGGCGGCAATGCAGTGAGGCAGAAAGTCTAGAGAAGGGCTTGTGCAGAACACCTGTGGTGCCGGTCCTGCTGAGGCTACAGGTGTGTGTGTGTGCGTGTGTGTGTGTGAACACCCAGTATGAAGAATGACTTAAAACAGCCTTTTCACCCCACTCTGAGTTTTCCCACTCTTTCAAGGGTAGAAGGGCAGGAGGAGGTGGCAACAAAGATCTATGGCTTGTGTAGAGCCTGGGAGGACTAGCCCGACAAGCTATTTTCCAGAATACAGTTTACCATTTTTTTCAATGTACTAATTAAAACTCTCAGAGAGGGACACATCAAATAATGTTTACTTTTTATGTGGATTTCAGACAACTGGAGTAGATATCAGTTATAGCCAGACTGAATTTAAAGGTAAATCTTCAACTGGCTGCCCTCTCCGCTGGCTGAAACAATTGTTTCATTTCGACAGTTCAGGAAGGGCTTGTCTCCAATTTGAGCCACCTGCTGCCTCTCAAGGTCAGGGTGTTGGCTCCTCACAGAGGTTTTCTGCTGTGAGAATCCCCAGGCACAGCACCCACCCCACCCCAGTTGACTAGCAAAGCTTCTGTAATGAGCATGAGGCATCACGGGGAACTTTCGCCAATGAATGAATATGAAATTAAAGAAATAGTCTAGGTTTTTCTTCCTCTGTAGGTAAAACTGAAAAGCATGAACTAAAAAGAGAAGAAATACGTTATATATTTGTATATATATATATGTAATATATAACGTATTTCTTCTGTGCTGGGCAGTGGTGGCGCATGCCTTTAATCCCAGCACTTGGGAGGCAGAGGCAGGCAGATCTCTGTGAGTTCGAGACCAGCCTGGTCCACAAAAGCTAGATCCAGGATAGGCTCCAAAGCCACAGAGAAACCCTGTCTCGAAAATAAAATCAAAAGGAAGGAAGGAAGGAAGGAAGGAAGGAAGGAAGGAAGGAAGGAAGGAAGGAAGGAGAAAGGAAAAGAAAATGGAAGAAAGGAAGGAAGAGAAGGAGAGGGGGAGTCATGGACAGGAGCGCATAGCTGGAATAGCAGGATTATAGGGAGAGGAGTAGCTGTGGGGAGGGAAGCCCACGAGCTAGTAAAGTTTAGTGTAGGCGAGAAGATGAGAAGGGCTCGGATGCCATGGGCTTTGACTCTGAGTTGTACAACAGGCGCTAGTTTGTACTGAGGGAGCCTGAAGGTCAGCTTGGGCTTTGGATTGCTAATAGGCACCACAGTCAGCCATTTTGTTCTTTTTTCCTTTTGGAATTCGGGGAAATCGAGTTTCTTTTGGACCTGACAACTTTTTACTTTATTTATTGGGGGGGGGCACGAGTATGGGTCGATGCCGGTGTGGGGATCAAAGGACAATCTGTATCAATCAGCTCTCTCCTTCCGTCAGACGGGTTCTGGGTACCTCACTCAGGTAAACAGCCTTGTACTCACTGAGTGCCTTTACCCAAGACATCCCACTGCAAACTCGCGGCAGACTTCTGGGGTTTTAAAGATATAGCTCAAGGATGTTAAAAGCAATGCACGTAAGAAAGGAGACTTCGGGTTAAGTAGCTCTGAAATAAACTTTTCTTCCCTGGTAAGTTAACTGTAAGTGAAGGTTAATTATGTAAAACAAAGAGCCTCAGTGGAACTGCCAAATCCCCGCCTGACAAAGGAAGCAGACAGGTGTGACAAGGTCTGCAGGCAGTTAGGAACTCAGAGATTCCTGACAAGACGGTCAGCAGGTGATAAGAACATCTGCCTTGGCCTTGAGGTTACAACAGATTTGCTGATGGAATTTTCCACCCCCAAAGTTCCCTTTTCTGCCCTATAAAATCAAGCTCCCTGCTACCCCCCCCCTCAGTCCCCACTCCCACAGAGGCACTGCCGTCCTTAATGTTCTAATAATGACATCCCCTTCAGCTGGGTCAGTTTTCCTCTTCTGTCATTTTTCAATAGCCACAGGCAATCCTCATCTAACAGCAGCTTGTGACATTGGGTGCAGCTCATGGGGGGGGGGAGGGGACAGGCAGGGATGTAGTTCTGGGGTAAAGTGACTGCCTAGTACTTGTGCGAGATGTCGGGTCTGATCCCAGGAAAGGGATCACTTGGGATTGTTCTCTGAGAGTGTTTTCTGTCAGCAGGATTATATTTTCCTTAATAAATCAGCTTATTCCAACCCTTCAAGTACAAAATCACAGACCACATCATACATCCGTGAATGACAGTCACTAGAGATAGTCTGGAATCGTCCCTGTTATCGGGTTTTGTTGTTGTTGTGTTGTTGTGAATCTGACTCGCGTTAGTTACCTGGGAAGAGGAACCTCAGAGAACATAGCTGTCAGAATGCCTATAGGCCAGCATGTAGAGCATTTTCTACACTAACGATTGATGAGGGAGGGCACCTAGCAGTGCTACCCGCACGGAATGTGGTCCTGAGCTGTGTAAGAAATCAGGCTGAGGAAGCCGTGGGCAGCAAGCTAGTGGGCAGCATTCCCCCATGCTCCCTGCCTCAGTTCCTGTTCTGGCTTCCCTCCATTGACTGTGACTTGGGATGTATAAACCAAATGAACCCTTTCCTCCCCACCTTGCTTTGGGGTAGTGTTTTATGACAGCAATAGAAAGCAGACTAAGACAGGTATATAGTTCACATTTTGTACATGAAATATGGTTTATAATATACAGGCTGTTTGCTATTCATAATGGCCAAAAGGCAAAAGCAGAGACTGGCACAATGGTTCAGTGCCTTATGCTGTCAGAGGGGGCTGACTCCCCAGGGCTGGCAGACGGCTCAGTGCTGCTGAACTTAACAACCTGTGTGGTGGAGAAAGAGACAGAGACAGGGAGAGAGACAAAGACAGACAGAAAAAGAGACAGACAGAGAGAGACAGAGAGAGAAACAGAGACAGAAAGACAGAGACAAAAACAGACTGAGACAGAGTGATCAAGACCCACCTCTCTTGGATTGACCTCTGAGCTCCACCCTTTCCCCTTCACACACACACACACACACACACACACACTAAAATGTAACTTAAAAAATAAAATAGGTAGGTGTGGTGTGAATGCCTTTGATCCCAGAAGTGAGACAGGTAGAGCTTTGTGCACCGGCAGCCAGGGTGGTCTACATGGGGAGTGAGTCTCAGGCCAGTCAAAGCTGCATACTAAGAAAGACAAACAAGCAACACATAAGGAGAGCTGACTCCTCCAAGTTCCTCCACTCACGTCATGGAACACACACATGTAATAAAAATGCACTAAAAATTACTAAAGACGAAAAACAGCTGAAAAGGTCACCAGCAGATGACAAACTATGAGGTAGTCACATAGTGGAGTGCTAGTCACCAGTGAGGAGTGACCATGAAGACACCCTGTGGAAGCCGCCGGTGCTGCAGAGCACAGTCCACGGCTTGGTATGAAATGTCCAGAGCAAGCAAGTCCACAGAGGCAGAAATAGACCACGGCAGCAGCTTCTAACCAGGACGAGGAGCTAAGATTAGAGCCCCGCTAATAGGTGAGCTGTTTACATTAGGGGAGACCTTAAAGTTCCCCGACAGTGGTGGCAGTGGCATACACCTTTAATCCCTGCACTCGGGAGGCAGAGGCAGGCAGATCTCGGTGAGTTTGAGGACAGACATGGCAACAGAGAAATCCTATCTTTAAAAACTCAAATAAGTAAATAAATTAAAAAATAAAAAGCATGCATGACTATAGTCTTTACTTTTTCTTTTCAATTCCAAGTCTTAATACCTAGCCTTTACCTAATATTTTAAAAATAATAATAGTCTATATTTTCTACTAATACATGTTACTTTATTCTAATGTCTCATTTGAAAGATCTATTCTTTTTGCCTATTGGTCTAAAACCTGTGGCAACCTTGAATTCAAGTCCAGCCCGTGGATTCTGTTTAAAGGTGACTTACCTAATTTTTGAGCCCATATTATAGCGGTACCCGTGTCTCCTGCATTGCCTTCAGCTAAACATACAACTTCTTGTCCAATCTTCCATCCAATTAATGGATAAAAGCCTTAGAAAGCAAACAAGCAAACCAATAATGTAAGTCAAATAACAACTGCATGACTCATGGCAGCACCAACCATAACTTCATCGTCTAGTGATACAAACAACCACAAAGTGCTTATGCACTAAGCCTCCTGAGTACAAATCCCAGCCCTCACTAGGTGGGGTCTTAAGGTTTCTGGACTTTCCGCCTTGGTTTCTGCAGGTGAATGAGGCTACCCGAGAGAGCTGCTGTAGGCATAGGCAGAGTTAACTCACAACGGAACAAGCCCAATGCCAGGCATACAGTATTATACAATGAATGTGGAGAGCAGTTTCTGCTTCTGTTCTTTGTTTTGCTGTTGGATGCTGGTCTTGGTTTGGGGAGCTGGGAATTGAACCGAGGGCCTGGTGCATGCTGGGTAGATACTCGACCACTGAGCTATGTCCCCAATCCCTAGCTATTCGTTTTTGATAGCTACAGATACATCCACACCTCTAGAAACATGGCGGTGAGTGTTGTAATTGCAAACTAAAGGTTCCTAGAGAGAACCGTGCGGGAGCACTAACCACACCGTGTGTCTACTTGTGGTCTCCATGCAAAGTCCCAAGTCAGGACAGTGAAATACAGTGACAAACGTTTTCTAGCTTTGACCCTTGCCAGCTAGGGGAAAGGGACCAGGCTGTAGAGTGGAGGCAGGAAAAAAAAATTTTAAATGCATCTTTGACAATGCTGGGGATGAGGTGTAGCTTAGTTATCCAAGTGCTTGCCTGGCCTGCACGAAGTCCTGTGTTCTACCTGAAACACTATATTAACCAGGCCCGGTGGCAAAGCTAGAACCCTAGCATGGGGGAAGTGGGAGCAAGGGGATCAGTGGTTCCAGGTCGTCTCTGTCTACATAGCAAGTTCAAGGCCGGGCTAGGCTACGCGAGAACTCAAGTCTCAAAAAACTAAAAAGGCCTTAAACGTGTTTTGATCACTTGATGGCAACGATCACCCCTGAAAGTTTCTAACATATAAGTAAAAGAAAATAGGGCTGGATCCCAAGGCGTACAACACTTGTCTAGCATGTTAAAGCCTGGGTTGGATTCCCCAGAAGCACACCAAAATAAATAAATAATTGAGAAAAAGAGAGATTTAGACTACAATAGTAAAATTTAAACAAATATAACATGTAATAAAATAAATATTTGGAAAGCTGACCAAAATAGCCTAATCCATCTAATTATTTTTTTTTTTTATCTATAACATCTTCAGGGTTTTTTGTTTTTCGAGACATTTTTCTATATAGCTCTGGCTGTCCTAGAACTTGTTCTGTAGACCAGTATGGTCTCAAACTCAGCAATCCACCTACCTCTGCCTCCCAAGTGCTGGCATTAAAGGCATGCGCCACTGCCACCTGGTGACATCTTCATTTTTAATGCTGCTAACTTATTTTAATTAATGTAAAGGTAATGGGGATTACTTAACTCTAATAATAAAAATATATCAGAGAATACTTTTAACATAAAATGGAAAATTAGAGCAGGGCAGTGGTGGTGCATGCCTTTAATTTCAGCACTCTGGAGGCAGAGGTGGGCAGATCTCTATGAGTTCAAGGACAGCCTGGTCTACAGAGTGACTTCCAGGACAGCCAAGGCTACACAAAGAAATTCTGACTCAAAAATCAAAAAAAAAAAAAAAAAAAAAAGAAAAGAAAAGAAAAAAGAAAAACAGAAAACTGAGCAAGTTAGTAAGCAGCAGGCTTATGCATCAGCTCCTGCCTCCAGGTTCCAGCCTCATTTGATTTCCTGTCCTGATTTCCCCTGACTTCCCTTCATTATAGACTGAGACATGGAACTGTAAACTGAATTAAACCCTTTCCTCCCCAAGTTGCTTTGGTCATGGGTTTTATCACAGCAATAGAAACCCTAACTAAAACAAGTACTGATTACAAATAAATACATTAAGAGAAAACAAGAATATTCTGAAGCTTGTTATTTAAAAGATGAATTTCTTTCTATAACTGTAGTTATAACAGAGGTACAACACTAAGAGCACTAGATTAGCACAACACTAATGAACAAGATATTCATTTGTTTGCCTTTGATACAGGACCTCAGTATGTAGCTGTTCAGGAACACAGCATATGTGGTCAGGACAGCATCCTACTTCATTGTTCCAAGTGCTGGGATTAAAGCTGTGTGTATCTAGCCGGGAATAGTGGTGCACGCCTTTAATTCCAGCACTGGGGAAGCAGCGGCAGCCTGGTCTCTGAGTCTGAGGCCAGACTGGTCTACAGATTGAGTTTCAGGACAGTCAGGGGTGGGGTGGCGGCAGTATATGCATCACAAAGAAACAGTATAATTTTTATTTTAGTAACAAGATATATCCTGATTATTTACCTCCATTAGAATGCTGAGGGCTGTTTCCTGTATTAATATCCAAAAATGTCCCGGTGCCCATGGTTAATTTCACGTCTCCTGTCTGGAAGCAGCACTCTCCAAACATGGCCGACTGCTGGTCACCAACCTGCCAAGGTTCAACGGTCAGATGCACACTCTCCCAGCCTACTTACCAGCGTCCATCTCCTCTTACAGGACGCTCAGGGCCATACTTCACTGACTTTTTTTTTTCCCCGCCATTTCCTTAAGACAACAGCTGCATAGTTCAGGGTTTCTCTGGGCAGCACTGCCGGCAGCTGACCAGTCTAAGGGTTTCTGGTGCCAATCTACTTCATTACTTTAATAAATATAATTTTAGAAGTGTCAGTATAAAAATTATACCAAAAAACTGCCTTTCCATTTTCAGCTCAGAGGTTTCATTCGTCAAGATAACTGATCTCACAAATTTCTCCTTTACCAAGAGCAACAGGTACAATAAAGTGTGGAGCTTACACCGCCCATGTCATAAACAGCTATTTCTTTTTCTTCCTTTTTTTTTTTTTCAAGTCAGGGTTTCTCTGTATCGCCTTGGCTGTCCTGGAACTCCTTCTGTAGACCCCGCTGGCCTCTGACAATTCAGGGATTTACCTGACTCTGATTCCCAAGTGCTGAGATTAAATGTGTGTGTCTCCACCACCTGGCCTAAACTTCCATTTCTTGTTTTAAAAGTTTAAAATTTTGTTACCATGGCTACATGTAAACATACATAAAGCTGCCTATTTGACTTCCGACAGTCCTGGAAATCGACTCTCAGGCCTCACACGCACTCACGAGTTCTCTACACTGTTACACTTGGGACTCTATTTTTATTCTTCTTAGAGACAGGCTGCCATGTTTACCAGGGTGGCCTAAACCTTCTTCTCGTGCCCCAGCCTCTGAGCAGCTAGGACTATTAGGCACACATCACTGCAGAACGCTTGCCTTATCTGCATACGGCCATGGTCACTAGCACCATATTAAACAAAGAAATAAAATAAATAAAAATAGGGCTGGCAAGATGGCTCATCAGATAAATGCATTTGCCACTAACCCTGACACGGAGTTTGATCCTTGGGACCCCCACACGGTGGAAACAGAGAACTAACTCCTGGAAGTTGTCCTCTGACTTCTACATGCATGCCACGGTATGTACACACAGACATACAGACACACACATACAAAAAGTGATAAATGTTTAAAAAATAAAAGATAGACCCTTTTTTAGGTTAAGCATAGTTGAACACACAATTCCAGCACCGGAGAGTCTGAAGAGAGCAATTTAAGTCAGAGGTAAGCCTGGACTAAATACAGAATCATGCCCCTCCCCCCAAAAAACAATAAAAACAAAGCCACCTGGGCAGGGGAGCACATGCATGCAATCCCAGCACTTTGAAGACTAAGTGGCTTACACAGAATTGAAGGCTAGCCCAGGCTACATAATAAGACCCTGTTATTCATAAGTCAACAACTTCACTTTAAAAATCAAAGTAACCAAAGTGCCTCTCCCATTTTATTCATCTCAGCCATAGCTTAACCTGAGAGTGAATCTATTCTCAGCAATTGTTTTAGTTTTCGACCGGCATCTACTCGGGCAGTTGCATGCTAAGCGTTCTGTAACCGCTGACTCCAGCTTCCTCCTCTGATGTCAACTGCTTATTTACTGAGTTGGGCTGCTTGGATGAAATGTAAATAGCGGCCCTTCCCTGGTTTTAAAACCACAGCATCAACAGAAGTAACATAATCCTCAGAACATGGTATCTCTAGAAAATGTAACAGTTGGGACCGGCTACAGAGTCCTTCCACTGTCAAAGTCTGGCCAGTGGTCCTCCACTCCGAGCACAAGGGCTGCTTCTCATTCTATGCACAACCCTTTCAACTGAAAAGAAATGAAAGAGCTACTAGCCATAACGTCTGTTTCTTCTTCAGTGCTGATACTGAACCCAGGGCCTCATACATGGTGGCAAAAGCTCTAACTGAGACCCCACTGAGGACAACAGGTTCTCACTATGTAGCCCTGGCTGTCCTAGAATGCTATACAGACCAGTCTTGAACTCATAAAGATCTTCCTTCCCATGCCGCTGGGTACTGGGATTAAAGCCCCGTGAGCCACCACACCTGGCTCAGGCATTAGTTTTAGTCTACGGAAGACCTTGTGTTTCTCTTAAAGCTGCTTCCCAACTATTCAAACATATTCATTTAGTTTTCACTCCCATGTCTTCTACTTACCAAGGCAACCACTGGTATAGGCACACCAAATATCTCTTCATCCACTGATCCAAAATTATGGCTTCAAATAAGATTGATGAAAGAGTTAATTGTTGCTCTGGACACGGTCATTCTAAAACCCAGCAAACTGCTTTTCATACAGGCTACAGAGTTACAGAGCTGATGCAGAAGCATCAAAAGCACAGAAAAAAAAATCCCTTTCCCCAGCAAAGCAAAAAGAATTCAAAGGCAGTTTTGTAGGTCTGTGTCTGACGCTCACATTTACCTTGTGTCCTTCACAGGAGGCAGGATGGAGAGCGGTAAGGAAACTATAGTGGCTACGAGCTTGCTCCAACACATCTGGGCATGAAAATATGGCGTCAGGATAAGTAAGCTTGAAGGCATCAAACCTCTACCCACATTGCAAAAATCACTTTGTACGCAATAAACTACAATCAGTTAAAAAGAATCTAGCCTAAATTACAGAAAAAGCTGTGATTCAGAAAAGAAGGATAAAAGTCTTTACCCCAAATGGATCAAAAAATCCAGTTGTACTGGCATTTGAATAATCCGTGGCAAACGCAGAACCTAAATTTACATTAGAAATAACACACTTATTATCAGGTAATAGAAATCATCTAACCTTGGTGTATAATCTAGACCATTGTCTACCTTTAAATTTACCCTAAAATGAACGCTTGCAACATTCAAGTTTCCAGGAAAATTCCCATCAAATCTTTATGAACCTTTAGAGCTTTGTCTTTTAAGATTTTATTTAAAATTTTCAAAATTACAGTTATGTATGCATAGCGTATATGTGTGTGTATCACGGCACACAAGTGCAGAGAAGAGGGCAGTTCCAGGGATCTGCTCTCCCTTTCCACCATGGGTCCCAGGGGTCAGAGTCAGTCCTCAGGCTGGGCAGCAGATGTCTTCCTGCTGGGCCTTCTCACCAGCACCCCCCAACCCCCATCACACACCACTGTCTGCATATGGAGGTCAGGGAACAACTTCGTGGAGGCCGCTCTCTACCATGTGGGCTCTAGGGACTAGCTCAGGACAACAAGCTCGGCAGAAGCCATCCTTATCAGTTAAATCATCTTGCCAACCCCTGAATGCTACAAAAGCAGTTTTATTAGATAAGACTTGAGGATCCTGAGTTTGAAGGGAAGAGGTGTAGAAGTATTAACTGCGTCCCCCTATCATATCCAAGTACAGTGTTACCCCTGCTTTACTTATTTCTTCAAAATTTAAAGTTATATTTACTTTATGTGTATTAGTGTCTTGACTGCATGGATGTCCGTGCACTACACGCATGCCTGGTGCCCTGGGAGTCAGAAGAGGGCGCTGGGTCCCTGCAACTGGAGTTAGGCATGGTTGTGAGCCAACATGTGGGTCTCTGGCACTTTACAGCTGAGCCACCATTTGAATCCCTTATTTTTTTCAAGTTAGCACACACACACAATCAACATGTTTCTTCATGGCATTTTCATATATGTTAGTATACTTTATTCTAATTTGTCTCTCCCCTATGCCCCATACCCTTTCTAATGTTCCCCTTCCTTCCCCTCCCCTAGACAGACTGTTCTTTTGATCTGATGTCACGTGTATTCCCATCACCCTCTTTGTTCCTATCCCTGAAACATCTCTTCCTTCTCTCTCATGACCCTCTGGTTTAACGACCCAGTCTCTCTCTCTCTCTCTCTCTCTCTCTCTCTCTCTCTCTCTCACACACACACACACACACACACTTAAATACAGCTGAATGCAACTGCATTTTATGCTGTGCCACACTTTTCTTGTATTGATTCATGTGTTGGTGGACTTCTAGGCTGCTTTCTTTCCTTGGCTATAAAGAGTACAACAATAAACGCAGATGTGTAGGTATCTCTGTGGCATGCTTAGAGTCCTCCGGTCACACACCTGAGTGGGAAAGCCAGGCCATAAGGCAATTCTCTTCTTGCTTGTTGAGCATCGCCCGGTCTGGCTTCCACCGTGGCCGCACAGGCTCACGTTCCCAGCAACAGCAGTGAATGCGGATTCCTCCTCCCACATCCGCATAGCATTTGCTGCCATTTATCTTCTGTGTTTTATTTTGAGACAGGGTCTCTCTCTATTGGCTTGGATAGCCTGGAACTTGTTATGCAGACAAGGGTGGCCTTGAGCTCCCAGAGATTCACTTGTCTCTGCCTCCCAAAGGCAGGGATTAAAGGCCTGAGCCATGACAACTGGCTTTATTTATCCTCTTGACAACAGTCACTCTGATCTGGGCAAAATGGAATTCAAAGCCATTTCAATTCGTATTTCCCCCAGGACTAAACATACTGAACACTTTTAAAAATAATTGTTGGGCATTTCTTTTTCTTCTTTAAGATGACGGGGGGGGGGCTGTGCTTAAATTTTACATTCTTTAAATATTCAGATATTAATCCCTGGTCTGATGTGTAAGTGGCAAAGATTTTTCCCACTCTGCAGGATGTTTAAGTGAATATTTCCTTGGCTGTGCAGAAGCCTTTCACTCCGAGCAATCCTATTCGCCAATTACTGGGATTATTTCAGGGCTAACAGAGACCTTTCCAGAAAGTC
The DNA here is from genome assembly GCF_982192425.1 of Myodes glareolus. Taxonomy (NCBI): domain Eukaryota; kingdom Metazoa; phylum Chordata; class Mammalia; order Rodentia; family Cricetidae; genus Myodes; species Myodes glareolus. The sequence goes on along the minus strand of NC_142029.1, from coordinate 54,745,003 downwards.
TTCGCCAATAATATATTCCGATGCATTTTTGCCTACATTATATTCTAAGAGTTTTAGTTTCATATCTGACATTAGGATCCCTTTTTTTTAAAAAAAAAAAGGCTTATTTTCTTTTTATCTGTGTGTGTGTGTGTGTGCGCACACACACACACACACACACACACACACACACACACACACACAGATGAAGATGCCCACGAAGGCCAGAAGACGGCATGGGATCCCAGGAGCTGGAGCTGCAGACAGCTGTTAGCCACCTGATACACAGAGAACCAAACTCAGGTCTTCTGGAAGAGCAATAGCAAATATTTTTAACTACTGAGCTATTTCTCCAGCCCAAAATAATCTGTGTGGTTTTTGTCTTGTTTTTTGTTTGTTGTTTGTTTTGAGACAGGGTTTCTCTATGTAGTCCTGGCTATCCTGGAGCTTGTGATGTAGACTGGGCTGGCCTCCAACTCACAGAAATCAGCCTGCCCCTGCTTCTTGAGTGATGGGATTAAAGGCGTGCACCCCACACCCAGCTGCTCTGTGTTACTTGTATTTTTGTTTTAAGACAGTCTTACTGTGTACCCCTGGCTGGGCTGGATGGAACTTGCTATGTAGACCAGGCTGATCTTGAATGAGAAGATCCACCTGCCGCTGAGTCCCAAGCTCAGGGACTATTGGAATGCAGCACCCTATCCAGCTGGGATTGCTGTCTTCTAGCTCTGCGAAGAGTGTCACTGTGGGCTGATGAGACAGCGCAGTAAAGGTGCCTGCCACCCAGCATCTGGTCCCACATGGAGGACGGAGAAAACTGACTCTGGTAGCGTGTCGTCTGGCTCCCATGGTGCGTTACCACCATGTTCCTAGTTATTTCTCTAGTTGGCCACACTCATGTTCTTTCCTTTCTGCCCCGTCAGTATTAAGGTCTTGCTAGTTTATTGTGCAGGACAGGATGGATCCCTTTTTAGGTTTCCTCTGTTGATCAATTCCTCTCATAAAATCACTCCTTCCCTTACTTACTTAGAGACTTTCTTTCTTCCTTGATGCATCTTCTGCATCGCTGGCTTGCAAGGCAAGGTCAGCCTGAGTCTGGCTGCCGTGAACTGAACTTGTTTCTCCATCATCTGGAAAAAGCAGCCTGGCAGGGCGCAGCACTCTTGGTTGGCAGTTTTCACTGTCGGGACTTGACAGCATCTTTCCATGCAGAATGTTGGCGGGGATCAACACTGTTCTGATGGTTCTGCTTTTGTGAGTGAGTTGGCATTTTTCTCCTCACAGCTTTTGGGGTTCTTTGCTTTGTATTTTGGCATTTTAACTATACCATGAAAAGATTCTTCTGTGGTGCTACCTATGTGGGATTCTAAGTGCCCCTTCTATGGGACATCTATTTCGTTCCTTGATTTGGGAAATTCTCTGTTGTAATTTCATTGAATAGATCATGTTTTTTAGTGTTCGTCTCTTCTATCCCGTGAATGTTTAGTTTTGGGCTCCTGGAAACACCCCAGGTATCTTGTACGTTGTGGTCATACTTGTTCATTTTCCCCCTTATTGGTGTCTGGATGTCACAGTTCATGAACTTTGCCCTCTGCCCCTTTTATTCTTTCTTCTAGTTAGTCAAGCCCATTGGCGAATTCCTCAGTAATTTTTACTTGACTCAGTGAGTTCTTCACTTCTAGCATTTCTATGCGTTGTTTTCCAGACACTCCATTTTCTCGCTGAATTCTTCCTCCATGTGGTCGTCCAGATGGCTGATGTTTTCTTCTAATATGCTGGGCCTCGAATCCAATCCATCTGCTGGTCTGCATCCTCCTTCACGGTATCCGGCATCCTTTACCCATAAACCTGACGTTCTCGCCTCCCATTCTGCCTCCTTCGCCATCTCTGATGAAGTTCAGTCACTGAGAAGCTATGGTCTTTTGAAGGAGTTATGCTGGTTTAATATGGTGCTTGTATTCCTGCATTGCAATGCAGCTGGACCATCCAGTTATATCTGAGGATTTTCTTAAGCAACCAGCTCTCGAAGGCTCAATCCCCAGTATGACTCAGAGAAGGGAACACAGAGTGCGTGTGAAAGTGGCCGCTGCTCCCCTACTCCTCAGAGAACGGCGGGGCCCAAGCGGTGTGCGGCCACTGTCCATCTTTGTCTCTCCCCTTTGGGCTTCCCTTCAATTCTGTCGTAGGTTTCCGAAGCTCTTTCTCTCTTTGGAATAAAGTCTATTTCCTCTTATTCCGACTGCACTGTCACACAGGGGGTACTGCTTCTCAACCCCCCCCCCACTTTACCTGGAAGTCTAATTTTATCTCTCTGAATTAACACTTCCCCAGGTCTCAGACTGTGAAGCTTCATCAGTATCTTCAAACCATTTTCCTCTTCCAGGAAAATGGAAATCAATCCGGCTTTACTGTAACACGCAGTTACCAGTGTGCCGAACAGCAGAATGTCGGGTACGGAAAGAAAACCGTGGTGTAAGTAATTTCTACTCTCCTTTAGGCAAATCTGGCCCCTTAGTCTTTTTTCTTTTTCTGCTTTTTTGAGACAGGGTTTCTCTGTGTAACAGCTCTGGCTGTCCTGGAACTAGCTCTTGTAGACCGGGCTGTCCCTGAACTCACAGAGATCTGCCTGCCTCTGCCTCCCGAGTGCTGGGACTAAAGGCGTGCGCCACCACCGCCCAGCAACTGCCACAGTCCGTGGGGTCCCCTTTACCTTTCGTGAGCTTGTGTAGCAGCCACGTGTCAATAGTCCCGAAGCAGCAGTTGTCTTCCTCAACGGCCTTTCGCACCTAAAACAGAAGAACGTTTGGTCGACTCCGACTGACTGCAGCATCCCGCACATCGCAAAATACAGATCAACAGATAACTGTATTCTCAATTATGAAAATACGCCCAGAAAGACTGTTTCTAGAATACATTCCAAAAGATCGCAATTATCAGCAAATGAGCTTCAGAAGGGAGTACCTCCTATCATCTGTGTGATTCACTGAAAAATTTTAGTTTTACATCAACAAACACTTTTTCAAAAAGGAGAGCATGATTTTTTTTTTTAGTTTAAATATACAAATATACTAGTATGACCCAAAGAAGTAATATTACATGTAATATTACACTATGGTTCAAGGGATAAATCCAACCTAATGCCTATTTATTTATTTATTTATTTGGTTTTTCAATACAGAATTTTTATGTAGCTTTGAAGCCTGTCCTGGAACTAGCTCTTGTAGACCAGGCTGACCTTGAATTTACAGAGACCCTTGTGCCTCTGCCTCCCAAGTGCTGGGATTAAAGACATGCGCCACCACTGCCTGGCTCCTACAGCCTATTTTTAAAAAACATTTATCCACCCCTTACAACTGTTCCAAATATAGAGAGAACACCTGACTGTGGCATGCACAACCCATGTGATACACCTACAAGACAACCCTACACACACGTCTCAGAGAACATTGAGGAGGACGGGTTGGCAGACTAAAAGAGCCAGAGGACCAAGACATCTACAGTAAGATAGTGTTTTCTATACACGCCAGGGCAGCTGCGCCCGTGAACCACAACAGTATGGTAAAGAAGGTCGGCATCACAGCATCATCACATGCCAATGCGGATGGGAACTCTCACAAGTCCCCGCACCTGGATGAAGAGCTACAGACACTGGCTGTCAAAGGAGGAAGAATCAGCATTCTCTGGGCATGAGTCCCCCAAGGTTATGCAACCCCAAGTGGTGAGATCCAAATATATACACACAGAATGTATGGGCAGCACTAAATGGATTAAAAGGCTGTATTTATATGTATGGATATGTTTGTATATAATAACAATAATAAAATTAAAGAAGAAGTCATGAATTTGAGATGGAGTGAAAAAGACTTAGGAAGAGTCAGAGAGAGGAAAGGGGGTAAAAATGATGTAAATGTAGCATTTGTGACTGAAATTCTCAAAAATAAAAAAACAAAACAAACAAATAAACAAAAAAAACCCAACAGTTTTTAAACTTAAAAATCAAGGAGGGGGAGAAGGATGGAGCAATGACTCAGTGGTTACGAGAACTTCCTGAGGCACAGGCGTGAGGCATTTCCTGAGGAGCTCACCACAGCCACCTGTAACTCCAGCGCTAGGGGATCCACAGGCACCCACATGGGGCAGAAGCATGCGCACATGCATGCGTGCACACACACACACACACACACACACACACACACACACACACACCCTAGAGTGTGGGGGCAGTGAAAAAGTTCTCAGTACAAAAATCTTCCATATATCAACTCAAAAGGATCTGGGCTGCGTGGAGCTCAGGGTACTGAAGCGATTCTCGGGAAAGCAGCAGAAAGAAGACTGATCCTGTTAGCTTGTGTTTATGTCATCACTTTGTTAAGATAGTTTTTTAAAAATAAGGTCATTTACCTTCTCCCCTTTCCCTAAGGTCATTTACTTTCTCCCCTTTCCTGATGACTGAAGCCTAGATGGGTGTGTAACTTCCAATAGATGCCCTATATACAAATGCTGGATTGCTGCCAGATTGTAGGTAGGTGGGAAGCCCAAAGCTGGGTATTATTTCTTTGATCAAAATATTAATTGCCATTTGTTTTGGTTTTGTGGTGGAAGCTTCAGACAGGCTAGTCAAGTGTTCTGGGACCAAATCATACTCCTGTTCCCAACCCCTGTTTTCTCTGGGGCTGGAGACTGAACCCAGCCCTTGGTTGTACTAAGCACATATTTAATTATCTGAGTTACATCTCCAGGTCTAATCTATTTTTATTTTGTTGTTGTCGTTGTTTTGTTTTTTGAGACAAGGTTTCTCTGTAGTCTTTGGAGCCTGTCCTGGAACTAGCTCTTGTAGACCAGGATGGCCTCAAACTCACGGAGATCCACCTGCCTCTGCCTCCCGAGTGCTGGGATTAAAGGTGTGCACCACCACTGCCCCGCCTAATCTATTTTAAAGGCCTATTTTTGTTTTATGTGGATGAGTGCTTGTTTGCCTGAATGTGTGTATGTGCTGAAATCTATCCACAGAGACCAGAGGAAAGTGCTGGATTCCCAGGAACTGGAATTGCAGACAGTTATGAGCCATCAGAGGGATGCTGGGAACTGAACCCAGGTCCTCGGCGAGGCAGGAACTGCATCTGACCACTGAGGCACCACTCTAGTTCCTCCACTGTTTCAATGGCTAATACTTCAAATGAAGCTTTGAAAATGGCAGTATCATAGATGACGAAGTTTATCCAAGGTGCTGTAGGAATTCCTACCGCCAGTAGCCTTTAAATTACCCGCCCACTTGGGTGTGGCCTCTTAAGTACTATTATGCTGAAGTAAAGCACGCGCCCGGCCTCTTTTCCAGCTGCGGGATTTGGTTGTTGTTCCGCAGAGGACTGTGATCTGTGTGTCTACCCCTAAATAAATAACCTTCTATTATACTCAATTCTGAGCTAGTGTGGGATTTCTTTTAGGCATCCTTCTTCAAACACTCTGACAGTTAGAGCTAATGTGACAGTTTTAATTGTCAACTTGACTCAATCTAGAATCCTCTGTAAAGAGAGTGTCAGTGAGGGATGGTCTAGGTTAGGTGGGCAGGCCTGTGAAGATATGTTGTAGGCCGGCCTGTGGATGTCCTGATTCCCTTGTTAACGTAGGTACACAGCCTAAAAGAGGGCTCTGCCATTTCCTGTTTGGGTCTATCTATAAACACAGATGAAGTGTCAGGTATGGTGGTGCACACCTTGAATCCGAGCACTTGAGGCAGAGGCAGATGAATCTCTGTAATTTCTAGGCCAGCCTGGTCTTTATAGAGAGTTCCAGGGCAGCCAGGAGTGGAGGGAGAGAGAGAGAGAGAGAGAGAGAGAGAGAGAGAGAGAAAGAGAGGAAGAGAGAGAGAGAGAGACTCTACCTCAAAGGACCAGAACACTAAAGCAAGTGAGAAAGTGCGCTAAGAACTGGCAAGGCCACGTCATTCTTGTTCTGTGCTCCTGATGAAGGACGCAATGGGACCAGTTTTCTCCAGCTCCCGCCGTGAGCGCCTCTGCTGTGAAGGACTGGAGCCTGGAACTACAGGCTGGAGTAAACGCTTTCTGCCGTACGCTGTATTTGTCAGGGTGTTTCATCACAGCCACTGGATGTAAACTCAGACAGTTGTCTTGGCAACTTCCAATGATCTCTCTGAAGATCATTATTGAAGATATTATCTCAATATTGTTGGTTTAAAAATTAGTGAAGTTGTGTCGTGATATTGAAAAAACATGTATTTTATGACAAAAAACTATATAAAATTCAAATTTTAGAATCTCTGAATAAAGTTTGAGTAGAATCCAGCTGCATTTGTTCAAGTTACAAAAGTTGAGCAGCTGTGCCATAGCTCACAAGGTCCTCAGCTCCGAAAGTATCATTCTCTAACCACAGCGAAGTACCAACAGTCAAGACAGCGGAGAACCAGGTCGGAAGTACATTCTCTAACCACAGCGAAGTACCAACAGTCAAGACAGCGGAGAACCAGGTCGGAGGCATGCCAAAGAAAAAAAAAGGGATCAGAATACCTTTACACCAAATAATACAAAAGTTGAAATTCGGGATATTATTAGGAGACTAAAAAATAATTTCTTGGGCTGGAGAGATGGCTCAGTGGTTAAGAGCATTGCCTGCTCTTCCAAAAGTCCCGAGTTCAATTCCCAGCAACCACATGGTGGCTCACAACCATCTGTAATGAGGTCTGGTGCCCTCTTCTGGCCTTCAGGCATACACACAGAAAGAATATTGTATACACAATAAATAAATAAATAAATATTTAAAAAAAAATAATTTCTTGCTAGGCAATGGTGGCGCATGCCTTTAGTCCCAGCCCTCAGGAGGCAGAGGCAGGTGGAGCTCTGTGAGTTCGAGGTCAGCCTGGTCTACAAGAGCTAGTTCCTGGACAGGCTCCACAGCTACAGAGAAACCCTGTCTCAAAAATAAAATGAGAACATAATAATTTCCTAAAAGATGGCTTACGTCAATCATCTATCTGTCTTTGTCTGCCCAACCTGTCCCTCCACCTCACCTCTCACTCACTCCTCAGTTCCCTACAGGGACCCCCCACGTGGCCACTGTCTCAGTCACTGCCTCTCCCCTGGACCTCCACATGCCCGTGGGCAGTCACACTTCTTTATTATTTATATTTATTAGGTGTGGTACATGTGTAGACACGTGTTTGTACACATACAGCCAGTCATCTACACATGTGTATACTAGGCCAGAAGTTGGCATCAAGGATCTTTCTCTGTTACTCTTCACTTTATTTTTCTGAGAGAGTCTACTAACTGAACCTGGAGCTCACCAATTTGGTGGGGTGGCCGCCTAGATGGTTCTGCCTATCTCCGCTGCCTACCCTAGTGCTGGGGCAGCAGATGTGCGCCATGGTGCCTGGCTTCTCTATGGGTGCTCGGGATCTGAACTCGGATCTTTCTGCTGTACTTCACCGACTAAGCCATCTTCGTTTACATTTAAAACCCCCATATTTGGGAGGATTTTGAGCAGAAGGTAGGAGAAAAAAACCAAGCAAATAACTGAAATAAAAGCAACATCAAATGGAAATAAAAGAAATTATAATTTGATAATAGAAAGGATCCATGAAAGGAAAATGATGCAAGTTCCAAAACAAGTGGTTGATTTGGAAGTTACCTACAATGATTAGTTTCTGAAATTGGATCTCACTCTATTGCCCTGTTGATCTCAAACTCCGGGGCTCACATGAGCCTCCAGCATCAATCTCCCATGATGCCTGCGTAGCAGGCACACACCACCACACCTATGTCTATTCCAAATATTTTGAAGATTACATTAAAGAGTCTGCCACTTAAACATGAAGTATTTTAAAGAAATATCTTATTTAGAATTGTTAAGCTAATTTTTTAAATTCTAAAATTGGTTCAATTTACAACCTTAAAGAAAAAAAATAGAATGCTTTATGAATTTGCATATCAAATTTAGGCAGGGGCATGCTGATCCTCTCAGGATTGTTACAGTTTTAGTAAGTGTACCAAAGTGAGCACATCATACAACACTTTTCATGTGCCAACGATGGTTGAAGTCAACGGAGAATTTCTTTCTTTCTTTTTTGAAAAGTAACCGTTTGTTAGAACAAATACAAGAGCATGAACAGCGGGGAAAGAGGATGAAAAGGGGGCGGGGAGAGAATGATGTCTGAATTGGATGTCAGTGTAGAAAGACATAAATAACTATTTTTTTTTAAATATTTACACTTAAAATTATAATACCACTTATCGTTTAAAGAAATCAAAAGCAGACGAATTTGGTTGAAATAAAACCAAGAAAAGTACCCAGAACTCTCGGACAAACCAAAAAGGGTCTAGAGAATTCAATGTCCAAAGGGGCAGACACATCTCTGTGAGTTCAAGGCCAGTCTAGACTACAAGAGCTAGTTCCAGGACAGGCTCCAAAGCTACAGAGAAGCCCTGTCTCAAAAAACAAAACAAAAGAAAATGAAACAAAACAAATAAAAACACAAAAAACACAAAATAAAAAACAAAACAAAACAAAACAAAAAAAACGGAGTCAGATATTAGGGTGCAGGAGCTGAGAGATCAGAGAAGCAGTGCAGCCAGCCACTAGAGGACCTTTTACCTCTACCAAATCCTCAGCCCCAAAGGGGGATTTTGTCCTCAGACTGCATACGAGATCCTGTCTCCTCCAGCTTATATTCCTCTCTCTGCCCCCATATCCCTCCCTGTCTCCACCTCCCTAGTGCTGAAATTAAAGACATGGGACTCCCAAGTACTGGGATTAACAGTGTGTGCCACCATCACCTGGCCTGGTGGCTTAGCTCTGCACTGTGATCTTTAGGCAAGTTTTATATTTGTTAAGACAAACAAAATATCACTACACTCACCCAAAGAGCTGAGGACCTGTGAAGGTCACAGGCCAGGACACACACCCACTAAAGGACTGACAGGTAACGGTAAGGTTGTAGGATGCATCCCCTTCATGGATGTCAGCTCATCATCTCCCCAATGTGGCCAAGGCTAGCAGTCTCCTGCCTCAGCCTCCCAAGTACTGGGGTTAAAGGTGTGCACCACCATACCCAGTTGTATTTTGTTTTGTTTTTGTTTTTCGAGAAAGGGTTTCTCTGTGTAGTTTTGGAGCCTGTCCTGGCACTTGCTCTGTAGACCAGGCTGGCCTCGAACTCACAAAGACCCACTTGCTTCTGCCTCCCGACTGCTGGGATTAGAGGCGTGCCCCACCACAGCCCAGCATGCCCAGCTATATTACAGCACTTGACCCAGGTGGTGTCACACAGACGTTTCCTCCACAAGGTGCTGCAGAGGGGCATGCTTTGGTTCTGACCACTCTTCTGCAGGTGCTCTGACACCAGAATGATTTCAAACATGGAACCAAGTGCAAACTGCGGTCCTCGGCCTCAGTATCCCTGAGGACTTCCTTTCCCCAAGCAGCTGCACGACTGTTCTCATGCTTTGAATTTTTCTTCTCCACAGTCATGATTTCTCGTCACATGCAATCTTTTCTTACCTCAGATAGGTTTTGTAAAATCCAGACCAGCCTTAAGGTGGCATGCTGGGTGGTGAAATTGAAGTGACTGGCTATTGACATTAATTTACTTCTACTGAAAAAGTGAAGAACTCGGCAGGCAGCACGCAACAGCTGTTTTAAAAACAAAAGATATTTTTAAGAAAACACAATTAATGGTATTTAATCCCTGCCCTCTTATTTTTGCGACAGGGTCTTATTATGTAGTCTTGGCTGGCCTTGAACAAACACAGAGATCCACCTGCTTTTGCCTTCCAAGCACTGGGATTAAACTCATGTGCCACCATGTCCAACTGAAGCACTTACTTTCTGAGATTTACTTGTTTATTTTATGTATGAGTGCTTTATTGACTTTATTCCAGAAGAGGTCATCAGATCCCACTATAGATGGTTGTGAGTCTCCATGTGGTTGCTGGGAATTGAACTCAGGACCTCTGTAAGAGCAGTTAGTGCTTTTAAACTCCAAGTCCACTCTCCAGCTCTTAAGTAGTTTCTTATAAAACAAGACGCAGAGGCTGGAGAGGAGGCTTGGTGGTTAAGAAGTATTTGTTACTCTTGCAGAGCACCTGGGTTCAATTCCAGCACCCCCACATGATGGCTAACAGCCTCCTGTAACTCCAGCTCCAGAGGATTTGACACCTTCTTCTGACATCTGTGGGCACTGGGCACAGATGTGGCACACATACATACATGCAGACAAAACACCCATGCATGTAAAATAAAAATGAATAAGTCTTTGAAAAAATATCTTTTAAGAACAAACAACACCACAACATGGAGCCAGGTGCAGTGGTACACACTTCAGCCTCAGCACCTGGGAGGCAGGTAGGAAGACCACAAGTTCAAAGTCAGTCCGGGCTCCGTAGCAAGTTCTAAGTCAGAGGCTACAACGGAGACCCTGGGCTAAAGCAAACAATGGGAGATGGGTCCGAGGTGCGGGGGCTTGTTGTGCACAGAAGAGGACTAGGTTCTGATCCCCAGGACCAACATAAGTGCCATGAGGGTGTGGAGGCCCACCTGGGACTCCCCAGACGCCTGCACTCACGAAGAACACTACTGTAGCTCAGGCATCAACCACAAGGCATCAGAAGGCGACACCGGCAATACTGAACCTCGTTGATGACACCAGAGGTGGCAGACTGCACCGTCTGAGGGGCCAGAAAACTGCTTCGTCTTTTTCCTCGACAGCGTGGGGACTCACAGAGATGACACAACAGCAGCCAGTGCACAATGTTTTTACTGTCATTGTCATCACTGCCCGCCCTTCACCGGTGGCCAGCAAGGCACCAGGCGTATTGTGCAGAACTGTAAAGTCTGCTGGCTGTCAGTATCTACTCACTTTGTTAGAAACAATGATGCAGTTTGGTCATTTCGATTCACGTAGTCTATATCTTTTTTCTTCACTCAGGCAGAAACACAAATTCTCTTAATCACGTGACGCATAGATCCACTCTGAAATCCCTCCAGCCTTCCTGAGGGCCAGTAGTGAAGTGCTTAAATCTACTGCAAATGCTCTTGGGGGTTAGTATTATATCTCACTTTTGGGGAAAATGTATGATTGATTCTTTTAGTCTTAATGTCCTAAACCATAAAAGGTAGGGGACTCGGGGCTGGAGGGATGGCTCAGCGTTTACAAGAGCACTGTCTGCTCTTCCAGAGGCTTGGGGTTCAGTTCCCAGCACTCAGCACCCACATGGAAGCTCACAACTGCAAGATCTGACACCCTCACACACAATGCAGGCAAAACACCAATGCACACTAAAAAATAAATTAATTAATTAAAATGAAAAAAGGGTAGATTTAAAATTAAATCTACAGCTGAGAGACATTTATAGCAAAAAGTCAAAAACATTTGATTAAAAAATTTACCTTCATTACAAGAGAATTATTCCAGGATTTTACAAGTTCAGCTGCCCTTAGGTCTTGCCAGCTAATGAAGTTGTGAAAATGATGTCCTGTTTTCCTAAGAAAGATGGAAATAGTAAAGTATAAATCAGATACATACTTTGGTCAGCCACAGAGGGCTGGGGAATATTGTCAGGACACTAGCTAGAATGTGTGAGGCCCCAGGCTCGACCCCTAGCATAAAAAAGAAAATGAAATCTTCTAAAAGAGAAAACAACAACAACAAAAAGACACACTATAATTTCAAAATACAATCAAGTAAATGGAACTTTCAATTGAATTCTCTTTTGATTTTATTAATTAAATAGCATGGCTTAACAATTATGTGACGTTAACTGGATCGTGGCTTATTCAGATTTTAAGAGGCTGAAGCAGGAAGACAGCCACAAGTATCACACAGTCTGGGATGCAGAGTGAGACCTTGTTTCATAAGCCAAGCTGCCCCCAACAAACCAGAAATATTATCTAACACATTGTATCAGATTTTGAATAGACTTTACCCCAAAAGACTGTCCTTTTGAAACAATGTATAATTTCTTTTTTTGGAGGGGGGGGTGTTTCAAGACAGGGTTTCTCTGTGTAGCTTTAGAGGCTGTCCTGGAACTAGCTCTTATAAAGCAGGCTAGCCTCAAACTCACAGAGATCCTCCTGCCTCTGCCTCTGAGTGCTGGGATTAAAGGCACGGGCCACCACCACCCGGCTGAAACAATGTATACTTTCAACACCAAAATTAATGGACAATGCCTTTGAGATAGTTTTATGTTTTAGAGAGCCAATAGGCCTGGCACAACCGCACACACCCTTAATTCCCAGTACTACAGAGGCAGGCAAATTTCTGAGTTCTAGCCCAGTCTGGTCTACACAGCAAGCTCCAGGTCAGCCAGGGCTACATGGCAAGATTCTGTCTCACAAAACAAAAAAAAATCAAACTAAATGTCAATGGTTCCCCCTTCCTCACGTTCACCTTGGCACAGTCATGTATAAACTTCCAACCCACAGCAGATCTAGGGTACCCCTCAGCCTCTCCACATCTCTCAGCTTTAGAACTGGGCATCTAAGATGATTACTAAGATGTATCCAACAAAGAAGAGTCCAGGGCCAGTGAGATGGCTCAGCAGTGAAAGTGCTGGCTGCTGAGCCTGATAACCTGGATTCAAAGACAAGAGTACATACTGGAAGAAAAGGACCAGTTCCCAAAAGGGCCTCCACGCCTGGGGCACATGCCTTTAATCCCAGAACTCAGGAGGCAGAGGCCAGTCTGGTCTACAAGAGCAAGTGCCAGGACAGGCTCCAAAGCTACAGAGAAACCCTGTTTGGAAACAAACAAACAAACAAACAAACAAACCCCCCCCCCCCAAAAAAAAAAGAAAAGGAAGGTTCTTCCACACATACACAATGACACGCTGTGGGATAATGCTCTCGTACACTGTAAAGATTTGTCACTTGTACTTGGTTTAATAAAACACTGATTGGTCAGTACCCAGGCAGGAAGTGTAGGCGGGGCAACCAGACTAGGAGAATTCTGAGAAAAGGAAAGACAGAGCCGCAGTCTTCATTCTGAAGTAGAAGAAGCAAGATGAGAATGCCTTACTGAGAAAGGGTACCAAGCACGTGGCTAAACATGAATAAGAATTATGGATTAATTTAAATTGCAAGAGGGAAGAATAGGCTAAACAGTTTATAATTAATAGAAGCCTCTGTGTATTTACTTGGGACTGGATGGCTGTGGGACCAGGCAGGACAGAAACTTCTGTCTACACTGACACATGGCCACACTCACACATATCACATACACATACAGACACACACACACAATGATATTTCATTTTATCTGTATGTATGGTGTTTTGTCTGTAGATGTCTGCATACCACATGCATGAAGAGCCTACAAAGGCCAAAGGAGGTCATTGATCCCCCAGAATTTGAGTGCAGTAGCCATATTAGACAGCTATTAGCCATCGCGCAGGTGCTGAGAATCAAACATAGGTCCAGTTCCCAATAATAAAAAATTTTAAAAGAAAGAAAATAGAAAAATCAAAGCTAGGCATGGTGACGCATGCCTGTGATCTCATTTGGAGACTTGAAGCAGGAAGACCGCAGTGAGTGCAAAGCCAGCCTGATCTACCAGGGGTAGAGTGAGACCTTATCTCAGAATTAATTATCTTCCAGTGGTGGTGGTGAATACAAGCAGGAATGCTAAATAGGCATGAGTTCAAGGCCCGCCTGGGCTACACCGTTCTCTTTAAAAGAACAAGACAAAGCAAAGAAAAATCTAGCAAACCCTGAGTCAATACCGCAGTGACAGTACGGAGCTCAGAAACACAGAAGAAGGCTGTCTTCTTCTGAGGCTCCTGCAAGTTACTTGTTGGTGTGTACCAGTATTTTCCTTCTAAAAATTATTTTTAATTTTTATTTTTACAGTGCTGGGGATTGAAGCTGGGGCCTGAGATGCACACCCCAGTCCTGACTTCTATCCAAGCACAGGTCTTCAATTTAACCATCTTCAATTCCTAATTCCCCAGCATTCACCCGATCAGCCCATCCCCCTTGTCACTTCTTCACTGCTTTCTGCAAACATTTCTGAAGGTATTTGTTGCAGAAGATGGAGACAGAGTGGCGAACAGAACACAGGCATTTCTGCTATGGTGAATATACTTTTACCATGGGACTCAAATAATCACCCCGTTGCTTACAGACAACAGGAACAAGTCCCATGAGGGAGAAATACAGGTACCCAAATGTAGGGACAACCTGAGTTAGGGACAAGCTGCCTATAGGGAGGAAGCAGAGTGTGAACAAGGAGGTAAGTGCTCGGACAGGATGGCTGTCTAGTGTTCAAAGGTCTGAAGGTAGGTGAAGCACAGAAGAGCTGAAAGGCTAACACGGCTGAAGAGGAGAAAAATCACAAGATGGAAATGGGGTTAACTCAAAACACCATACAATCTAGAAGTTGATCTCAAGTGTCGGTATTTATAGAGTTTTATCTCTATAAGAGGAGAAAACAGAAGGGAACATGAGCTACAGAATCATAAACAAACTGCCCTCAATCCTGGTAACACCTTACACCCTTCTGTGGCCTGTTAGCATACTTGGTATCAGAAACAATTAGTAATAACCACTAGCACCAACATCAAACGCTACAGTGAAAGCCACATTTGGCAAGGAACAGAGTCGTTTAATGGGGTGATGGCGAATATAAATCCCCCGAGGGCATCGCCTTTGTATCCAGTTTCACAAGCTGGCTGAGAACCTCAACAGTTACTGAGCGATCCCAGTTTGTGACTCACATTTTACACTGCTAATTGGCACACACCCTGATCTGGGGTTGTCTGGCAAACTCTCCCTGAGAGACTCAGTCACTGAAGAAACAAACAAGTCGTGATTTTTTTCAAAAGCAGCAAAATGGAGGAAATCCAACTTATAATTATTGCAGAAAGAAAACTAAGCACACCATGGACTAAATATGAAAAAATGAAGGTTTAGCTCAAAAGAATATGAGAAAATGAAGAACTGGAAAATATTAACATCGAATTTCCTGGCTTTGTGGGAGCGGGGTGTGTGTGTGGGGGGGGGGTGTTTCAAGGAGAAAACAAGAAGTTCAAAGTTTTAAACTTCTGGATATGAATATCAGAAGGAAAATCAGTTCCCAAGGCCGTGAACACAGGAATGTACCATGGTCAAAAAAAAAAAAAAAAAAAAGCCTTTTGGCTCGTCGGCCGTCAGTGAGGCAACATGGGTTACCAGCAGCTCTACTGGAGTCACCCGCGGAAGTTCGGCCAGGGATCCCGCTCCTGTTTGCTCAAACCGCCACGGTCTGATCCGGAAATACGGGCTGAACACGTGCCGCCAGTGTTTCCGGCAGTACGCGAAAGATATCGGCTTCATTAAGTTGGACTAAGCGACCTTGATTGGATTCTTCAAGACTCTACCCAGTGAAACAGATCGATGCCAGTCTTTGTACATAAGAATTAAAAAAAGTGAAGACCGTCAAAAAAAAAAAAAGCAAAGCCCAACATAATGGCTCACACCTGCCATCTCCGAATTCAGGAAGCTGAAGAAAGAGCATTTCCACAAAATCTGAGGGCAGTTTGAGCTTTTTAGTGAAAGCTTAACTTAAAGCTACACAGCCAGGGAGATGGCCAGTGGGCAAAAAGTCAAGTGCAGGGATTATTTGTAATCCCAGAACTGGAGAGGCAGGGACCAGAGGACCCCTCGGTGCTTACTGGCCAGACAGTCTAGCCAATTGGTCAGCTCCAGGATCTGACCAACTCAAAAGCAACAGAGGAAGACACCCAGTGCTGACCTTTGGCCTCTATACATGTGTGCTCACATATGCATGTATGCACGCATGTACATGTACACACACACACACACACACACACACACACACACACACACACACACACAGAGTTAGAGAGGAAGAGAGAACAAGAACAGGAAGGGAAGATCCTGACTGGACTGGAACAAACAAACAATGACTGTTGCCCGGGTCCCAGGCCGGCTGTCTCTCAAAGGAACACTACGTACTTCCTGCTCACTCTGAGCTACCTAATTTGGGGCTGACTTTGTCATTTATGGGAAGCAGGTGGACGTTGCCATCATGACACGCCACAGTGGTTTTCTATCACCCAGTGGACAGAATAAGTCTCCGGTATTGCCGGGCGGTGGTGGCGCATACATTTAATCCACTCGGGAGGCAGAGACAGGAGGATCTCTGTGAGTTCGAGGCCAGCCTGGTCTACAAGAGCTAATTCCAGGACAGGCTCCAAAGTTACAGAAAAAAACCTGTCTTGAAAATTTTTTTTTAAAAAAGACCCCATTATTTCATCATAAAACAAGGATGGGGTGTACACATTTCTTCAAAGCATGTCTCTGTTTCAGATTCTGCCAGCAAAAGTTTTCCCAAAATTCATAAAATACAAACATTTCAAGAGAGAAAAAAGGGTATTGAAGAAAACAAACTCATAATAACCTGTTTGACTGCTACACCAATATGGTACCTAAACTATCTCAGAACCTGACCTGATTTTTCTGTATGGTCTCGATTTCACTGTTACGCACTACTGGAGTCTGTGAGCTACTGTATGAGTTCACCCTGTGTACTGCTGAAATGCCTGCCATGCCTGGCGTCTTCCTCATTCTAAGGAAGTTAAGCTCAGATACTGACAAGGAGTAGATGAGTCGAAATGGAAACCCATGTTCACCTCTCTTAGCCAAACACAATGGTTCTCCACCCACAAACTGAAAACTCCCCGGACAGGTTCCTCAAGCAGCCAACTCCCCGAAGCAGAGCCCCGACATAAAGCACTTACTTGTTCCATGTAATAAAAGTGGCTCTCTGCGTTGATATGCCGAGACCGACAATTTGACTCATCTGTGCTCCCGCAGCTAAAGGCAAAGGCAGATAAGACAGGTTTAAAAGCCAGTGAAGTCTAGGTGTGTAACAATACAGCACAGAACCCTGAGACGGGCAGACTGTCTGAGCTGTTTAATAAGAAAAGCAATGCTAAGATAAATTTTGCATTATTTTTACTTAAAATGACAAAAAGATATCCTAATAATAACAAAAATGCCCATTTAAACGTTTAAATGAGAGAAAAACAAATATTGTTCAGTCGTACTGTATTATTTTTCTGATAATACTAAAAACTTGGCTCTTAGTTTAGGCAATAACCAATTATAATAGAAGCTGCCTGATGGTGCCAAATGGGAACTCTCTAGGGAAATTAGTTTAATTGCTGAAATTGAGGTCGTGTTTGTCAACACAAACAGATGAAGTATAGAAATAAAAACATGAGTTTTGTTTTTCTTTGTTTGTTCTGAGACAGGTCTAATGCTGTAGCCCAGGCTGGCCCAGCAGCAATCCTCCTGCCCCACCAACCTGAGTGCTGGGAGCGTAGGTGGGGCCTCCACACTCAGGGTACATTAAGGCTGTGGTTGTTGTTACTTTGTTATGAAGATTGATTTTTATCCATCTCTGTGTGTATGCCACATGTGTGCAGGTGCTTGAGGAGGCTCAAGAGGGATCTGAAAAGCCCGAGACAGGAGTCACGAGCCACCCAACATGGGTGCTGGGAACCGAACTCACGCCCTCTGGAAGGGTAGTAAGCACTCGAAACCACTGAGCTGTGCTTGTTTTGTTATGAGAAAGGGAGAGAATGTGTGTGTTATATGATGGGGGCACATGCCACGGTACATATGTGGAGTCAATTCTCCCCTCAACCTTTACATGGGTTCCAGGGGTCAAACTCAGGTCATCACACATGCATGTGGCAAGTGCTTTTACCCACAGAGTCATCTCACCATCCTTTTGTGCTGCTGGGAACAGAAGCCGGGGCCTCATGCATGGTAGGTGAACACTGCACACCACTAAGCTACATCATAACACCAAACATGAGCTTTTTGAACCAAATATCCTAAAACATAGAAATGTGGTTTTTTGCTTTTGTTGTTGTTGTTTTCTTTCTTTCTTTCTTTCTTTCTTTCTTTCTTTCTTTTTTTTTTTTTAGGTCTAAAGGTTTTATTTTTACATATTTCAGCTAGTGAAAAGCCTTCACCTGAAGAACCCATGTTCTCTCTGGGGCTCCTTCTCTGGGCACCACTCTGAGAAGAGCTGCTCCAGAAGGGGGGTTATAGGTAAGAACCTACAAAGTCCAAAGTCCAGAATGCAGAGGAGTCAAGGGTGCCAGCCAGAGCAACCCCGGCAGCCACAGTGTGTGCACTTGACAATGCGACCCACTTCCATCTTGCTTTTGGGAACCCGGCAAATGCAGTTTGTCCCAAAGTTGGTGTTCCTAGTCTGAATGCAGCGTAGGCAGCACAGATCCTTGGAGCCCTGCTTTTTCCACTTTGCCATCAGGTTTTTGTCTTCACAGCCTTCTTTAATGCCATATTCACAGAGCTCTCTACTTACGGCTTTCCTCTTGTAAAAGAGGTCAAAAATAGATTGAGTTTTTTGGTTATGTATTTTGAAAATGGGCCACAGATATTCCACTTTTCTCTTTCCCTCATGGGGTTCAGTTTCATCTTCTCTCATCTTTTTATCTAATTCATCCAGCGTTGGTTCGATCAACTCCCAGCCATCTGGAGGCAATTTCCAGCTTCTTTTGACTTTGGGAAGATCAGAAGACCAAGCACCTATGGCCACTGCTTCTTTATTGAAGACTTTCGTCCCAGTACTGTTCAGAGACTGGGACAAATTAACTGGAGAATCGGCCATTTCTTTTTGTTTCTCTTCTTTGAGTTTCTCTTTCAGGAATAATGAATAGATAGATGGCTTGCTGCCCTCTAAGAATCCTCAGACCGAATGGGCACCTTGTTTTGTTTTGAGACTGGATCTCACTATGTAGCCCTGGCTGGCCCAGAACATATATCGATCTTAGACCAGAGTGGCCTTGAAGTCATAGAGATCAATTTGCCTCTTCCTCCTGAGATAGAAATGTGGTTTTTTGGTAACGTTCTTTTTTCTTTGCAACTATGTTTCATTATGTGCAAGCTGGCCTCGATCCTATTAATCAGATGGCTGGGATTACATGACGTCACCACAGTTCAGCTTGTAATGTTCTTTTAGAATCAGCTCATGTGAGTACTGAGAAAAATGTATTACCTTCTATATAGTTTTCCTTCCAAAAATGTTTAACCTGAATTTAACTCATCATGAGGAACCAGACAACTCAAAATAAGGAATAGTATATTAGATGGGTTGTAGTTTTGAAAAGGATCTATGAAAAAGGACTGGAGAGATGACTCAGGGGTTAAGAGCACAGTTGCTCTTGGAGAAGACCTGGATTCAATTCCCAGCACCCACATGGAGGTTCACAACTGAAGTCTGTAATTCCAGTTCCAGGGAATGCTTCTGGCCTTTACACACACCACACACAGACTTGGTGCACAGGCACACATGAAGGTAAAAGACTCACATAAATAAAATAAAAATAGTAAATCTTGAAAAAAATTAACCATCAATCTCAAAAAGAGTGTGCTCCTGATGGACAGAAGACTTGCAACTGCGTGAAATGCCTCACGTGCTTGAGTTCTAGGCTGAAAATAAGGTTAGCTTTTTGTTTTGTTTTTCAAGACAGGGTTTCTCTGTGTAACAGCTCTGGCTATCCTGGAACTCACTCTGTAGACCAGGCTGGCCTCAGATTCACAGAGATCCACCTGCCTCTGCTCCCAAGTGTGTGCCACTACTGCCTGGCTAAAGTTATCTTTTAACTTAAGAGAATCTGAAGCAAGAGCACTGGAAAGTAGCTTTAGTGTGTATTTCCTGAGGAAGGTGAGGGTTGGAGTTTAGTCACCGAGGAGGTAACCTTTACTATGGGATCATCCTGCAGTGTTCAGACGTGACAGTTTACATCACAACTGGCCAAAGAACTCAGTAAGCGAAGTTTGCGGAGACCCATAAATGAAGCAGAACTATGTCTCTATGTTACACTGGCTAGTTTGTCAATGTAACACAGCTAGAGGCACGTAAGAAAGAATCTCAACTGAGAAATTGCTTCCATCAGATTGGTCTGTAGGCAAGCCTGTGGGTCATTTTCTTGATTAATGATTCATGTGGAAGAGTCCAGTCCACTGTGGCTGGTACTAGTCCCTGGGCTGGTGTTCTGGGTGTATAAAGCAAGACGAACAAGCCAGTAAGCAGTGATCCTCCATGGCCTTTGCTTCAGTTCCTGCTTCCAGGTTCCTGTCCTGAATTCCCAGAATGATGATGGACTGGTTTCTAAGCTGTAAGATGAAATAAACTCTTCCTCCCAAGCTGCTTTGAGTCAGAGTGTTTAGTAACATCACTATCAGTCTGATGGACAGTCTAGTCTTTGAGTCAGGGTGTTTAGTAACATTACTATCAGCCTGACCGACAGTCTAGTCTTTGAGTCAGGGTGTTTAGTAACATTACTATCAACCTGACCGACAGTCTAGCACAGAAGTCTACACATGTGCACTGCACGGCCTTTCCCAAGACAAACACCAGGGCATTATGCTAAGGACATTCTACCACTGAGCATCTGGTAAAAATAACTTCTGAAATATTCAAAACTAAAAAGACAGAAAGGAAAAGTAATTCAGTCCCCCAAAATTTCAACGTTCTTAAACGTTACACTAAAAAGAGTGGTTTCTCCTTATTTCTTCATTAAAAAAAATAATGTATACGTGTGTGAGTGTGAATGCAGGGCCGGCAGAAAGGCCAAAAGAGGCCAGAACTCCTGGAGCTGCAGACAAGCTGCAATGAGTCTCTGGATGCTGGCGCTGAAAGCCAAGCTAGCTCCTCAGAAAGAGCAGCAACCACCGAACCATCTGTTCAACTGTCTTCTTTTTACTTTTTAAAGACACGGTCTCCTAAGTAGCTCAAGCTGATCTCAAGTGTTACAACGGGTGTATGACACCAACACATTGCACCAAGAGACCTCATGGTGTTACAATGAAGGGAAATGGGTTATGAGCTGATGAAGAAGGAACAGTAAGTACATTGTAACAGTTTCTAATCCCCTGGATGCTGCAGCCCTAGCTGTAACCAGGGGCATTTATTTATCCTGTAGAAGAAAAACTAGGACATGGCTGCTGTTACTTTTCCTTGACAAAGTAGTTGACTGTAAACCACAAATCTCCCAGCAAAACACTGGGAAACTGTAATACCTCCTCCAAAAAAGGCTCTGTGTGTGTGTGTGTTTGTATATACATACACACATGTGTTCATATATGTGCTATGATAAATGATACATAATATAAAAAGACATATATAAAATGATATACTAATGATGTATAATATATAAAACATGTGTTCATATAGATATATATATTTGTATTTATATATTTATATGTATAATATATGATAATGATATATAACATAAAATATAAAAGACGACATATATTATATAAATTTGTTTATACACACACACACACACTATAAATAGAAATTCACAAAGTTTTCCCCAAATCTGAGGAAAACTCATCAGGAAAATGTAGCATGAGGCTAGCTTGTTGGAGTTTCTGTCCTGCCCAGTACTCCACAGCCGGCAAGTCCCAAAGAAAATCACGCACAAGACTCCATAAGATTATAAACTGATTGGCCCATTAGGTCAGGCTTCTTGTTAACTCTTATAACTTATATTAACCCATTATTCTCATCTATGTTAGCCATAATGGCTCCGTACCTTTCTCAGCTGGACATGTTACATGCTGCCTCTTCGGAGGTTTGCGCAGGAGTGCTGAGGGAGCACTGCTTCCAGAATACTCCCAGTCTCTTTGCTCCACTCCTACTTCCTATCTGGCTTTCCCGCCTATACTGCCTGCCTGGCCAATCAGCGTTTTATTAAAATGATTGACAGACTACAGATAATTCTCCCGTATCAGGAAAAAGTCCACTGTAGAATATAGTCATTTTGTAAATCCTTGCTGCGGGAGTACCTTCCGCTGCTTCAGCCAATAGTCTCTGAAGCACGAGCCCACAGTGTTGCGGGAGCGCCTTCCGCTCTGTAGCCGCTGAAATACCAGCCCCCTGGGGCGTAGTATATTTCTCTTTAAAAGAAGAGCGGCTAGCCTCGGCTCGGCCTCTTGGTTCCAGCGCTTGGTTCCGGCTCCTGCTCCAGCGACTAGGCTCCTTTCCTGATGATTTATGTGCATGTAAATTTACCCCCAAAATAAATGCCCCTTTAAAACATAACTGGTGTGGGATTGATTCACCATTATTTGGCGCCCAGCATTTGGATTAAGAACCACCCCACACCCCCTACCCCTCAGCTCAGCTCGGCCTCTGGCTTGGCTACCTGCCGCCAGCTCGGCTTGGCCAGCTCAGCTTGGCACGAGCCCTCCTTCAGCCATAACCTCCACGCCTCCCAGGATACACAGGTCCAGACAGTTTCTGCCGTCCTACTTTGCCCTGTTCTGCACGGATTTTTAAATTTTTCCTTGCAACGTGAGTCAAAGAGCTCACAGCGCAAGCTCCCTTTGAAGTTCCAGCAAGCTGTTTGAAACTCCTGCCATCTGCCATAACTGAGTGGGAGTGCTGCAAGCAGCTTGACCCTTAATCCCAGCACAGGGACACGGGGCCCAAAGCACTAGGCCTCTTTAGCAACAGCACAGTGGCTGTGTCACGACCCTCTGCATCAGGTTGAACAGAGCGGCAGGGCAGGAGAGCCAGACCGGGGTAGGTCAGGCTGCCTTGTTTATTGGCCACTAGAAGCTCTCTGACCTTTTTGCTCTGTGCCTGGCCTCTGGATTTTCTCTCTGTGTACATCTGACCTCTCAATTGACTCATTTTCCCCAGTTTTTGAACAAATAACAGAGCAGATTTTAAAACAGGATTTGTCATGAGGCCTACAGTGGTTCCAGTCGCGACTCGGAGACATCCCCATTTGGTGGCTGAAAGGTAAAATGGCAGGTTTCTTTTTTAATGGGACTCTAGCTGCAGCTTTTGCTGCCACTTTGGTAGAAATCACAAGTGGCCTATATGCCTATGGAGGTACCTCGATTTACTGGTTATTAGGTTTTAGTTTCCTTCTTAATGTTATATTGTTGTGGAAATATGTGGCATTAATTGATAGGATTAATACTATGATAGGCAAAATTGACTCCTTATCTAAGGGCACTAAGAAATTACCTCAAAGGATCCAAGCTGTTGAATTTGACTTTGAAAAGTTATCACAGAGTTTTCATAAGGTAACAGACAGAATATACCTCCAGGATGGCAATTTACATAATATCCAGGGGCAGTTCAAGGAGGAGATACTATCTTTAAAAGGAACCATTAAGACCTTGGAGTCACAAGTGCAGAATGGGGACCAAAAAATTGATAACTTAGAGAAATCACTAGAAACATATGCAGGTCAGGAGATTCAGGATTTAAGAGAGGTGATGATACAAAGATTTGAAATGATTGAAAAAATTATTGGAACTGATGATTCAGGTGAGAAGACACAAGGGCAGGATACAATGCCACCACCAGCTGTTAGGACTGGCTTACCCAGGGTTTTAGCAACATACCCTGTAATTTATTCTGACAAAGCATCAACTTCTAAAGGCTCAAAGTGAGCCAAAGAATCTAGATGGATGCCAGTAGGTATGAATGACCTAAAGGAAATTAAGCATGTCGTTGTTAATTATGGCTTGCACTCTACATTTGTTAAGGAAATGATAAGGACTTGGGCTTCTAATGTCAGGGCTATCCCCCACGATTTCTCACAGTTAGCTTCAGCGGTCCTCGAAGATGGACCTTCCTTGATGTTTGGAGTTTATTTCAAGGAAGAATCCAAACACATGGAACAGCAAGGAAGAGCAAAAGGTGTAGAGGTTTCACAGGATCAAATTCTTGGCGTAGGAGCTTATGCTGATCCACAGGTCCAAGCTCTTTATGATGATGAAGTATTGTCTCTATGCCACAAGGCAGCTTTAAATGTCTGGGGTAGATTACCAGAGCCAGGAAGAAAGGTAGAGTCATATACTAGGGTTAGGCAGGGACAGGGAGAACCCTATACAGACTTTTTGCAAAGATTAATTAAGGCTTTGAACACAGGAATAACAGACCCAGAAGCTAGATGACTGATTCTTGAATCACTGGCTTTTGAAAATGCAAACTTAGACTGCAAAAAGATAATTGGGCCTTTAAGGTCTAGATCAGCACCTATGGATGAATGGATCCAGCATACCATGAATTTTTAGACCTTTAATTACAATGACGAATCTTGGGTAGGAGAAGTGATTTCTAAAGTGATGGGGGGACATCAACCTGCCAAATGTTTTAATTGTGGTAAATTTGGACATCTAAAAAGGGATTGCAGGCAAGGTATTTCTAGGAATAACATTTCATCTGGGAATGGCAGGAATAGGAAACCTCAGCCTTCAGGTATATGTAGGAAGTGTGGTAAAGGAAGGCATTGGACGAATGAATACAGATCAACAACAGACAGACAAGGCAACCCGGTACCATCGGGAAACTCCCTGAGGGGCCTCTCACAGGCCCCCAAGCCAAAAGTGGCCCAGCCATTCCCAGTAACCGTGGAGGACATGTCACACCAGGAAAATTAAAAACTCTAGAAGCTTCTGTACAAGACCATAAGGTTCTAAATGATGCAAATTTGGAGGATAAATCAGAAATTCAATTAGGAAATAAGAAACGTGTATTTTGGCAAACTTCTATAAATGATCAGAGACCAAAGCTGAGAGTACGTATAAATGGAATTGTGATTGTTGGCTTGATAGACACAGGAGCAGATGTGAGTATCATCACTCCAGAATCTTGGCATCCAAATTGGCCTCTTCAAGAGGCAGATGTTCAATTACTAGGAATTGGAACCATATCTCGAGTTAAACAAAGCACGAGATGGGTTCACTGTATTGGGCCAGAGAGTCAAAGAGGAAAGTTAAGGCCATATGTAGCTGATATTACAATAAATTTATGGGGCCGTGACCTGCTACAACAATGGAATACCCAGATTAACATTCCTGCAGTCTCAGGAGGTCATGATTCTGGGAAGGATGTAATAAAGTACTATGCACAAAGGTCACCAGCCATTCAGGCTGTACAAGAACATAAAACAACCAACAAACCTTTAGAGGTACCTACAGCCCTACCTTTAAAATGGCTAACTGAAAAGCCAATATGGGTTAAACAATGGCCTTTAGCTGAAGATAAATTGCAGGCTTTAGAACAATTGGTACAGGAGCAATTAGATGCTCAACATATTGAGGAGTCCACTAGCCCTTGGAATTCTCCTGTGTTTGTTGTAAAAAAGAAATCTGGCAAATGGAGAATGGTGACAGATCTAAGGGCTGTCAACAAGGTAATTCAACCTATGGGCCCTCTACAGTTTGGATTTCCTCTGCCTTCTCTGTTACCCAAAGGATGGCCTCTTATAGTTATTGACTTGAAGGATTGCTTCTTTACCATACCATTACAAGAAAAGGATAGAGAAAAATTTGCCTTCACAGTGCCTACTTATAATAACTCCCAGCCTACTAGGAGATACCAGTGGACTGTCCTCCCACAGGGAATGCTCAATAGCCCCAGCCTGTGTCAATACTTTGTAAGTTCAGCCATTGGAAATAATACGTAAGCAATTCCCTAAATCTATAATATACCATTACATGGATGACATTTTGCTATCCGATTCAAACATAGATACTTTAGAAAGAATGTTTGAGGAAGTAAAGATAATATTGCCTAAATGGGGATTACAAATTGCTCCTGAAAAGATTCAAAGAGGAGATTCTGTTAATTACCTAGGTTACAGAATAGGTTTACAGAAAATTAGGACACAAAAGGCACAAATTAGAAGAGACTGGTTACGGACTCTTAATGATTTTCAGAGATTGTTAAGAGACATTTCCAGTCTACGAAAAGCTGTTGGGATAACACCTGATCTAATAATTCATTTAAACAAAACCTTAGATGGTGACAAAGATTTGAATAGTCCCAGAGAATTAACAGCTGAAGCAGAAAAGGAACTGACCAGGGTTGAAGAAAAATTACAGGAGGCACATGTAGATAGGGTGGATCCAAATCTTAGCTGCATTCTAGTCATATTGCCTTCCAGAATTTCTCCTACGGGAATTTTAATGCAGAGGGAAGATACTATTTTAGAATGGATCTATTTACCACACAAACCAAGTAAAAAATTGAAAACTTATATAGAAAAGGTCTCTGAATTAATTATAAAAGGTAAACTGAGACTTCATCAACTAGCAAGTATAGACTCAGCAGAAATTATAGTGCCTTTCACTACTAATGAATAAAAAAGTTATGGGAAGACAATGAACCATGGCAAAGGGCTTTTGCTAATTTTTTGGGAGAAATTAATAGCAACTATCCAAAAGCGGTAGACTTAACCTTATAAAGAGAAATTCTTGAATTCTTCCTCGAATTGTACGTGATGCTCCAATAACTGGAGCCCATACATTTTATACTGATGTTAATAAATCAGGAAAGGCTGGTTACAAATCAGATGAATTGAGTAAGGTGGAACAAAGACCTTATACTTCTGTCCAGAAGGCAGAATTATATGCCATTCTTATGGTGCTAAGGGATTTTAAAGAAACTCTTAATATTGTTACAGATTCACAATATGCAGAAAGAGTTATCTTGCATATTGAAACTACTGAATTTATACTAGATGATACAGAGTTGACTTCATTGTTTATCCAGGTACAAGACATAATTAGGAATAGGCTTTGCCCGATGTACATAACACACATCCAATCCCAAACGGGTCTGCCAGGTCCTCTAGCACAAGGTAATGCAGAAATGGATCAATTATTGATTGGAAGCGTGTTGCAGGCCTCAGAATTTCATAAAAAAACATCACGTCAATAGCAAAGGTTTAAAGAAAGAGTTTTCCATTACCTGGCAACAAGCTAAGGAGATTGTAAAGAGATGCCCTACTTGCTCTTTATATAACCAAACACCACTACCTGCAGGGACTAACCCGAAGGGTACTCAAAGGAATGAAATCTGGCAGATGGATGTCTTCCACTTTGCAGAATTTGGAAAATTAAAATATGTACATCACACCATTGACACTTATTCAGGCTTTCAGTGGGCAACTGCTTTAAGCACAGAAAAAGCTGACTCAGTAATCACACATTTATTAGAAGTTATGGCCATTATAGGTATACCTGCACAAATAAAAACAGATAATGGCCCAGCTTATGTCTCTAGGAAAATGAAACGGTTTTTTGCTTATTATAATATTAAGCATGTTACAGGTATACCATACAATCCTACAGGTCAAACAGTCATAGAAAGATCAAATCGAACTATAAAGGATATGTTAAATAAACAGAAAGGGGTGGAAAATGCTCCCAGAAATAGATTACATAATGCCTTATTAACCTTGAATTTTCTTAACGCTAATGAGAAGGGAACAACAGTGGCAGAAAGACATTGGATAATGGAAAAGTCTGCTGAACTAAATCAACCTGTTTATATCAAGGATGTGCTGACCTCTCAATGGAAGCCAGGAGATGTGCTACATTGGGAAAGGGGTTTTGCTCTTGTTTCCACACGAGAATAAAAATTGTGGATACCATCAAAATTAATAAAGGTTAGATTTGAAGAGAAGAAACCTCTTGGAAAGAAGAAATGACAGCATCTACGATAATGATAACCATACAGGTGGTAAGAAAAATATAGAATAGGAGCAGGGTTCTGTTCTTATCTCCACAGGAAAACACTCGTCTTTGAAAAATTCAAAGGACCCTGGATGTTTGAATACTGACAGATGGAAAAATAACTACCCAATATAGATTATCAAGAAAACTGAATAGGTTCTGTGAGTATGAAGCTCTGGAATATACTAAATCATATTTCTGAATTTATAGAGCTGATTTTGGAGTTGGACTCTTGGCTCGGTCCCTCTCTAATTCCAAGCCTGTTGTTAGGAGAAAAACCCAGAGTTTCTGGAGTTTCTGTCTTATGTCAAGAGCCATGATATGAGACAGAAAGAAATATGAGTTTAGAAAACATCTTTGTTTTTCTTCATATCTATCATACCTGTCATTGAATATGTCTGTCATACCTTTCATTGAATATATGTTTGTATATGTCTATATAATTAATGTTTAAGTTTTCCACAATGAACAATGAGTTTTTTCCGCACTGACATTTGAAGTTTCCAGGAAGAAGATGGGACCCCCATAACAACAACTCCACTTGGTTGATATGACGTCATGATACTGATAGTGCTACTACAAGTCCTGTTTCGGGTATCAGCTGCACAGATGATTCCAACTTGGTTAGCTGAAATGGTGCACATCTTGCACAACATTCTGGCTAGACCTCCACAAAATACTCAGAGACTGTTTGCAATTTTAAAAGACACTGATCTTGAAATTTAACCATCATTTTACTTTCACAGGATCCTCCAGAAAGAACCTCACCCCCATGACAGCTGGAAGTAATTCTAGAGGACGATGTCCCCTCTCTTAGCAATGTTTGTCCTCAGATTTAGGAATAATATTTAGAGATTGATTATAATTAGTATACGGTTTGAAAGTTTGGAAAGGAATTTTATAAGCTCAGGAACCTTTTTGAGAAAAAAAAAGAGGGAAATTGGATAGATAATAATGGTATTTGTGAGTTATTGTTTATAGATAATTACATCGGCATAGATTTTTGTATATGGATACAAAGTTAAATTATATTGAATATTGTATGTATGCATGCTTCTACCTGTTTAAAACATTTTTATGTATTGATATATATTGTATTGATATATGTATACCATATTGCAGTGTACACTTCTACCTCTGATTAAGATACTCATATATTGTTTATGTATTGATATTTATTGTTTACATTTGGAGGTCATTGTCCTCATTTATTGCACAGTTGTTTATTCTCTTAGTCTTTAAGTTAGATACATGTTAAGAATTGTAGATCAATAGTCATCTATGTCTGTCATATTTATGGTTAGACTAATCAGGTTCTTTAGATACATAGAGATTATATATAGTCTTCAACCTCTTTGAAGAGCTGTAGAAAATGGCATTTAATTTAATCTTAGAGTTCTGTGTAGTGAGACACAATCACTCCTGGCAACACCGACCTATTCCCGAGAGATTGTTGAGCACCAAAGACACTCCACTTGGAGCTTGTCTTCTTGACAAAACTGACCTCTGGGCAAGGAACTGCCCATACCTCAACTACTGACAAATACACGGTATCTGGAAATAGATAAGCAGAACTGTCAAATCTTACCAAGACAAGGTAAGACGGTTTTGAAAAATCTCTTGCCTGTTAAAATCCAGAAATGGATAAAATCCAGAAATGGATAAACAGAACTGTTAAATCTTGCCAAGACAGGGTAAGATGGTTTTGAAAAATCTCTTGCCTGTTAAAAATAATCTGTCAGTTATTCTAGGCCTTAGTCACAGTTGGTTGCTTCAACGCTACAAACAGATCTTTGGTGATTGCCCAGGTAGCCAGTTGTCTTTGTGATTTGTTGCATGTTTTGGAAGTTCTTTGATTGCACTTCCTAATTACTCAGGTAACATTATTTCCCTTCTCGGATCTTCTATGGGGTTGAAGACTAGATAAATGTAGCTACTTTCCTCTCATGACTTGGCCAAGTTACTTATTATACAAGACTTTAGCTAGTTAGAATAGGATATTTGTACTTATTGTATATAATTTTGTAGGTTTGTACTTACTGTATATAATTTCGTAGTAGGCTTAGAACTCTCTTACTTAAACAAAAGGGGGAGGTGCTGTGGGAGTACCTTCCACTGCTTCAGCCGATAGTCGCTGAAGCATGAGCCCACAAATGCTGTGGGAGCGCCTTCCGCTCCTTCAGCCAATAGCCGCTGAAATACTAGCCCACTGGGGCGTGGTATATCTCTCTTTAAAAGAAGAGCCGCTAGCCTCGGCTCAGCCTCTTGGTTCTGGCTCCTGCTCCTGCTCCAGCGACTAGGCTCCTTTCCTGACGATTTATGTGCATGTAAGTTTACCCCCCAAAATAAATGCCCCTTTAAAACATAACTGGTGTGGGATTGATTTGCCATTAAATCCTATTACCTTTGACAGCATCTTTTATTACAGCAACGAACTGAGTCCAGAGAGCATCAGGATCAATTTCAACCCAGCCAGGCTGAGGGTAAACATTTTCCACCTGTTCATGAAAACAGAAGCTTTAGTGAGAGTGAAATTAGACCAAGCTGATAATAGCTGCATCTTGAGATGACTGGTTAAAACAATTAATACAATCGCATTTAATTATTTCTTTTAAAGATTTATCTATGAAGGATACAATGTACTGCTATCAAGGAAGGCACCAGGTCTCATTACATTACAGATGGTTGTGAGCCACCATGTGGTTGCTGGGAATTGAACTCGGGACCTCTGGAAGAGCAGTTAGTGCCCTTACCCTCTGAGCCATCTCTCCAGCCCCCATTTAATTATTTTTTAACTGTTCAAAAAGATAGCTCAGCACTGATAATGTGCAAAACCATGGGTCCGTCCTCCACCTCACCCCCACGTGTCGGAAACAAAGCACAAGAGTGAAGCAGTTTACAGACACAGCAGAGGGTGCTTACAGAGGGTGTTACGGTCATTTTATCTTAGCTTCACATTCATTCTTCAAGATTCCTACACTGAAGGTATATTGTAATGAAGATACAAAAAGATTTTTTAAAAACATTTTCATGTGGGGCTGGAGAGATGGCTCAGAGGTTAAGAGCATTGCCTGCTCTTCCAAAGGTCCTGAGTTCAATTCCCAGCAACCACATGGTGGCTCACAACCATCTGTAATGGGGTCTGGTGCCCTCTTCTGGCCTGTAGGCATACACACAGAGAGAATATTGTATACATAATAAATAAATAAATATTTAAAAAAACATTTTCATGTAAATCAAAGAATAAACCCTCAGAAAAGGAAAGGAGGAGGGAAGTAGGGCAGTGTAGGGCTCTAAGGCCAGTGCCACAGACGTGTAAGAACAGCCTAAGCTACAGTGTGAGTTCCGGGCCAGCCTGGGCTACACAGCAAAACCCTGTCTCAAAATTAGCAACAATAACAACAAAGGCAAACAGAAAGAAAGAAGAAAGAAAGGGAGGGAGGAGGGAGCTATGAAAAAAAGGGAAAGCAGGGAAAGAGGAAGAAAAGATGCCCCAGGGTGTGGCTTAACTCCTGGGTCCACAGGAAGCTGCCCTGGTAGGAACATGCTGCTAAAGAACAAACCAAAGATGACAGAATGAAGACAGATCACAGCCCAGTTTCCTGCCTGACTACTCGGTTGTGCACACACAAGAACACATTTGAAAAAACACAAGCTGTTAGCCAAGCATAGTGGCACATACTTGTGATCGTAACACTTGGGAGACGGTGGCAGAAGAATCAGGAGTTGTAGACCAGTCTGGACTACACAGGGAGACTGATGGGGAAGCTCAGCCAATCACATCTGGCTTGGGTGTGGCCACCTGAAGTCAGGTATATGTATTAATGTGCATATATTTATAAATATATAGAGCTGGTTTTGGAGTTGGACTCTGGCTCAGTCCCTCTTCAATTCCAAGCCTGTTGTTAAGAGGAATCCCAGAGTTTCTGTCTCATGTCAAGAGCCATGATAGAGGACGGAAGAAATAATAATAATAATAATAATAATAATAATTTATAAACTTTCTTTGCATTTCCTCATATCTGTTTCTGTCTTTATCATACCTTTCATTGAATATATGTGTCTGTATATGTCTATATAGATAATGCTTAAGTTTCCCATAAGAAACAATAAATTTTCCTCCAGTAATCTTTTAAGTTTCCAGGAAGAAGATGGAGCCCCACAACAACAACGTCCTGATGCTGATAGCACTACTACAAAACCTGTTTTGGGTACCATCTGTACAAGACAGTTCCAACTGGGTTAGAGGAAATGCTGCACATCTTTTACAACACTCTGGCCAGACCTCCACAAAACACTCAGGGACTATTTGCAATTTTACCAGACCAAATATTAATCTTGTAATTTAACCATCATTTACTTTCACAGGACTCCCTAGGAAGAACGTCACCCCCATGACAGCTAAAAGCAATTTTAGAGGACAATGTCCCCTCTCCCAGCAGAGTTTGCCCTCAGGTTTAAGACAACATTTAGGGATTGGTTATAATTGGTATATGGTTGAGAGATGGGGGAGAAATTTTAAAGGCTCAGGGGTGTTCTTCAAAAAAAAAAAAAAAGGAGAGATAATTGGTGATGGGTTAATAGATTGGTGTTTGTGAGTTATTGTTTTTAGACAATTATATTGGTATCGATTCTTGTATACTGATACAAAGTTAAATCATATTGAATATTGTATGTGAGTATGCTTCTACCTCTGTTTAAAACATTTTTATGTATTGATATATATATAGTATTGATATATATATTTACCATATTGCAGTGTACATTTCTACCTCTGATTAAGATACTTATATGTTTATGTAATGATATACATTGCTTACATATGGAGGTCATTGTCCTCATTTATTGCACAGTTGTTTATTCTCTTAGTCTTCAAGTTAGATAGGTATTGAGAATAATAGATCAATAGTCATCTATGTTTGTCATATTTATATTTAGGCTAATCAGGTTCTTTAGATACACAGAAATCATATTCAGTATTATTTATAGCATAATCTTCAACCTCTTCAAGGAGCTGTAGAAAATGACATTTAATCTAACCTAGAGTTCTGTGGTAGTGAGACATAATCACTCCTGGCAACGCCGATCTATTCCCGAGAGATTGTTGAACACCAAAGACACTCCACTTGGAGTTTGTCTTTTTCTAAGCAGAACTGGCCTTTGGGCAAAGAAAAGCCCATACCTCGACCACTGACAGAGATACAGAGTATTCGTAAATAGATAAAATCAGGACTATCATATCCTGCCAAGACAGGGTAAGATAGTTCTAAAAAGTTTCTTGCCTTTGAAAATGATATGTCAGTTATGTTAGGCCTTAGCCAAAGTTGGTTGCCTCAACATTGCAAATGAGACTTTGGGTGATTGCCCAGGTAGTCAGTTGTCTCTGTCATTTGTTGCACATTTTGGAAGTTTCTTGGTTGTACTCAAGTAATATTACTTCCCTTCTCAGATCTTTGATGGAGTTAAAGATTAGATAATTGTAGTTACCCTCCTCATGATTTAGCTAAACTTAATTTCAATACATTATTTAGACTCCTGTTCCTATTGTATATAGTTGTATTGGGTTTGGTTTGATCTTGTTTAGACAAAAGGGGAAGATACTGGGGAAGCTCAGCCAATTACATCTGGCTTGGGTGTGGCCACCTGGAGCCAGGTAGATAAAGGGGGGGGGAGATAGGTGTGCGGGCTCTCTGCGAGGTGCTTGCCTGATCCATTTGGACATCGGAACTTTTACTCGGGTTGCATGAGTTTCCCCGTTTTCAATTATTAAATTATATCTGTTGTTTTGAGCTGGTCTGGTTATTTTAGCGTACCTATTAAATACATCATCACTTACAGGAGACCTTTTCTTAAAAAAACAAAACCTAAATAAACAAATGAATCAGTGAATAAATAAATGAATGAAAAATAATAAAAAAGCAAATGAACTATTAAATGAATGTTCCTGACACAGTAGTGGCACATGCCTATAACCCTAGTAATTGCGGGTGTGAGGATCTGACTTTGCAAACTCCATTTTAAAGAGGGGGCTTCAGCATAACCCTCATAATGAGCTGGGGAGTGGGCGATCTCAGCTCCAGAAATGTTCTGCCATAGCAGACATCTGAACAGATACCCTAAAAATGTCAATTAAGAAGATAGGGAGCGGGCTATAAAATTTAATGAGGTCCAGATGTTCTTGGAAGGCTTCCTGTCCTTGAAGATACCCTGTCAGTAATTTATGGCTCTTTGTTAGATTTTTTTGCCCAAAAACTGACCAATGGTTTCAGGAACCACCTTACCCTATGCCCTCCTTACCCAACCCCAAGATGATAGGACATGAACTCCCCTGATGACAGCTTTTTCCCTTTAAAAGTTCTACCCTCCCAGGGCTCCCTGCCACACTTTCTGCATCCACCATGCTAGGTGCTGGAAAGATGCTGGTCCAAACTTGAGTCTGAATATTAGAAAACCCTCATGTAATTTGCATCAGAAATCCAGCTCTGTGAATTCCTTTGGGGACCAGAAACTTGGGCACAACAGCAGGCAGAAGCAGGAAGTTCAGGAGTTCAAGATCATCCCCAACTCTATGGATAGTTCAAGGGCACTCTGTGTCATAAAACCTGAGAAGGGAAGGGAGAGGAGAAGGAATAAGGGAAGGGAGAGGAGAAGGAAGAAGGGAAGGGAGAGGAGAAGGAAGAAGGGAAGGGAGAGGAGAAGGAAGAAGGGAAGGGAGAAGAGAAGGAAGAAGGGAAGGGAGAGGAGAAGGAAGAAGGGAAGGGAGAGGAGAAGGAAGAAGGGAAGGGAGCCCAAGGGGTGAGAGGAAAGGGCAGGGGGAGGAAGGAAAGGAGGAGAGGGAAGTAAAAAGAGGGAGAGAAGGGAGAGAGAAGGGGAGGGGAGAGAGAGAGCAAAATGAAATTACAATGATATGTTAGTAGAAAATGACTGCCTATCAATATCCAACACAGGCTAAGATCCAGTATAAAGCTCAACAAACAAATGAACAATCCAATTTAAAAATGAGCAAAAGAGTAAAACAAGCACTTCCCAAGAAAAATAAACAGATGGTAAATACACACATGAAGATATTAAACTTCCTTAGTCATTAGAAAGATACAAACAGCCAGATGCACATGCCTTTAGTCCCAGGCAGAAGCAGGAGGATCTCTGTGAGTTCAAGACCAACATGGTCTGCATGCGGAGTTATAGGACAGCAAGGGCTACATAAGGAGGCCCTGTCTCAACAACACCTAAAATAAGTAAATAAATAAATGAATAAATAAACAAATGAAAGAAAGAAACCAGGTGGAGCTGGAGAGATGGCTTAGCAGTTAAGAACAACCACTCGCTCTTCTATAGTGGACCTGGATTCAATTCCTAGCACCCACATGGTGGCTCATATGGATCTCCCAGTCCCCATGGGCACTGCACATACATGGTGCACAGACATATATGCAGGTAAAAGATGCATACATATAACTTAAAAATTTTAAAATCTAAAAAAAAATCGTTTAAAAATAAACAAAATCCATGTGTTTCCACTAGTTGTAGATAAGCCTAAGGCGCTAATAATAATAACCCAGGCACTGGTAGATTCCTCAGCAGTCCCACCCCCAGAAATCAGATAATGGTAGAAAGAAAACTAAGGTCACAAAGCTGCCCCTCTAGCATCCCACACGAGTGCTGTCACATTGCGCCAACACACATACACTATGCCACGCAGGCAGGCACGACTGCACATGCAGGCACATACAGCACTAATACTACTGTGAATTAAACGTAAATAAATACATAAGCCACACAACAACAGTGACGGATATGCAGAGCGGGTGGGTCTCCATGAACTCTTAGCAAGGGTGTAAAATGGTGCAACCAATGTAGAAAGGGACTGGTTTGTTTTGTTTTTGTTTGGTGTGGTGTGGGGAAACAGCATCTCACACATAATTCAGGCTGGTCCCAAACTCTTGGCTTAGCTAAAGATGACTTTGAACTGCTAATTCTCCTGCCTCAGCCTTCCAAGTGTTATGTTATGTGCCTACACCTCTGGCTCAGCAATTTCTTATTAAGATAAGAAACATTAAGATAAGATAACATTCCTTTCCAGGCCTAATGGTGGCTTTAATCCTAGCACTCAGGAAGCAGGGGCAGGCGTATCTCTTTGAGGTCAACCTTGTCTACACAGTGACGTCTAGGCAAGCCAGGGCTACAAAGTAAGCATGTGTCTTTGAAAAAAAAAAAGAAAAAGATAAACACTCATTTACCATATGCCCCAACACACTAAATATTTGCCCCAGAGAAATGAGAACACTCCCATTGACATAAACATGCATAGGAAATCTATTCATAACTACCAGAAACTGAAAACAATCCAAACAGACTTCTACAGGAGAATGAATGTGGTGTGTGTGTGTGATGGATTTCCATCAGAAATAAAAGATGTGAGATTCAGTTCAGTGTAAGAACATTTGCCTCGCAAGTGCAAGGCCATGGTTCAGTCCCCAGGACCAGAAAGAAAACAAACAAATAAACAAACCAAGAATGAACTGTGGCGTGGGTGCATCTCAAAAGAAAGGCTATATTAACTGAATATAGCTGTCCTGAGATGCCTCCCTATGAGTCTATATAAGACATTTCTTTTTATCATTGTTCTTGATTTTGGTGTTGCTGTTTTTAATTCCAGTGGAAAGAAATGTTTATGTAGCACACTGCAAGGGGCTGCAGAGCAACAGCCTTGTGTTGCCCTCCTGCCTCAGCCTCCATGATTAAAGCAAACATTATCATATCCACTTTGTGTGTATGTGATATGTATGCTTGTATGCATGTGGGTGCACATGCGTGCATGTGTGTATGGAGATGTCATAGTTCCTTTATCTCTTGCTATAATAAAACGCCCTAATAAAAACCAACTGAAGGGCAACCATTTCTCAGGACCTGTTACACATGAGTTGCCTTCTTCCCTTCTCTTCTGCTCTCACCTACAATACAGCCTCTAAGGAAAAACCTTGAAGCAATTCAGAGACAAAGGGTTTTTTCTGGAGACAGCTCAAGGGTACATCACGTGGGGCAAGTTAAAGAGGCGGGAGCTTCAAGCAGCTGGTCACACTGTACCCACAGTCAGGAACAGGGTAAACAATGCCCTGCTCACATTCCCCATTGTCTACAGCCCAGGTCCCCTGCCCAACAGTTAAGATGGTCCTCCCACAAGGACTAAGCTAACCAGAATACTCCTTCATAGCCATGTCGTGTTATCAAGGGACACACTGCCAGATGATTCTAGATCCTAGATTCTGTCAGGTTGACAACATGAGCCATTCAAGAAGGCCTGCAAGGTAGAGGCTCTTCCTTGGATCCGGGACTTGTCCACGCAGCTAGGCAAGCTAGGTAGTTAGCTCCAGTAACCCTTCCTCCACCACGCAAGCACTGGGATCATAGGGGTGGGGGGCTGCCAGGCTCACCCAGTATTAACATGGATGCTCGAGATCCATCCTCATGCTTGTACGGCAAGCACTCACATCCACTGAGCCATATCCCCAGTGCCACAGTCAACTTTCCTAGACAGTCTTCAGAAGACAAAACTGTGTCATGGAGAAAGGGACAGGTGAGGTACTGAAGGAACACGACAAGGTGGTGTGGAAAGGAGGTTTTAGGTCTCATAGGTATCAAAACTCATAGAACTACATACAAAAAAAAATCTCCATTTTACTTTTTAACTTAAAAAAAGTTCAGATGAGAAGAAGAAAGAAAAAAAGAAAGAAAAAAGGAAAGAAAAGAAAAAAAATTCAGAGTGAGTTCCAGGATAGCCAGGACTACACAGAGAAACCTTATCTCAAAAAACAAAACAAAACAAAACAAAACAAACAAACAAACAAAAAAATTCCTTTTTGCTATTGGGTTGGGGGGCACGGGCACACGCATGTAAGTGCAGGTGTGCATGTCTGTGCTTGTGTGGAGGTCAGAGGTCACTGTGTCTTCCTCTCCCATTTACACCTTATTTTTTCAGACATGCTCTTGATCTCTACGGCTTCAGCTAGAATGGCTGGCCGCGGAGCTCCAGGGACCTGCCTGTCTCTGCCACCGTCACTCGCTGTGACATGAGTGCTCACACTGGCCAGCAGCGAGCACGTTAGCCACTGAGCCTCAACCCAGCCCAGGTGCCTTAGTCGGCGAGGACCTGACGTGCCTCAGGCTGGCCTTCAACTCCTGGTCCTTAGCGAGGTGTGCCACTATTTTCATTTTCCCATTTTATTTCAGTTAATAGTTGGAAACAAAAAAGCTTTAAGGGCTTAGAGCGATGCCTTAGTTGTTAAGGGTACCTGCTGCTCTTCCTGAGTAACTGAGTTCAGTTCCCAGCACCCATGTCAGGCAGCTCACAGTCATCTTTAGCTCCAACTCTATCCCCTGCAGGCACTGACATACATGTGGCATGCACTCTCTCATACAAACATACATACCCATAAATAAAAAATTTTAAACAGTCTTTAAGAAATGTTTTTACGAGTCTATGGCTTGAAGTTTAGCTGATGAACATGTATGTTTATCCCCAATACTTTTCAAGACTCTGCTAAAAGAGAAACAACAAAACTGCGTAAAGATATCCAGGTGTGGGCTACGCACCTGCTATCCCAGCACCAAGAGGTCTGTTTTCAGTTTCAGGGCAGTTTGGATTACAAACAGAGACCCTGTCTCAAAAAGAAGGCACCAGGCTAAGGACAAAGAGAAGAGAACCAACAGGATCTGAGTGGATTTAACAAGTGAACAGAGAATGGGCACCTGCAAATGCTTGGCACGGGAGACAATGCCCTGCTCAGATTACACTGCCACTCCCGCTACCCCTTCGGTCCAGTACACTCAAAGTAAAGCCATGAGTCCCTCTAATGCCCTACGAGACGCGAGTCATTCTGCTGCCCGTCTGCCCCCAGACATGGAGCACCCACAGGTATGTCTCCTCTGTCCATTTTTTCCTCAGCATCTACGAGTGCCTATGATTTCATAGGCACTGCAGAGACCAAGGGGGTGTGTGCCAGTCACCCAAACTCTCAGAAAGCAGCCCATAGCAGAGACCAGGGATTTAGGGCTGAACCCTGGAAAAGGGAAGACAATATGATTGCTGGGAGAGACGTCTTTGTAAGGTTTCCTGAAATCACTTAGTCCTGTCTCTGCTTTTCATTGCCAGGCAACAGGACTAGGCTCACTCTCCGGAGAAGGTGAGCTTACAAATATTACCCAGGCTACAGTGCTTCTGGAAAAGCAAGGTACTAAAAAAATGAACAGACAACCCACCAAGAGTACCATTTGAAGGAACTTTCCAACATGGGAGAAGTGGTCAGAATAAAGAAAATTGGAGGGGCTGGAGAGATGGCTCAGAGGTTAAGAGCACTGACTGCTCTTCCAAAGGTCCTGAGTTCAATTCCTGGTGCCCTCTTCTGGCCTGCAGGCAGAGTACTAAATACTGTATGTGTAATAAATAAATAAATCTTTAAAAAAAAAAAAGAAAGAAAATTGGAGAGCCGGAGGGTACCAAGGTGATGTGTGTGTGTGTGTGTGTGTGTGTGTGTGCGCGCGCGTGTGTGTATGTGTGTGGGTGCACTATTTTCTATGGTGTTCCTGACAAGCAGGTTCAATAAAATCTACTCCCTCCCACGGAGTAATTCTACAAGGCTTTTCTGATTGTGCTAGAATGAATGTTTCAACTGCAGCAAACGATTCCTCCCTCTAAACAACTTCACTTGGGTGACCCCGCTTCAAGCCTCCAAATCTTTAGATCAAATAGTGGGACTTCCAGATTCCATCCCTCCTCTGCCCCAATTTGGACAGCTCAAGCCATATTCATTTTCAGCTGCTATAACAAAACACCTGAGAGTTTGTTTTTAGAGGTTCAGTTTTAGAGGCTGACAATTCCAGATCATGTAGCCCCCTTAGGTCAGCAAGGGCTCCCTTGGCTGCATCTTACCGCCATGGAGGGAGACAGCCTTCTACCAGGAGCAACACAAAAAGAAGAAACAGGCAGGCATGGTGGCACACCCCTATGATCCAGGCACTTAGGAGTCTTGTACAGGAGTATCATCAAGAATTTGAAGTCACCAGAAGTGGGGGAGCAGGGTGGTGGCGGCACATGCCTTTAACCCAGGTGGATCTCTGTGAGTTCGAGGCCAGCCTGGTCTACAAGAGCTTGTTCCAGGACAGATTCCAAAGCTACAGAGAAACCCTGTCTCAAAAAAGAAAAAAAGGAAAAAAAAAAGTGGGGACGCAGGGAAGGAAGAAAAGGAGGAGAAAATAGGAAGAGGGAAGCAGGAGGAGGGGAAAAAAGGAGGAGGAGAAGGGGAAAGAAAAGAAGGGGAAGAAAGAGGAGGGGAAAAGAGAAGAAAGAAAAGGGGGAATGGGGAAAGAGAAAAGGGAGGAAGATGAGGAAGGAGGAGAGAAAGGAGGAGGAGGAAGAGACAGGAAGCAGAGAGCAGGAAGGCAGTGTTCTAGCGGCCTGTTAAGCAGAGAAGTACCTTACTCCCCTTCAGGACAGCTCCCTGAGGATCTAATGACTTCTCCCTAGGACCCACCTCTTACAGAATCTACAGCTTCCAAAGCACCACACTGGCTGCCAAGATTCTAACACTAATCCTTAGGAGCAAACTCAAACCATAGGAATCCCTAAACATGTAGCATGAGAAACGTGCCCCCTGCGGAAGAGGACTAAGCCCAAACAGGAGGAAACAGTGAAAGTTAAGAAGAAAACACCTGCTGGTTTAAAAGGCAGGGTCCTTTTTTCAAGTGTGGCCCCGGCTTTCCACCGCTGGAGGCCTTGATGCCCCTGTGCTGGGACCTTCTGTCCTGCTCCTCCAGCCATGACATCTTATGGTTTTCTCAGAAGCACGATGTCCCACTGGGAGGAGCACGATGCATTTCCCTAGTTTCCAAATCAAAGTATCAATCTACATCTGAGGACTGCAAATGCGGACCTCTGTTCCAGTATTTAACACCATTTATTTATTTATTTATTTATTTATTTATTTATTTTAGGATTTTCTGTGTGTGACTAAACGCTTAATGCTCAGAGCATGTAAGAAGATCAGAGATCAATTGGACAAGTCATTCCTCTCCTACCATGTGGGTCCCAGGAATTGATCTCAAGTCATCAGACTTGGCAGCAAGGAACCTTACCCACTGGTCCATCTTGATGGCCCCAAGAAAGTCTTAAAAAAAAAAAAAAGCTACTGGGGTTAAGGATGTAACATGCAGGACCTTGAGGGGGTGAGGGTGGAAGGGAGGTTCTCCAACATCACCATAAAAAAATGAAAAGAAAATATTACAGAAGTCTCCAGAAACACCTCATACAAACTGAATGCAAAAATTCATGTTTGGATTTCAATTTGAACTTAAAGATCATGGGTGCCTGTCCTGCTCATGTATTCAAAGGATGATCTCTTCTTGTTTTTTTATTTCTTTTCCACATGACATGTTTGGCTGTATGAATCAACTCCTCCTACACTAAGATTTTAGTTTTTTATGAATAATCCTTCCATTGTATTAGAAAGGGTGTGAGTTCCATTACGAAGACAGACACAGGGCTGGACTCAGCAGTAAAGCTGCTCTTCCAAAGGACCCGGGTTCAATTTCCAACACCCACATGGCAGCTCCCAACTGTCTGTAACTCCAGTTCCAAAGGATATGGCATCCTCACAGATGTAGGCAAAACACCAATGCACATCAAATAAATATTCAAAATGAAGACAGACAAATGATGTGGCTAAGTCACAGTCACACGAGGGGGTAAACTGCAGTCCTAGGACTTTAAGTGCATATCGTTTATTCTATTTTTATTTCATCATGAGCCAGGGTCTTACTGTGTAGCCCTGGCTGGCCTGGAATGTGCTCTCCAGACCAGGCTAGCCTTGAACTCAGAGATCTGGCTGTCTCTGCCTCCCCAGTGCTGGGGTTAACGGCCTGTGCCACCACTGCCCAGTGTCTACCAACTTGTTAAATTTTATTAAAATTTGTATTTTTTGGGTGGGTGGGGGGAACACTTGTGCCATGGCTTAAAGTGCAGAGATCAAAGGACAACTTGCAAGAGACAGTTCTCTTCTCTCTCAATGCCCTTCCCAGGGATTCAGTTCAGGGTATCAAGCTTAGGAGCAATGTGTAATCAATCATCTTTACCTGCTGAGCTGTCTCCTTTATGATCCAAATACTCATTCACTAAATAAAAAAAAAAAACTAAAAATTCACTGCTTAAGCAAAAGTACTCTGTGACTAGAATTATAAGAAACACTAAAAAGTATCCTTGTGTTTGTGATAAAGACGTGCAATGACACAAGAGCTCAGTGTCTGCCTCTTATCCGTCCTTTCCGGTTGGGACAGCTATGGACTAAGTGGGTGGACCATGCTCTTACCCAGTTAGCCAGAGAGGGAGCCACGGCAGACCCAATTCACCTCCTAGTACAGAACCCTGAATGAGTCTCTTCTGCAAAGTGCATGTTCAAGGCAGTCACTGCTTACTTTTACTCTACCAGTGGGTTCCTGGGAAATTGCCGAGATAAAAAGCATCCACAGAGTGAAAAGCAGGGTAGCACATTGAAAAAGAGTCCAGAGCTGTAGGGAAGCAGTTAGATGTCTCTCATCTTCTCTAAAATCTTAAACATTAGAAAACGCTGGCATTGGCAGGGCACCAGGAGGCACCAGGAGGCAGAGGCAGGTCAGTCTCTGAGTTCAAGGCCGGCCTGGTCTACAATGTGAGTTCCTGGACAGCCATAACTGTTACACTGAGAAACCCTGTTTCAAAAAAACCAAAAGAAGAGGAAGAGAGAAAATAATGCTGGTATTGAAAC
Organism: Myodes glareolus; assembly: GCF_982192425.1. NCBI lineage: Eukaryota > Metazoa > Chordata > Mammalia > Rodentia > Cricetidae > Myodes > Myodes glareolus. The sequence goes on along the minus strand of NC_142029.1, from coordinate 54,702,695 downwards.
CAGCATTGAAAATTGCTGGTATATAAGAACACTATACCAAATCAACTGCACTGATCAGTGTATAGAAATCAGCACTTCACTATAAACGGGTGTTGGCCGTTGACCAGTATCATCAGCAGGTTAAGGCTTTGCTAACAAAGACCAGCCAATGGCTTGGCAGGCTTCTCAAGCCTGAAGAAGATATTTTTATGAATTTTCAAAGATGGAAAGAACTACGGACAAGTCAACTTTCAAAACTTGTTCAGTATCTCCGATCTCCTGGGAAGTCAGATGGTAATGTGAGGACCTAGCACTTTCAAGAACACAAAGATGACAACCAGTAAGACGGCATGGCAGCTAAAAGTGCTTCCAGCAAGCCTGACGGCCTGAGTCAATTCCAGGGAGAAAATGGAAAGTTGTCCTCTGTCCCCCAAAAGTGCACCACAGCACACGAGCACATGCAGACACACATAATAAATAAGTGTAATGAATTGTTTTTAAATGACACAACCGAAAAAACGTAAGTTTACAGTCCATCAATATCTGAAGAACTAAAATGTGTGAAGACAAGAGTTGGAAAGTCGATGGGGAAGTGCAGAAAAACCCAGGAAATCACAAACCGCCTTCTGTCCACATACACGCAGGCTGTCCGCGCCGCCCAGCGAGTCACCTCAGTTCCACCCAGGTAAAGCTAGAGCAATGAGCCCCGTGGGACAGGAAGCGAGCGACAGGCACCGGGCCACACTGGCCTGAGTCCCCAGGGGTGCAGAAGGAGCGAGGGTGCAGCCAGAGCCCCAGACCCGCCCTCCACGCCCAGTCACCTTCTGCGCGCTGGAGCCTCGCACCCGTGTCGTCCGGTCATAGACGTGGCAGCGGATCACCGTGCTGCCCACGTCCAGCCCTAGCACGAAGCGGGAGGCCGAAGAGGCCGGAGCGCTCGACTCCTCGCGCCGCTGCTCTGCACCCGCCTGCAGCCCCAACATCGCGACCCCGCGCGCCGCAGCCGCCACCCGGCCGGCCAGGGACGAGCTATAAACGCCAGACCCCGGGCGGGGCGCGCGCGGCCCGGACACCACCCCCACCGCGCCCTGCCCCGCCCCTCCGCGAGATTCGGCCCCGCCCCTCCGCGAGGCCCCGCCCCGCCTCGCCCCGCTCCCTCGAGAGGCCCCTCTGCCCCACCTCCACTCCCGCCCCCTAGCCCCGTGACGTCAGGGCCGCGCGCCGCGCGCCGCGCGCCGCGTGGGATTCTGGCGAAGATGGCATAGAGCGCGGTGGTGCGCTGGGTGTCACGGTTCAGCGACCTTTACTTTGAAACTCAGAGGTTCCCTTCTAGCCCAGATTACTTTTTACTAATGTCTGTTAAGAAAAATCAGGTGAAGTGAAAAGTTTTGAAGTTTTTCTTTTAGATTTATGTGTTTTGCCTGCATGTTTTGTGTGCTCCACGTGTGTGCCTGGTGCCCGTAGAGGGTAGAAGAGCACGTCGGACGGTTGTGAGCGGCCACGTAACTGATGGGAACCGAACCCAGGTCTTCTGCAAGAGCAACAAGTGCTTTTAACCACTGAGCCCTGTTTCCACTCCCAAGAAAAAGAATATTTGGCCTAAAGTAAACAAGGTTCCTCATGACATCCCTACGCAGAAAAGCATATTTAATACACGACGGCTAGATAGATGTCCCTGTGATGATGAATGGCACTAAAGGGCCGCTGCCGACACAGAACGAAAGCAAACTTTGGGTTACTTTCCGTCGTAGTATCTGGCAGTGGCAGATTTGGAGAATCTGGGAGCCTCCCTTTCTTGCTGCTGCTCACCACCCAGAGGCTCTTCCAGGCTTTTGTCAGCAAAGTGCAAATAGCCCTCCAGCCTCAGGCCTCTGTGGGAAGTGGTATTATTGCCTGCCCCGCCTGCCTCTTTGCACTTTAAAAAACGGGGGCTGTAGAAAGTGTCAAAGTTAGATTTCATGATGATGTTTTGTGGGGTAATTTGTCAGCTTAAAAGAATTTTATCTTCTTGTTCTTAGTATCTTATTGGCTTACCTGCTTTGCACAGATTTGCCCAAAGTGGGTTTGAGCTATATTTCTTGAAGCATGACCGTGAGCCCCATGGTTTGGTTTTCAAAGACAAGGTCTCTCTGTTTTTTGGAGCCTGTCCTCGAACTCAGAGAGTTCCACCTCTGCTTCCTGAGTGCTGGTATTAAAGGTGTGCGCCACCACCACCCGGCAGCCCCTCTCTTTATAGTTTGTCCCTACACAACAACACACATTTTTTTTCCATATGGCCTCAGCCTGCCCTACCATTGCAGACCACCTTGCAGACCACCTGGTAGGAGTGCAGGAGGGAGAGAGGAAGGGAGCCAGCGAGGGAGGGAGGGAAGGAGTGACTTCCCAGCGTTGTAATTGTTAGTCATGCCTAATGACTAGTCCTGTGCTGTTCTGGTTCTCCTGAGCACAGAAACTGAAACTGAACCAATACTGATGGGAAGAGAGCCAGTGCCCGAGAGCCGCAGCCTAAGCTTGGACTTGCCCCTCAAGGCAGTCTCACTAGGACCTGTGTCTCCTGGGTTTGTATATATCTTAGTGTGGGCTCTGGGGATCGAACTCAGGTCCTCATACTTGGCTGGCAAGCACTTCACCTACTGAGCTATCTTCCCTGAGGGGACAAGACTTTAAGGAATTTGGTAAACACAGTTGTGGGCTGGGCAGGCTGGCAAACAAGGCACATTTCTCTGCTACGGCTTGAAGAATTCCTCTTTTCCAAAACCTGCCCTTCTTCAACTAATTGGTGAGGCTGAGTCACGTTTTGGTAGCAGTCTTCATTACTCAGGGACACTGCCTTAAATGTCAGTCTTGTCTGACATATACCTCCCACAGCAACATGCAAATAACTTAGCCAAGCTTCTCCATACAGTTAGCCATTAGTTTCCCTGCCTACAACTAAAGAAAGCTCTGTCTTACAATATTAATATTTGGCCTATTTCTCACAGCAATATTTCCTGGGGTTCTTAGACTCTGGAACTTCGTGATCATTTTCCAGAGCTCAAGCATCAAAGACCCTAAAATGTGAAAATGTGGACCATAAAAGCTGCTTAGTCTAAGAGTTTCTAAACGGTTTTCTAAGTTTTGTTATTTCTCTTTAGATGGAGTCTCACTGTGCCAGAGGCTGGCCTACAACTTGAAGCAGTTATCCTGCCTCAGCTTCATGTTGGGAATATAGCAGTGTGCCACGATGCCAGGCTTTTGTGTTCTGATTTCAAACAAATTTGAAACCTTGATGAATGCCATCATCTGAAGAAAATTCAGTGTGTTAGATTATCATTTATTCTTTGGTAATTTCATAAATGCACACAATGTATCTTTAAACATTTAAAACAATTTTGTTTTATGTGCACTGGGGTGTCTGTGAGGGTATCAGATTCCCTGGAACTGAGTTACAGACAGTTGTCAGCTGCCGTGTGGGTGCTGGAAATTGAACTCAGGTTCTCTGGAAGAACATCCAGTGCTCTTAACTGCTGAGCCATCTCTCCAGATGACTTTTAAACATTTTTATGTGTATGAGTGTTTTGCCTGTATGTATATAGCGTGTTCCTGGTGCCCTTGGAGGTCAAAAGAGGACATCAGAGCCCTTGGGACTGGAGTCAGATGGTTTCAGCTGCCATGTGGGTGCTGGGAATTGAATCCAGGTCCTCTGAACAGGCAGCAAGTGCTTTTAACTTCTGAGCCAACTAACTCTCCAGCCCCATACAGTTTACTCTTGATTACACCCCCACCCTCAATTCTGCCTGGACACTTCTCATGTCACTTGTCCTCTTCCCCCTGCTCTCCCCGAGCTCTCTGGGTTCGATTAGTGCTGCCTGCTGGACGTTTCATTGATCTTTTGACTTGATCTGGTATAAGTCAGTCACCAGCCACAGTGAAGTCTTGAGTGCAAAAGCCATGCCGTGTCCAGAAGGTAGCACTTCACAGCGCTTCTCCCCACCCTCCTACGCTTACATTTCTTTCCTCGTGTCCCCAGAGCCTGGGGGGGGGGGGGCGACAGGGCATGGCGTAGGTGTCCTATGCAGGGCTGAGCACAATAGTCACTTTTCAGCAAACTAGTTATGAGTCTCTTGCATATAGCTGTTGTCCACTACGTAAAGAAGCTTCCCTGACCAATATTTATAGCAACACTCTTCTATGTGTATAAATATAAATATCTAGAAGGCAGTTTGACAGCATGAGCATTTTGCAAAACAGCAGTGATAGGTTCCCCTCTAGAGCCTCCACACCATGGACTTTGGCTTATAATACCATGCATGAATTCCCTCCTGTGAAGGAGGCCTCAGACCCAGCCAGCACGTGGTTCCCTCCATAACTTCCATACCCTGCCTAGCAGCTTGGTGCTGGAGCATTCAGAGTTCACTGTGAGGTCATGCCATTAATGTATTTTCTCCTCCAACAGTCTGCATCGCTCCTTCCTTCCATCACTATTAAAGCTAACCATCAGGGAGGAAGATTTTAGGTCAGTCCAGCTTAAAGTCTCTGTGTCCTGCAGCCAAAGTGTGTTGTGTCTTTAGCAATAGTCTTAACCCTCTGGTTATAGTGGGTAACCAAGAGCAACGGGAAGGAGCCTGTAGATCTTATATAAGGACAGTTTTGGTTGGTTTGGTTTTCTGAGACAGGATGTGGTGGTTTGAATAAGAATGGACCCCATAGTCTTGTATGTTTGAAAGCATGGTCATCAGGGCGTGGCTCTACTTGAGAAGGAATTAGGAGGTGTGATGTTGATGGGGGAAGTGTGTCACTGGGGGTGGGCTTTGGGGGCTTCAGATGCTCAAGCCGGGCCCAGTGTCTCTCTCTTCCTGCTGCCTGTGGATCCGGATGCACAGCTCTCAGCTCCTCTCCAGCACCATGTCCTGCAGGCCACCAGGCTCCCCGCCGTGATGATAATAGACTGATCTCTGAAGCTATAAACTGGCCCCAATTAAATGTTTCATTTTCCGTGGTCATGGTGTCTGTTCACAGCAATACAACACTAAGACAGGGTTTCATGTAATTCATGCAAGTCTTGAACTGACTAAGTTGCCAGGGGTCACTTTGTACTCTTAATCCTCCTACCTGTGCCTCCCAAGTGCTGACATTACTGGCAGGCATCCCCTGTGCACAGCTACAGGTACATTTTACACACAAATTCAGATATTGATTGTCAGGGAACCTAAATATGCAGGGCTCATTGAAGATCCCCCACTGCCCTAAGAAGGCAGACTGCTACCTGAAAAGGTCTGGAGAAATTAAAGATCCTGTGTTTCTCCCAGGTTCTTCATTCTCAAACAGCATGTCTCAACCTGCTTCTCCCATAGGGGAAAGAGTGCCTGCGGCCCATGGGGCATAAAGATTTCTAAATGACCTTTGCTAGTGGGACAGGTCAATCCGCCGTCTGGCCTCAACTTGCATCTGGCCTGGTTACTCCGCAGATTCTAGACTTGGCTCTTCTCCCAGCTCTTTCCCCACCGTTATCACTTCTTATGCTTTATCCTCTTACCACAGGCTCAAAATTAGGACCCGTGTACCTGCCTCCCACACACTGAAGGAACTTGGACACACTTCCCAGGGCTAAATCAGGAGATCACCATTTCTTCATATCCTACAGAGAAATGGACAGGACTTCAGATCTGAGCCCAGAGGTCTTGATGGCCTTCTTTCAAGGATACTTGTCACTGTCCCTCCTTTAGTGGCCTCTGCTTTCTCAGGACCGAAGGATTTCTTGGTACACAATACAAAGCAAACTGGCCAAGTTGCTGCCCCACTCCTCCCAGAACTTCAGGGCCAGCACACATTCATTCCCTCATCCAAGCCCACCCCTGCATGTGCCGGGGTCAGGCCTTCTCAGTACTCTTGTCTAAGGTGAAGAGTGATGTTCTAATGACTTCCCTGAGAATTTCAGCTACCACGGGGGTTAGAGTTGTTACTGCTTTTAGGCAATGAATTCCTTGAGGGAAGGCTCTGGGTCTCAGTCTTTTTCTATTTTATTTATTATTTTTGCTTCTGAGACACAGGGAGAATTCAGTGACTAAATGAAACACCTGATCAGTGTGTCCACATCCTCAGACCCCGTCTTCCGCTTGACACAGGCCGCTGAGCCCTTTCTTGTCTCCATGTTTTAATGGGGGCCATACAGCCACAGGCACACACTCAGCCCACTTTCCTGAGAAGCCCGAGCCCACGGAAGACTAAGTACTTGAGTGTCGGACAGCCGTCTTGAAGCTCAGGCAGCAGTTCCCTTACCTCCCACTGAAGCCTAGAAAGAGTCCTAAAAATAATCCAAAACCTGTGCTTTCCAGCCTTTACAAGATGAGGTATTTGGATAAGTTGTTTTCTGAGAGAAGACTTCTCAAATTGTAGGGTCCCACAAACCTTCATCCTTTCCTCCTTTATTTAGTTCTTAGACATCCCTTCTTCCCTAAGGCCTGAACTCCCTCTGCTGCACTGTGGATGATGCTCCACAGTCCTGCCATGCACCCTCCCGGAGGAGCAGAACCTGCTCCTCGCCATCCAAAGCCCCTCTGCTCCAGCAGCTCCAGCAGAGGCTGATCCTATCTGCCCTGGCTTCAGGGTGGGGCCACTCCACGAGCAGGAGAAGTGAGCCCCTGCCCAGTCCTCACCTCTGGTCCACTGAAGTTCATCCCGTCCTCTCTCTGCAGCAATGAAGTCAGAAGAAATTAAAACAAAGAACCTCAAACATGCAGCCTAGGGTCCTTCGAGATCTAGAACCAAAAGAATAAAAATCAAAAGGAGTATCAGAATTTTGTTTGTTTGTTTGTTTCGAGACAGGGTTTCTCTGTAGCTTTGAGACAGGGTTTCTCTATAGCTTTAGAGCCTGTCCTGGAACTAGCTCTTGTAGACCAGGCTGGCCTCGAACTCACAGAGATCCACCTGCCTCTGCCTCCCGAGTGCTGGAATTAAAGGTGTGTGCCACCACTGCCTGGCTGAGTATTAGAAATTTTAAGATGAGATAATACCAGAAGACTCACACTAGAGAAAGTGACTTTGTAAATCAAACAAAATAGGAGAAACTTGGTTCCATGGCTTTTGGTAACCAAGGCTGAGAACTTGCCATGCTCTACCCATAGGAGAAAGGACATATATGGTCTCAAGGTGCCCTTTGTTCGTGGATAGCAGGTCATCCTGCTTACTATCCTCTTCCTTTCTCTCCTCCTCTATTTCTTTTTTGTTGTCTTCTTTTTCTTCTTCTTCTTCTTCTTCTTCTTCTTCTTCTTCTTCTTCTTCTTCTTCTTCTTCTCCTTCTCCTTCTCCTTCTCCTTCTCCTTCTCCTTCTTCTTCTTCTCCTTCTCCTTCCTATTCCTCTTCCTCCTCCTCTTCCTCCTCCTTTTTTGTGACAGTGCCTGACTATGCACTTCAGCCTAACCTCAAGCTCACAACCTACTTGCTTCAGCCTCCTGAGAGCAAGGGTTACAGGTGTTGACCTTGACCTAGAGGCCACTGCTTCATTAACTTCACCACCTGAAGGCTTTAACCTTCATCCAGCCTGGCTACTGCATCTCAGCTTCCAGACTTGGCCTCTGTCCTGCCTCTTTCCTCATGGTTGTCACCTCTTATACTCTTCTTTCAGCAGACCCAGGGTGACAGCTCATTGTACCAACAGTGCTCCAGACATGTGGACAGAGTCCCTGGCACTGGCTCAGACAGTCTCAGCACTGTGTGAACCTGCAAGTCCCCCAGAACCAGCAGTGACCCACCGCTTTGCCCCTGTAGGGAAATCCACCCTCCCCACATAGTGGTACAGCCTGTAAGTGCTGGGAGCAGGATTTCTCCCTGCTCAATAGTTCTTTGGGCATCCTAAAACCTCTCTCTCCAGAGGTAAGATTAGGGCTTGGCCTGTCACCAGATAAGATTTATAAAAGCCAACATTTGGGTTGGCTTTGTATCTAAAGCCAGCTTCTCAGCCTCGAGGGACACTTGAATAGCCACAAGCTTTCAGCCTGGCCAAACCCTGGCCAACCCTGCGGAAATTATGGACTTCTTGTAGTTGAGCTTTGGGGAGACTTCAAAAGGGTTACCATCTGATCCAAGGGAAACCAAAGTCACAGGGGCACACCTGGGCACACCTGCCCTGTGTATCTGCCCATCTCCATGGCCCTGAGAAGCATCCAGGGTCAGAAACATGAGCAGGCTCATTCCTCAGCGCTCCAGCTCTTCCCTCCTGAAGTGCATTAAGTGATAGGAAATCCTTTCATCCACTGACTTATCCATATCAAGTCATGGGACTTGCATATACATACATACATAATGCACAGATTTCTAAACTGGCATCTGAAGCTTATGACCCCCAGGGGCCGGTACGTAATCACAAAGGCCTTTGCTTGAGAGAAGCACCTGCCTCTTGCTATCCTTGTTAATATTCAGGCACCTGCACTGGCCTGCCCTTAGGGTCCTGACAGGGTATGTCCTCAGCTACAGCCACCAAGAGCACCTCCTGTGCACATTTGCTAGGTTCCCTTTCAAAACCTTTTAAAAGATGGGCTTTGTCCACCTCCTGTCTCTTTCTCTCTTTGTTCCCTCTTTGTCCTTTCTTTTTCCTCTCTCTCTCTCTCTCTCTCTCTCTCTCTCTCTCTCTCTCTCTCTCTCTGCCTCTCTCTTCTTTTCTACTGCCCCTGTCCCCAGAGGCCGGTCTCTCCCCTCCCCCCCTTTCCCATTCCCTTTCCTCCAATAAAAAACCATTTCACCTGAATTCTGTCGCATGGCGTCTTTCCATCGCATGCTGCTTTCTAAATTATACCAGTCCTCTCAGTGACAGTGCTTCCCAAAGATGGGTTGAGGAGGAGTGGTGACCTGGTTCTGGATGTACAGGGCATGTCACCAGCCAAGGCTGAGGAGCCTGAGGTGGTGCATCCCTGGAGGGAACCCCCAAACAGCTGTCGTTTCTCTTCTGTCTGTGGTGGTGCTAAGGCGGCAGGGGCTTGTTTGCTGCTATGGGTAGTGAGATAGATGTTAACTCAAGCCGAGGGATCAGTACTTGGAGTGTCTGTGGGAGGAATGACAGAGAACCAATCTACATCTGTGTGGTAAGGGCTGGCACAGCAGCTCGATGAGCTGGAGCTGATCTGCAAGTCCAGAGAGGGCTGCAGAGAGAGGGGGCTGCAGAGAGGGCTGCAGAGAGAGAGGGGGCTGCAGAGAGGGCTGCAGAGAGAGAGAGGGCTGCAGAGAGGGCTGCAGAGAGAGGGGGCTGCAGAGAGAGAGGGCTGCAGAGAGAGGGGGCTGCAGAGAGAGGGGGCTGCAGAGAGAGAGGGCTGCAGAGAGAGGGGGCTGCAGAGAGAGGGGGCTGCAGAGAGGGCTGCAGAGGGGGCTGCAGAGAGGGCTGCAGAGAGAGGGGGCTGCAGAGAAGAGCATTTGCTGCTGTTGCAGAGGTCCTGGGTTTCATTCCTGACATCCACAGCATAGCTTACAGCTGCCCACATCTTCAGTTCCGGGGGATCCAGTGTCCTCTTGACCTCTGCTGGAGACGGGGCTCCAGGCCCACGTGGTGCACAGACATACATGCAGGCAAAACACTCATACACATAAAATAAAGTAAGTGAATCTTTTTAAAATTTTAAAAAAGAACTAACCAAAGAAAAATGGGACGGGTAGTGGTGGCACATACCTTTAATCCTGGAACTCGGGAGGCAGAGGCAGGAAGATCTCTGTGAGTTCAAGGCCAGCCTGGTCTACAGAGTGAGTTCCAGGACAGCCAGGGATACACAGAGAAACCCTGTCTCAGGAAAGAAAGGAAGAAAAAAAAAAAAGGAAAAAGAGGTCAATTCAAATCAATCCAGGATTGGGGAGGGGCTTGAGAGGCTCTGGTGAGCACCGTGGTGGCTGTGACCTTCGTGAGACCCGGCTGCCTGTACCCTCTCTTGCCATCTCACCAGCCAAGTTTGTGATTTTTTTTTTAACAAAATGGAGGAATGGGATCAGTAGCTACCACGCCAGTCAAGATGGAGAGCGTGTCTATCCCCCTCAGAAAGCTCTTCCTGTACAGTGCTTTCCAATGATCGTAAAAGACGACGCCTTCCACTTAGAACACTCAGAATTCTTGAACTTAGCACAAGTCTCAATCATTGCAGAGCTAGTTCATCTGGAAATGCCCCAGTTTCCAGATGAGTTTTAAGCTATTGTAAAGATTATTATTTTAATTGTGCTTATTTGGTTGTTTATTCTTGTTTTTGAGACAGGGACTCACTCTGTAGCCCAGCAAGCCTCCCTCCGCCTCCCAAGTCCTGGGATTGTAGGTATGTGCTACCACGCCTGGCCAGTTCCATATTTGCAGATGGAGCATGCGTATCACTAACTTTTTTCATGGCTTTGCTAAGATGCCTGGGGGAAAAGGAAACACATGTTTTGGTTCGTGGTTTCAGAAGTCCGAGCCAATCAAGGGTGTGATGGCTGATCCTGATTTTCAGTTTGGCCGGGACCTGGGATCAGCTAAGAGGGGTGCCCAGGGGCAGGTGCATGAGGTCATTCCCAAGGAAAGGTTATCGGAGGGGAAGGCCTTCTGACTGGCAACATGGGTATGAATAGGAAACGCTTGTTCGTCTGTGCCTTTGCTTGCTGCTGCTGAGTTCATGCATCCTTCCCTGACAGCAGACTGCAGCTTCTGTGATTTCCCACCTTGAACGGAAGATGCGTGACTCCTCAGGAACCCTGCAGGCCTGCAGTGCCGGATTCAGAGGCTTCTCAGCCTCTCCAGTGTGCGCATGACTGGGGCCGGACTATCCAGCCCTGTGGGTTGTAAGTTAGCCTAAAAAAACCCCTTTGTAGTTTATATACAGTCTATCTGTTCTGGATCTCTAGAGAACCCTGCCTAATACAGTAATACAGATGGCATGGTTGGGGGAGAGACTGTCACTCGGCCTGAGGAAACAGAGAAAAGGCAAAAGCAAAGAGCCAAGGCCAGGGACCCCCAGGAACCTGCTTTCATTGATTGCTTCCTCTAGTGAGAGCAAGCACATCTCCCAACATTTCCAGAACCCCAAATGGCACTACTAGATGAGGACCAAGTGTTTAAAATGTGAATCTTGGAGAGACATTTCCTATTTAACTCTAGCAGTGTGGTAATCCGATACAGGGAAATGCAAATCAAAATGGCTACAAGACTGTCTGATAATGACAGTGAGACTCGTGCATGAAAATAGCAAGTGCTGATGGGACCGTTCAGGAAAAGGAACTCTCCACTCAGGTGCATACCCGGAATCCCCATATGTGGGAGCGGAGAGGTATGGGTTTCAGGAGAATATGTCTCAAAACAAGCAAAGGAGGAAAACTCAGGTCTTTAACGGAAAGGAAATGATGGATGTGGTGGTGTTTGCTGCAATCTCAGTGCTCGAGAGGCAGCGGGACAAGGATTTCTGCAAATTGAACCCAATCTCAGGTACATAATAAGTTCCAGGTCAGCCAGAGTCTTTAAACCAAATGGAGGGACTAGGCAGATAGCTCTGTTGCTAAAGTGTTTGCCTTGAAGGCATGGAAGGCCTGCGTTTAATTCCTAGAACTCTTTAAAAAGAGTTGGGCACACTGGGCCTTGGTGGCACATGCCTTTAATCCCAGCACTTGGGAGACAGGGACAGGTGGATCTCTGTGAGTTTAAGGCCAGCCTGGTCTACAGAGGGAGTTCCAGGACAGGCTCCAAAGCTACAGAGACACCTTGTCTCGAAAAATGAAAAAAAAAATTAAAAAAAGAGCTGGGCACATGTATAATACCAATGCTGGGGAGGTGGAACCCATGGGTTTGCTGGCCTGCTAGCTCCAGGCCACGAGACACTGTCTCAGTAAAGAAGTTAGACAACACCTGAAGAATGCCCCTGAGGTTGATCTCTGATCTCCACATGCATGGGCAAACGTGTAAAACACACACACACACACACACACACACACACACACACACACACAGAGCAAGACTTGGGAAGCTGAAGCAGGACAATTGTCACAGTCACCATGATGCCAGACCAGGGTAGAGTGAAACTTTATCTCACGAAACAGAAACAAGGGTTGGGGAAATGACAGGTAGAGTGTTTTCATGGGTTGAAAGCCCTGGCCTGGGTCCCCAATACCACTAGGTGCGGTAGAACATCTGTAAAATAGATAAAGCAATCACCACTAAGACTGGGTCAGCAACTATTGGACCCTTTGTCTGAGAAGAAATTTGAGATTAGGCTCCTGCGCTTCTTTGGTCACATTTTCATCATGCAATAAAGGCGCTGCATCAGACCCGTTGCGCTGATGCAGCAGTGTGGAAGCCGTGGCCGACAGCCCTGTCACTGGAGCCTGGACAAGCCTGTCTGTCTAATGAATGCATTCCCTCACACATGACACAGCCCCCTTTTTTGGGTTCTGTTTTATTTGGGACAGAGTCTTGCATAGTCTCTGTTGCCTTAGACTGGCTGTGTAGCCAAGCATGACCTTGAACTCCTGGCCTTCCTAAACCTCTCAAGTGTTAGGGCTGTAGGCGCAGACTACCACAGTGGCAGCAGACTCCCTCTTGTGTCCTAATTTATTTATTCCCTGAAAGAGGCACACACATGCCACTGCACATGTGGAGGTCAAGGAAGAGCTTCTGGGAATTGGTTCTCTCTTCCCGCTATGGGGGCCTCAATGGTTGAACTCAGGTTGGCTTTGGTGGCAAACACCTTTCCCTATTGAATCATCTCTCCAGCCAAATACAGTCTTCTTTTTTTATTAGTTTTTGTTTTTTTATTTTTTTGTTTTTTGAGACAGGGTTTCTCTGTAGCTTTAGAGCCTGTCCTGGAACTAGACCAGGCTGTAGACCAGGCTGGCCTCGAACTCACAGCGATCCACCTGCCTCTGCCTCCTGAGTGCTGGAATTAAAGGCTGCACCACTACCGCCTCGCCTGTCTTCTTAAACTCGGAACAGTAATGAGAATTTCAGAATTATGCTTGGGAAACAACAAAATCACCAACACAAAACCTAAGAACATGAAAATCATAGCTGAAATAGCGGAAGGGAATGCTTGATTACAGCGTGAGAGCCAAAGCCAAGATGAGGGCGAATTTGGGTGGCTCAAGCCTTCACCATTCTCCACAGAACCACAGAGCCCAGGAACCACTCCAAGTAGCTTCAGAACAAAACACTGCTCTGTGAGTTGGTTTAGGCTCTAAACAATCCAAGTCGGTGCACTCCTTCCTCAACCTGGACTCTGAGAACAATAAGACTTCTGTGTCTGATATTTATTTATTTTATTTTGGTTTATCTGAAACAGATCTTTTGCTTTGTTTTTTTTTTTTTTTGGTTTGTTTGTTTTTTGGTTTTTTTTGTTTTCGAGACACGGTTTTTCTGTGTTGCCTTGGCTGTCCTGGAACTCACTCTGTAGACCAGGCTGGCTTTGAAATCACAGAGGCCTGGCCCTGCCTCCAGAGTGCTGGGTGTGCATCATCACTGCCTGACCTAAGACAGATCTTATTATGTAGCCCTGGCTAACCTGGATCTAACTATGTAGATCAGGCTGGCTTTATTTTTTATTTTTATTTTTTGTTTTTTTATACAGGTTTTCTTTGTGTAGCCCTTGGCTGTCCTGGAACTCATTTTGTAGACCAGGCTGGCCTTGAATTCAGAGATTTGCTTGCCTCTGCCTCCCAAGTGCTGGGATTAAAGGCATGGACCACCACTACCTGGCTTCAGGCTGGCTTTGAACTCTCAGAGATCTCCCTGTCTCTACCTCCTGAGTGTTGGGAATATGGGTGTGTGAGCTATTACACCTGCCAAATGATGTTTTCTTTCTTAGCATTTGTAAATTCTATAATCCTCATTTAAAAATCTTCCTTCTTCAGATACATTATGATTCCCCTCAAGTTGTGTTCCTTAAGCCCCACCTGCTAACATGGTGGTTTGAATGAGACCAGCTTCCATAGGCTCATATGTTTGAATACTTGATTCCAGTTGGTGGAACTGTTTAGGAAGGATTAGGAGGTGTGGCCTTGTTGGAGGAGGTGTGTCACAGGGGAGGGGCTTTGAGGTTTCAAAAGCCCACACCACCCTCTCTGTGCCTCGCATTTGTGGATCAGACGTGAGCTCTCGTTACTGCTGGAGCACCATGCCTGCCTCCTGCCTTGCTCCTACTCTTTCTAGTGTGATGTTAAGAAGACTGAAAATTTGGGGGGACTGGGTTGCTTTTTCTTTCTGTCTTTTTAGTTTTGAATATTTCAGAAGTTATTTCACCAGATGCTCAGTGGTAGAATGTCCTTAGCATAATGCCCTGGTTTTGGTCTTGGGAAAGGTCGTGCAGTGCACGTGAGTAGACTTCTGTGCTAGACTGTTGGTCAGGTTGATAGTAATGTTACTAAACATCCTGACTCAAAGACTAGATTGTCAGTTAGGTTGATAGTAATGTTACTAAATACCCTGACTCAAAGACCAGACTGTGGGTCAGGCTGATAGTAATGTAACTAAACACCCTGACTCAAAGACTAGACTGTCGGTCAGGTTGATAGTAATGTTACTAAACACCTGACTCAAAGACTAGACTGTCGGTCAGGCTGATAGTAATGTAACTAAACACCCTGACTCAAAGCAGCTTGGGAGAAAGAGTTTATTTCATCTTATAGCGTAGAAGTCAGTCCATCATCATTCAGGGAATTCAGGGCAGGAACCTGGAGGCAGGAATGGAAGCAAAGGCCATGGAGGAACACTGCTTACTAGATTGTTCGTCTTGCTTTAAACACCCAGAACACCAGCCCAGGGACTAGTAGCAGCCACAGTGGACTGGAACCCTCCAACATGAACCATTAATCAAGAGGAGACAGCCATGAACATAATCAGTTAACAACAGAGCCTCTTATGTTTGAATGTGCTTTTTAATATCTGCTAGACTGGAGGCCCGTAAGAGGATCAAAAGCAGACAAGAAAGGAAGGGCCACGTGAGCCTCATTCTCCGTAAGCGTCCACTGCTCTGCCGTCACCTGCCTCCTGCTCCTTCCACCTCCCACTGTAGACTTAGAACAGTGTCTCTCAGGGACCTCTGGGCTTTCAGCTCTGGGCTACCTCGTTAGTTCCCCTTGCTGTAAGGCTTCTGAATTGAGTAGTTACTGATCTCTGTCTCTCCAGTGTTTATGTGGCCCATGTGGGACTATCTAGCCCCAAATCATGAAATGAAGGCATGATTTTACATCCTTTACTATTTGGATGTTTTAAGATGTCTCATGTAAGCCCAGGTTAACTTCTGGTTCAAACTCACTTTATAGCCAATAATGATCTTGAACTTCTGATCCCCTACCCAGATGACTCTAGCTTGTGTCAAGTTGGCAAAAAACTGAGCAATTAGCAGAGGTGTCTAGCAGGTACACCGTGGAGGGCTGCTCCTCAGACCCCTGCCAGGACACGGTCAGTTGCGCTGCCTAGTTTGCCCCATGCCAGCCACAGCTCTGCTTCTCAGGGTGTGGTGCTAGCAGGAGTATGGAGTCCTTCGTGGTGCCTGTTAGTGACTTGGGTCAGGTGTTATCAGTCACATCTTCTTATCGTAAAGTTCCTGCTATGACTTTTGTTGTTAGCCAATGTCTTGAGATACTCTGCGTCACAGAAATGCACGGTCACTTCATCAAACTTCCACCTAGTGGCTTTAACATCCACTCTTGTCCTCACCAGTGAGGACGGCTGCTGGGTGGTGAGGTTTAATTCCATTCTTCCTGCTCCACCTGGTAGTTGTCCTTCTGTGTCGAAGAAAGGGTCCTCACATTCCATCTATCTCTCTATATGGTTATATCCTCTCGGATTACAAAGATCCTCGGGTCACAACCCATTGCCGCCTTATTCTGATAATAACGCATGCGCCACTTTGATCCCTTTATTTTCTCTATGACATACTTATTTTATAAGTATTTCTTAATCTGGAAACAACTCCATTCCTCTACCTGAGTCCTGGGAGCAGCCATTTCTTCAGGAAACCTTTGAGAAGAAAAAAGAGGAAGGAAGGAAGGAGGGAGGGAGAGAGAAAGAAAGGAGGAAGAAAGGAAGGAAAGAAGGAAGGAAGGAGGGAGAAAGGAATGAAGGATAGAAGAAAGGAACGAAAGAAAAAGGAACGAAGGAAGGAGAAAGGAATGAAGGAGGGAGAGAGAAAGGAAGGAAGGAGGGAGGGAGAAAGGAAGAAAGAAAGAAAGGAGAAAGGAACGAAGGAGGGAAGGAGGGAGAAAGGAACAAAGGAAGGAGAAAGGAATGAAGCAGGAAGAGAGAAAGGAAGGAAGGAGGGAAAAAGGGAGGAAGGAAGAAAGAAAGGAGGGAGAAAGGAATGAAGGAAGAAAGGAGGGAGGGAAGGGATAAGGAGAGAGGGCTTTGGTTCTCTCTGTCATGTGGGTTCAAGGGTCAGACTCAAGTCACCACACCAGGCAGTGAGCGCCCTTACTTGCTGAGCCATCCCTCTGAGCCCATTTAAAGATTTTAATTTTATCAGTGTGTTTGTCTGTGTGAGTGGATGCCATGTGTGTTTGGATGTGTGCAGAGGTTACAAAAGGAAGTTGGAGGTAGCGTCACAGGAAGATGGGATCCTTCTGACATGGGTGCTGGGCACCGAACCCGGGTCCTCTAGGAAAGCAAGCACTCTTAACCCTTAGCCATCTCTCTGGCCCAACCTGTTTCTAAAGGCACAGTTTATACTGATATTTCTGGTTTTGATTCCTTGAATGAAAGTCTAAATTTTTCTTTTCCCATGTATCTGTAACTCCCTTCTTTGCCAATGAGAAGTCTCGCTCCTGTGATTCATGTGTATTTGCTAATTCAATTGATCTTAGAATACAAACAGATCACTTTCACAACTGCTACTCCGTGTTTGTCTACTAACTAGAGGTCAATGCTTATCTACGCTGATGGCAGAGGGTCAAATGTTCTCTGCACTTCTTTCCCACTGAAAATGTGGTTGCATTATTCATTTGAAATATGACTTACCACGAGCTGTTTAGCTCAGTCGGTTAGAGCCCGGTGCTGAAATATGATTTCGGGAGTCACGTAGGCGGTACATATCAGTAATGTCATCGCTTGAGAGGCTGAGCCCAGAGGATCAGTGCAGCTGTGAGATCAGCCGGTCTATGGAGCAAGGTCTAGGCCGGCTAAGGCTTCATAAGAGACCCTATCAAAAAAGAATCAAAATCAAAACAACAAAAAAAAGATTTTTAGCTTTTTTTCTGCTTGTATTTCATCTTAGGCTTGTTGGTTTCATTCACTTTCATAATATGTAAACATTTACATCTTTTTTTAATATTTATTTATTTACTTATTATGTATACAATATTCTGTCTGCAGATCAGAAGAGGGCACCAGACCCCATTACAGATGGTTGTGAGCCACCATGTGGTTGCCGGGAATTGAACTCAGGACCTTTGGAAGAACAGGCAATGCTCTTAACCACTGAGCCATTTCTCCAGCCCCCAACATTTACATCTTTTAGAAAAGCATAATTACATACAAAGATGAGCTCCGAGAGCGCCGTTCTTCCTGTTCTCCTCTGTCTATTCTTTCCCCACCATCCCACTGCCCTGGGCAATCTCTCTCCTACTCATTCCTTTCTCTCCTTCCCTTCCTTTTTTTTTCTTTCTTAAAAGCTAAATCTTCAGCCTATCACAAACTATATTTGTGATGCTTTTCATTTTATTAATTTATTCATTGATTTTCTGTGACAGGGTCTCTCTGTGTAGTCCTGGCTGTCCTGGCACTCACTACGCAGACCAGGTTAGCCTTGAATTCACAGAGCCCTGCTTGCTTCTGCCTCCTGCTGTTACATCTATTTATTTATTTATTTAGTGTGTGTGTGTGTGTGTGTGTGTATGTATGTGTGTTTGTATGTGTGTATATATGTATGTGTGTGTGTGTTCCACATTGTGATGTGAAAGTTAAGAGGCAACCTGTAGATGTTGGTTCTCTTCTTACACCATGTGGGTCCCAGGAATTGAACTCAGGTCACCTGCTGAGACTTCTCATTGGCCATTGTGGTAGTTTGGATGTGATTGGCCACCACAAGCCCATAGAGAGTGATGCTATTAGGTGCAGCTTTGTTGGAGTGGGTATGGCCTTGTTGGAGGAAGTGTGTCACTGTGGAAGTGGGTTTTTTGGGTTTCCTATGCTCAAGAAACTGCCCAGTGTCTCAGTCAATTTCTTGTTGCCTGAAAGATGTAGGCCTTTCAGCTCTTCCTCCAGCCCCGTGTCTGCCTGCACGCTGCCATGCTCCCCACCGTGATGACAATGAGCTGAACCTCTGAAACTGTCAGGGAGCTCTCTAAATTTAATATTTTCTTTTAATGAGTTGCTGTGGTCATAGTGTCTCTTCACAGCAATAAAAACTCTAAGACAGAAGTTGGTGCGATGGACTGGGTATTGCTATAGTCGGCTTGACCGTGCTTTTGTCTGGAGTGATATGGACTTTGGGAGTTTGGGTCAGGAAAGCAGTGGAATGCTTTAGCGCAGCTTATTGGGTCAGCCTAGTAGGAGCCTGGAAGACAGCGGTGCTGGGTGTGATCCGAGGAGCTGTGGGGCCTGACTCTAGCGGTTTCAGAGGAGAAGAATCTTAATATGTGTCTTAGACATCATTCTTGTGATATTTTGGTAAAGAAAGTGGCTTTTTTGCTCTTGTCTGAACTGTCTGCCTGAGGCTAAAGTGAAGAGTTTTGGATTAAGTCCATTGGCAGAGGAAATCTCCAAACAGTCTCTGGACTCTGTTGTGTGGATATTAGTGGCAACTCTAATAAAGATTTATAGTGAAAAGGAGCAAACCGAGCAGGGTAAATCACAAAAAAAACAAATTTTGAGGAGAAAACGAGTTCCAAAAAGTGGGATGGAGCTAAATCCTGTGTTCAAGGAGATAAACAGATTAAGAAATGGAATAAAGGGTGTGGTGATCTCAGGCCAAGATCCAACCCAGCTGAATTTCCAATTTGTGGAAAGAAACTAAAGAAAATCTTAGAGTTGGGTATGATGGGACACACCTTTAATCCCAGCACTGGGAAGGCAGAGGCTGGTGAATCTTTGAGTTAGGGGCCAACCTGGTCTACATCCCCAGCTCAAATTCTGTCTGTTCTTGTTTCTGATGACTCTACATTATTCTTCTGTTGAGTGTTTTATCTTTGCTTCTCTTGTTTAGTTATTTTGAGCACAATAGTTGCAAAGTTTCTCACATTTTTTTCCCTCTGGTGCTCAGGGTGTAAATGTTTCCAGTTGATAGTTCTCACCCTCTGCACAACATTTCTTTCTGTTTTGTCATTTTTGTTGGATTTGTGTGTCTGTGTGTGTCTGTGTGTGTCTGTGTCTGTGTGTGTCTGTGTCTGTGTGAGTCTGTGTGTGTGTGTCTGTGTGAGTCTGTGTGTGTCTGTGTCTGTGTGTGTCTGTGTGTGTGTGTCTGTGTGTCTGTGTGTGTCTGTGTCTGTGTGAGTCTGTGTCTGTGTGAGTCTCTGTGTGTGTATGTGTGTCTGTGTGTATGTGTGTCTGTGTGTGTCTGTGTGTGTCTGTGTGAGTCTGTGTGTGTGTGTGTGTCTGTGTGTCTGTGTCTGTGTGAGTCTGTGTGTGTCTGTGTCTGTGTGAGTCTGTGTGTGTGTGTCTGTGTGAGTCTGTGTGTGTCTGTGTCTGTGTGTGTCTGTGTGTGTCTGTGTCTGTGTGTGTCTGTGTCTGTGTGAGTCTGTGTGTGTCTGTGTGTCTGTGTGTGTCTGTGTCTGTGTGAGTCTGTGTCTGTGTGAGTCTCTCTGTGTGTGTATGTGTGTCTGTGTGTGTATGTGTGTCTGTGTGTGTCTGTGTCTGTGTGTGTTTGTGTGTGTGTGTGTCTGTGTGTCTGTGTGTGTCTGTGTGTGTCTGTGCCTGTGTGAGTCTGTGTCTGTGTGAGTCTCTGTGTGTGTATGTGTGTCTGTGTGTGTATGTGTGTCTGTGTGTGTCTGTGTCTGTGTGTGTCTGTGTGAGTCTGTGTGTGTGTGTCTGTGTGTCTGTGTGTCTGTGTCTGTGTGAGTCTGTGTGTGTGTCTGTGTGAGTCTGTGTATCTGTGTGTGTCTGTGTCTGTGTGAGTCTGTGTGTGTGTGTATGTGTGTCTGTGTGTGTCTGTGTGAATCTGTGTGTCTGTGTGAATCTGTGTGTGTGCGTGTGTGTCTGTGTGTGTCATAGAACTTGTGTGAAGATATAGAGACTGTCTAGAAAAGAGCTTATTGGTTCTCTCCTTCCCCTATGCTGCTTCCAGGGCTCAGCTCAGGTCCCTGGGCCAAGTTGCCCCTGCTTTCCTCGCTGATCCCCCCCTCTCTCTCCTGGTTTCATCACGTTTTTACACTGTGAAATTCTCTTTCCTGGGGTTCTCCATAGAAATTGTTCACATTGCGGGTCATATAGCCATCTATGTACAAATTCCTGGTTGCTCCTCAAGGATTCCCCAGCTTCAGGGGAGTTTCTGTGTTGACTTCTCAGCTCAAGGGTCTCACCAGAGTGAGTGTTTAAATTCAGACCCTGTACTTGTTGGTGGGGAACCCAGGGTCCAGCAGTCCCTAAGCATTGGTGACAGCTGCAACTATTGGATCAGCTTCCTGCTCTTCCATCTAGTCAGCCAAGGAGACAAGTCCAAATGGACTTGGGCCAGGCAGGAAGTGTCACATGCATGTCACATCCATTGCAGTTGTTCCTGAGGACTGCACAGATGCTGGGCACAGATGCTGGGCACAGAGGCTGCGCATAGATGTAGACAGGCTGGGCACAGATGCTGGGCACAAAGGCTGCGCATAGATGTAGACAGGCTGGGCACAGATGCTGGGCACAGAGGCTGCGCATAGATGTGGACAGGTTGGGCACAGATGCTGGGCACAGAGGCTGCGCATAAATGTGGACAGGCTGGGCACAGATGCTGGGCACAGAGGCTGCACATAGATGTGGACAGGCTGGGCACAGATGCTGGGCACAGAGGCTGCGCATAGATGTAGACAGGCTGGGCACAGAGGCTGGGCACAGAGGCTGGGCACAGAGATAAACACAATAGCAGAGAAACACTGAGCCTAGAAAGCCCTAATCTTTTCATTAATTTTATTTATGTCTTCCAACACGGGATCTCTTCATGTTGCTCAGTCTAGCCTCAACTTCTCCATTGACAGGATCCCCCTACCTCAACCTCTTAAGAGCTAGAACTACAAATACTTGTCTGACAAAGCCCAAATCTGGTCCTTTTGGTTGTGAGCCTAGCTAGTCTTTGAGCCATCTCTCCCGCCCCAAACCCAAATTTCTCAAAGAAGTTGCTGGCAAAAGTATCTCATCTTTGCCCTGAGGAAGATGTTACCTTGTTTCTCATTGAGGAACATGCGTCCTCTCACCCAGATGGGAACTGCGCCTCTGACTTCCAAGGATATCTGCTGAACAAGTATACTTATAAAGAAAGTCTGAGGTAAAAACTGTTGGAAAGCCTAGGGAAGCACCCCAGAAAATTGTCTCCAGTGGGGAGATGACACTTTTCATTCACCCCTTCAGCTGGCCACTCAGGGCCTCAGACATGTCTTTCTTGATATCATGACAGTGTGTGTGTGTGTGTGTGTGTGTGTGTGTGTGTGTGTGTGTAAACCACTGTCTTCTAGTTGCCTGTGTATGTATGCATATATGTGTGTTTAATTTTCTTTACCCCTTTAAATTTTTTATTACATTGATTTCTTTATCCTGTCTGTCTTTGTGTATTTGTAGGCAAGGCCGAAATTACACCACAGTGTGCATGTGGACGTCAGACTACACCTTTCAGATGTCAGTTCTCGCCTTCCATCTTGTGAGTCCCAGGGATCAAACTCATGTCACCAGACGTGGTGGCAACGGTCTTTACCCACTGAACCACCCTACCCGGCTCCTGGTTGCTGTTGTTAAATATTAACCAACCTCTCTTTCTCCTTCTCCCTTCCTCCCTTCCTTCCTTTTAATATGGCTTTCCTGACAGATTTGATTATTCTTGCTGTGATCTCATGCCCTTTCAAAGACATCTGTAACTATGTCAGCTTGAACCCTGTTAAGCTTATACATCCAATACTGTCCTTGGAGAGAGACTCTCTTGAGGCCAGCGACTCAGCCCGCCATCGTGGTATCACCACCATCAACCTCAGCTGTGCTGAAATGTTTGCTGACAAGATCGGGAAAGAAGGAACACACATAAGTTTAAACCATTTTACAGCCATTCCTGTTGGAGACCTACCCAGCAAGCTCTTAATTGACCTGGGGTTTGAGGGCCTGGCTCAGTGGTAGCACACTCGCCTCGCATGGACAACGTCCGTGGTTCAATCCTCAGCACTAAAAATAAATAAGAAAAAGGAGCAGGTGCACAGATTGATTTTTTTTTTATAATCCATGTTTGGGTTCATCAGATAACCTAAGTAGATCACCACGAACTTTTCCCAGGCCGATTATCAAGCGTTAAATGAAGTCCGTGTGCTCTGATTACCGAGCTTGCATGTTGCAATAAGACAGAAGTCCTTCTCTGCGTCTCTAGTTTCTTCTCTCAGAAGCGGCTCATCGTGTATCCTTCCCTTAAGACGCAAGCAGGACATTGTGGCTCGTTCCTGTAGTCACAGCACTAAGTCTGGACGGCTACTGTGAGGTTAAGGCTGGCTCAGACTCCCAAAT
Organism: Myodes glareolus; assembly: GCF_982192425.1. Classification (NCBI taxonomy): domain Eukaryota; kingdom Metazoa; phylum Chordata; class Mammalia; order Rodentia; family Cricetidae; genus Myodes; species Myodes glareolus. The sequence goes on along the minus strand of NC_142029.1, from coordinate 54,680,140 downwards.
GAGACACTGGGTTTTGTCCATTTGTTTTAAAGATCTCTTAAAAAACAAAACAAAACTGTGCACCAATGAGATGGCTCAGAAGGTAATGGTGCTGCCGAGGCTGGCAACCTGGGTTCAATTGCTGGACTTTGTATGGCGGAAGGAGAGAACTGGGTCCCCCAAGTTATCCTCAGAACCTCCACATGGACTTTGGTGCGTGTGTGGGTGTGGGTGTGGGTGTATGCACACACATGCATGCATGTGCATGCGCACACACACCACACGCAAGATAAATCAGGAAATGTGATTAATAACCGACATAGGCTGTGGAAGCAGAGTTGCCTAGCACGCATGAGGCACTGGGTGTGAGCACCAGCCCTGCAAGATGGCACGCACCTGTAATCTCAGAATTTAGGAGCTGGAGGTGGGGCAGTCAAAAGTGCAGGGTCATTCTTAGCCATATAGCAAGCTTGAGGCCAGACCCCTAGGGATACGTGAGACTCTGTCCAAGAGAGAAAACTGTGAGGGTGAAGTCTTGTTACTCTTTTGATGACTGAATCAAGTGAAACCTGTTTTTATGTTTTGTACCCTTTAAAGGTAAATTTTGAGTTGAGTGTACCTTAATCTTGGCACTCGAGAGGAATAGCTAGGTGATCTCTGAGTTTGAGACCAGCCGGGCCATGTGATGAGACCTTGTCTCGTAACTTAGTTATGTACCTATTGGAATTTTCCCACTTAGACAAATGAATTCTTGGTTGAACCAAATCCATTGGCATTTGCTGAGGTAGTTTCCATGTTCTCTTGGTCTATGGGCATTTACAAATTTGGAATACACATGACTCATTAAGCCTGTACCTAATGTTCATTATGGTTTTCCATGGTTGTTGATACAGTTGCTGATGTAGCTAGAGAAACTGTCTTGCTATGAGTTATGGCCTCCGCATCTATTAAAAAAGATACTACAATTGGGTTCTTTGTGGTTTAATTAACTTTTAACAAATTATTTTGAAAGATGAATAGGATTTAATTGAGGAGGTTCACCATGTCCTCATTGTATTTAACATCTCCCGTGACAAGGGTTTAGCTCTGGTGATTATATTTTAAGACTATATATTTTAATTTCGGTTTAACATGATGCCTTGTAATCAGAGCATCCAGTTCTCTCTTTCATTGAAAATAGATTCTTTCCCTTCTGTCTACTTCTCCCAGTCCCACCCTACTTCCCCACCCATATGGAACTACTCCTTTTCTGTCTCTCATTAGAAAAGAATGTGCCTCTGAGAGATCACAACCAAACATAAGATATAAGATGAAGCAAAAACTATCCTATCAAAGTTGGACATGACACCCCAACAAGAGGAAGAGTCTCAAGAGCAGGCACAAGAGTCAGAGACCCCTTGTTCTCATAGGTGTCCCATAAAAACGTTAAGCTAGTCTCTATAATAGATAGGCAGAGAACCTGGGGCAGACTGTGCGGGCCCTGTGCCCGCTGCTTCAGTCTCTGTGAGCTCCTCTGTGCCTTGCTGAGCAGATTCAGAGGACCATTTTCTTCTGGTGTCCTCCATCCCCCCTGACTCTTCTGCCTCTTCTTCTGTAGGGTCCTCTGAGCTCTGAGGGGAGGGATTTGGTGGAGACCTACAATTTAGACTCTCTCTCTCATAATGTCTGACTGTGAGTCTCTGAATCTGTTCCTGTCTGCTGCCGGAGGAAGCCTCTCTGATGACTGGATAAGGCACTGATCTAGGAGTATGGCAGAATACCATTAGGAATCGTTTTATTAATTTTTTTTTTTGGAGACAGGTTTCTCTTAACTACTGAGCTATCTCTTCAACTCCCTAGACAGGGTTTCTCTTTGGAGCCTGTCCTGAACTCACTCTGTAGAACAGGTTGGCCTTGAACTCACGGAGATCTGCCTGCCTCTGCCTCCCAAGTGCTGGGATTAAAGGTGTGTGCCACCATTGCCCAGCAATTTTTTTTAAAGACCAGTTGTGGGTCTGGTAGTGGTGGCACACGGCTTTAATCCCAGCACTTGGAAGGCAGAGGCAGGAGGATTTCTATGAGTTCAAGAGTTCAAGGCCAACCTGCTCTACAGAGCAAGTTCCAGGACAGCTAGGGCTGTTACACAGAGAAACCTTGTCTTGAAAAACCAAAACCACAAAAAAAAAAAATCAGTTGTGTTTGGTTTTACCCTAGTGTCTGGGCAATCTAGTCTCTGGTTCTTGGTTACTCAAGCAGTGTTCAGCGTGGGTTCTTTCTCATGGAGTGGGCCGTAAGTCAAGTCAGACTTTGGTTGGCTACAAGTTCGGTGCCACTGTTGTCCTAGTATAGTTTTCAGGCAGGACAGATTGCGTGTCGAAGGTTTTGTGACTGGGTTGGTGTCCACATTGATTTTGGTAGTCAGATACCTTCCTGCACCAAACAGACTAGAATGTAGGGGCAAAGGCTCCGCGTAGGCACCAGCTGCATCTCTCCATGTTCACCTTGTTGTGTGGGTGTTGTCCTCAGCAATGGCACTCCACTGTCAGTTTATGGAGAGAATCCTTTATCTTAGCACAGCCTGGGTTATCTGGGGCGTTCCATGGGACCCCCTTGATCAACAACTCAATTGAATGCAGCCCAGTCCCTCCACTGGTAGTCTTGCCTGGCTACAGAGATGGCCAGTTGAGACTCCATATCCCCCATTACTAGGAGTCCTCATCAGGATCACTGTCTTAGACGGCAGGAAGTTCCCACTGCCCTAGGTTTCCACACCATCCCCCAAATGCCCCCAATACCAGCTGTGTCTCCCTACAATCTCACACTCTGTTCTGTTTCCCCTTCCCAGTGAGAACCATACATTCCCCTCTAGAACCTACCTCTTTACCTAACCTCTCTGTGCCTATAGATTGTAGCTTGGTTATTATTTACTTAATGGCTAATATTCACTTAGAAGTGAATACATACCATATTTGTCTTTCTGGGTCTGGGTTACCTCACTTAGGCTGGGTTTTTCTAGTTCCATTTATTTGTCTGCAAATTGCATGTGTTTTTTCTTTTCTTTGTTTGTTTGTTTGTTTTTTTCCGAGACAGGGATTCTCTTTAGCTTTGTAGCTTGTCCTGGAACTAGCTCTTGTAGACCAGGCTGGCCTCGAACTCATAGAGATCTGCCTGTCTCTGCCTCCTGAATGCTGGGATTAAAGGCCTGTGCCACCACTGCCCAGCTAATGTCTTTTTTTTAACAGCTGAGTAAAACTCCATGATGTAAATGTACTACATTTTGTTTATCCATTCTTCTGTTGATGGACATCTGGTTGTTTCCAATATCTGACTATTATTAATAAAGTCATAATGAACATGGCTGAACAAGTGTCTTTGCGGTGGGATAGTGTTCTTTGTGTATATGCTCAAGAGCCATATAACTGGGTCTTGATGGTATATAAATTCCCAGTTTTCTGAGGAAGTATCATATTGATTTTCATAGTGGCTGTACCAGTTTTCATTCCCACCAGCAATGGAGGAGTGTTCCCCTTACTCCACATCCTCTCCAGCATGAGCTGTTATTGTGTTATTGATCTTAACCGTCTGACAGAGCTAAGATAGAATCTCAAAGCAGTTTTGATTTGTATTTCCCTGATTGCTAAGGATGTTGAACAGTTCTTTGTTTCCCAGTCATTTGAGATTCCTCTGTTGAGAATTCTCTGTTTAGATCTGTACCCCATTTTGAGGGGTGGGAATTTCAAGACAAGGTTTCTCTGTGTAACCTTGCCTGTCCTGGAACTTGCTTTATAGACCAGGCTGGCCTCAAACTCACTCAGATCCAACTGCCTCTCCTTTTGAGTTCTGGGATTAATGGCATGTGCCACCAGTGCCCAGCTTTTGTACCCCATTTTAAAATTAGATTATTTGTTTTTTTGATATCTAGTTTCTTTCATTCTTTATATATTTTAGATATCAGTCCTCTATTGGATGTGAAGTTGGAAAAAATCTTTTCCCATCTGTAGGCTGCTGTTTTGTCCTAATGACAGTGTTCTTTGCCGTAAAGAAGCTTCTCAGTTTAATGAGGTCCCATTTATTAATTGTCGATCTTCGTGTCTGCACTATGGGTGTTCTGTGCAGGAAGTGGTCTCCTGAGCCAATGCAGTCAAGGCTACGTCCCACTTTCTCTACTATCAGGTTCAGTGACTCTAGATTTATGTTGAGGTCTTTGCTCCACTTGGACTTAAGCTTTGTACATGTGATAAGTATGGATCTATAGACCAACACTGTTTATTGATGATGTTTTCTTTTTTCCATTGTGTCTTTCTAAATTCTTTATAAAAAATTAGGTGTCCATATGTGTGTGGATTTATGTCTGGGTCTTAGTTTGATTCCACTGATCAACACGTCAGTTTTTATGCCAATGTCATGCAGCTCCTACCTGAGGGAACTACAGAAAAAAAAAAGCAAATTAAGCTTAAAGCTAGTAGGAAGAAAGAAAAAACAAAAGAAATAAGTCAAGTTGAAAACATAAAAATCAGTGAAAGCAAAAGGTGAGTCTTTGATTAAAAAAGAAAAAAAGGCATCTTCGTAGGGCGTAGACAGAATCTCCCCGTCCATCCAGGAGCAGCACACTGAAAGCTAAGGCTGAAAGGGACGAAGTTCCTGGTCACAGAATCCAGACCTCGGCGGGAATGGGAAGAGAGCACACAGTAGTGAGCAGGGAGACCTGGCATCCAGGCTGGAAGATAGGAGGTGAGTATTTTACAAGCATTTGCACAACACAGAAAGAGCATCCATGTTTACATTAACAATGGGGAGAGATACGGCTATGAAAACTCTATGGAGTCCACTTCCCTCTGTGTACATCAGCACGAGCCACTGTGGCAGCTGGATCACTGCACCTGGCAGCTGGATCACTGCACCTGGCGGCTGGATCACTGCACTACTTCCAGATGAGCTACATTTTCATTTGCTTCATCTAATAGAGTGATACCTTTAAAATCAGTTTTTAAAAATATATATATATATATAGATAGATTTATTTATTATGTATACAGTGTTCTGCCTGCATGTATGTCTGCAGGCAAGAAGAGGGCATCAAATCTCATTATAGACGGTTGTGAGCCACCACTTGGTTGCTGGGAATTGAACTCAGGACCTCTGGAAGAGCAGCCAGTGCTCTTAACCTCTGAGTCATCTCTCCAGCCCCTCAATCATGCTTCTAAAAGCATTCTATCACTTAAAAAATTTGAAAGACACTGAGATTGGCAATGAAGTCTTCCCGATGAGCTCTGAGCCCGTAGGCAGCAGGATCAGGCCTGGTTTTAGAGAATGCCTCAGATAGCCATACTGGTGAGCAGACAGCTTACATGGTGGTAGAGCTGTTGGCTTTGGAATTGTAGACTTGAATTTGGCCTTTCTCACTCAACATTTGTGTATTCGGAGGCCAATCCCTTCCCTTCCCTGAACATCCCCCATAAAACAGGTAAGTAGTAGTACCTTACCTGAGAGGCCCTAGCTGAGAACACTTATAAACCACGTGGTCTGTAAACAGGATTCATAATTGCTATTTTTATTGTCTTAATTTTTAAAATCATATTGCCTGTTGTGGTAGTGCATGGCATAAGATATGCTTAAGAGGTGAGGCAGGAGGCTAGCTTGAGCTACATGTTTTAGCTGGTCCTGGGGGTGCATGGCTTTAATCCCAGCCCTTGGAGGCAGATGCAGGTGGATCTCTGTGAGTTCAAGGCCACCTTGGTCCACATAGCAAGTTCTAGACCAGTCAGGGCTACATACTGAGACTCTGTATTTTACACACTGAAGTGTGTGTGTGTGCATGTGCAGGACAGAGAATACATTTTAGTAGTCAGTTCTCTCCTTCTGCCGTGGACCTGGGGATCATCAGAGTGGCCCAAGACAGGAGGGAGGAAAATCATGGAATACTGCAATGGTTCAAATATGAGAGTAAGTCGGCCTGCATTAAGGGTTTTCAGGATGAGGGGACAGGGCAGGTACAGGACTTGGGTCTGGCGAGCAGAATCAAAGAGGACTTGAGATGAGTATTATTTGCTTCTGGTCAGTATAGAAACATCACATGATGGATGACATTTCAGGTAGAGAGAGAGAGAGAGAGAGAGAGAGAGAGAGAGAGAGAGAGAGCTTAGTTCACTAATGCCCCTAAGGAAGTGTAATTGGGAAAACACCAATAATACCAGAGATACTGAGATTCTGCTGGTGTGACTCATGAGAATGTGTGTGTGTGTCTGAAAAGATTTATTTGACGGTAGTGGACGACAGCTTTAAAAAAGTAAAGGGAGCCTGGGGGATGGGGGCTCACTGGCTAGAGAGTGGGAGTTTGGATCCTCACGCAAATGCCAGGTGGGCTTGGCTGCTGCCTGCCATCCCAGGCCTGGAAGATGAGCGCAGGGGTAGCGCTGATCAGTGAGACCAGCCACAGTGGGCTTTGTTTGCTTGAGACCCTGCTTGATTGGATGAGGTAGAAGGGCACAGCTGGCACCAAGTTCCTGGCATCACTCTCAGGTCTCCACATGTACACACACACATATGTGGTTATACACTCCAAATATACATGCCCACATACATAGACCCTCTCATACACACATGTAAAATGGCATATGAATAGGGACAAGGCATGGTGGTACCGCATATAATCCCAGCATTTGGGAGATGAACAGAGCAGGGTCAGAAGGTCAAGGTCATCCTCATTTATCTAGAGTTTCTGTCTCAGCAATGACAAAATAAGCAAAAAAGGGACTTATGTCTGTGGCAGGATCAGCCTTTCTACTGGTTGAATTGCATTTCTTTAAGATTTAAAAAATTATATTTTATGTGTATGAGTATTTTGTATGTGCACTCCATTTTGTTCTCTTTCAAATTCATGGTCCCTTTTAAAAGTGTTGTTGCACACATATACATGTGTGTGCATGTATGTGTATCCTTAAGTACATAAGTACAACTCATGTAGTCTGTATGTACACGTCTTCTGGGCTGATCATTTGGTGTTGGATAACCAATTTATGTGCTCTTCCCTGGGGAAGACTTTTCCCCGTTCCCAGCATTCCTTAGTTTCCTGTTGTTGTTTGCCTAGGGCTGAGGCTTCATGCACTTTCCCATCCACAAGTGCATGTCTGTTGGTGTCATCCTTGCTCAGACAGCCATGTTGGGGAGACTTCATGGTGTAGCTTCTGACTCTTCTGAGAGACACAATTACACATCAGACTTCCTGTTTCTCTGGCTGTTACAATCTTTCTCTTCTTCTTCTTCTCCTCCTCCTCCTCCTCCTCCTCTTCTTCTTCTTCTTCCTTCTTCTTCTGTAAGGAGCCGTCAGGACATTGCCATTATGAAATGGCGCTGGCGGTCCTGCAGCTTGGAGGTAAACAAATCCTTTTGAAGTTGCCTCGTGGGGCTGAGTACCCTTTGCCTGTATTTGCATAACTGAGCCTTGTCCCTAGCCAATCCCGAAGCCCCGGGCTTCAGTGGAATGGTATTCACCAATCAGGACAGTATCCGAGTACCTGCACCCTAGAAAAGCAGCTGCCGCTTGGCTTTCTCTCTGTCTCTCTCTGTCTCTGTCTCTCTCTCTCTCTCTCTTTCGCTCCCCGCTTTTCTTCAACCGAGAGGCTCCAATAAGTGTGATTTGGGAAGAATCCTCAACTTGTGGTCGTTCTTGCTTGCTGGTCAAGGAGTGCACCTCTTTCTTTCTTTCTTTCTTTCTTTCTTTCTTTCTTTCTTTCTTTCTTTTCTTCTTCTTCTTCTTCTTCTTCTTCTTCTTCTTCTTCTTCTTCTTCTTCTTCTTCTTCTTCTTCTTCTTCTCCTTCTCTCCCCCTCCTCCTCCTCCTCCTCTTCTTCTTCTTCTTCTACTTCTCCTCCTCCTTCTCCTTCTTCTTCTTCTTCAACAGTTTCTTGGTTTATTCTTGAGATGCCGATTTGCCCTGTGACCTGGGGAGGAGGGGTGCATAGGGGGTGAGGGAGAGTAGAGATCCTTCCAGAATCTCTCATCATATCCCAGACTTCCTTCACATGGAAGCAGATTAAATAGACCACAAACTATTCATTCCCGTTTTCATACAGCTCCCAGTTATGAATAGGACAGCACCATATAGGATCCTGATTTGTGCCCAACATCTTGGTCCCCAGAATGCTTGGGGACATAGGAGTGGGGCAAGGTGGGGAGAGTGTGCTGAGAGCTTCATCAAGAGAGCAGAAGGCAGGCACATCTCAGGGGAGGGAAGTCCCACTCTGATCTTGCCTACTCCAGAAGTACCTCCTACTCCAGAAAGAATGGGAATGAACAGGTAGGGTCCCAGCCAGGGATGGGAGGTAGCCAGTGCTTCACTATGAGAAGGGATAGCACCAAGAGGTTTGGAGGACACTGATGAGAGGCGGGGTTTTCAACCCTTCTTTACAATGATCTCTGAACCTTAGGTGCAGGAGTTGTGTTGTCTATCAGTTGGAACTGGGCCTCACAACTCTGCATTTTGATTGGTTGTAATTTTTTGTACTAGTCTCCATCTGTTGTGAAACAAAATTTCCTTGATGAGGGGTGAATAGTTCCCTGGATAAAGACAGATATTTAGGACGTAGTTAGGGGTTACAATGGCTTGGTGAAGTGGCAGTTGTAGTTTCTCCACCAAGATTTGTGTCTGACTGCACCAGCTCTGGATTGTTGGCTCCGTTTCCTTTACTAGGAATGATTTTCCTCTTGTTGAGCATGTTGTAAGTCCAGTTAGAAAGCTTGTTGGTTACTAACAGGTATTCAAGCCGCTACTGCACCCTTAGGGTTATTGTGCCATGCTGGATGTTCTGATCCAAAAGTGTCATAGTTGGCAGCACTGCTGGTAGCTTCCCTCCCCCTCCTTTGGAATCTTTTGGTACCAGGAAAGCTCATCCTCAGAGAGGTTTTCAGACCAGATTCAGGTATTTAAAAAATACACCCTTACACTTATGTGTAAACCTGATGTGTATTATAGGGAATTTTAGGCAGTTAATAGCGTGATTCCTTATGACTCTGCAGACACCTTGTTATTTTAGCTACCTCTCCCTTTCTAATGAGAACCCCCATATCCCCCTTTACTTCACTTGCATCCTGCCATTCCCATCTCTACTGCTCCCCCACCCATGCACTGGTCCCTTTTACTCTCCTGGTTTCTGCAGTTACTCCAGGTTCTGAACTCACACCTGGAGATCTGGAGCCAGGAATCTCAGATGAGAGGTCTGTTCTCACTTCATCATTTACCCAGGCAGACCCTGGGGAAGGGTGTCTGTCTCCTTTCTTTTGGGGGTGTGGAACTTGAACAAAACTTCCCATCACTTGCCAGTGACAACAGTGTGATGTATGCACAGAGATGTAGAGCCGAGATGTGAATCACACCACCTGATTGTGTAATTCAGATTTCCATCAGTCACGATGACTCAATTTATAATAATGGAGTACTAGATTAAGAACTAAAAGGACATCCAGGTGGGGCATGGTGGCACAGGCCTGTAACTCTAACTCGCAGGAGTCTGAGGCAGGAGAATTTCATGGTTTGAAATCAGCATGGGAAATGAGGCTCCAACTGAGAACAAGAAAGACTCTAACTAAACGCTATGCACAGAGGGGTTGAAATACAAGCTGACACTTCCGGCTTTCATATGAATGCACAGAATAGTAAACAAAGGCACTTTGCGCCATCATTCAGTCTTTAATCAAAACCACAGCACATTTAATACATACACATGTCCAGACCTTCAGTGACTTTTGCATGTTGAAATCCCTTTGCACAACACTTTGAGGTTAAATTTGTGCTATGAATTTACAAATGTACAACATAAAAATACATTTTGAGTCCATCCCATGTAAGTTTAAAACACTTTAGATAAAGTTGACATACAGTGTAAAGATATTTAAAATAAAAATTACAAAATGGGCATAAAGAAGTCTTCCCTTTGGAATTTTTTAATAAAATACTGCTCTAAAATCTAATGAAAAATTCCAGTTACTTACAAAATAGTTACATGAGGAAAGAAGCCAAGGAAGATAGATGTGTATGAATCACCATTTAATGAGGAAAATGCTAAACACTTTGATACACAGCACACCACTGATTATTCAAATGTTAAATGAAAACACTCAAAAGTAATGTTTAAGAAGAAGGAAATATAAGATACTTGAACCACCTCCATCCCCCCAAAAAGTTAAAAACTAAAATCCAGCTGTGTGATGGTGGCATACACCTTTAATCCCAGCACTTGGGAGGCAGAGGCAGGCGGATCTCTGTGAGTTCGAGGCCAGCCTGAACTACAGAGTGAGTTCTAGGACAGCCAAGGGTACACTGAGAATTCCTGTCTTGAAACATAACACACACACACACACACACACACACACACACGCACATACCTGTAACTGTAAAGGAAAGGCAGGATTAATAGTACTTAAAGCATACTGGGCATGAAACCATACTCTGTAACCTCAGAATTTAAGGTGGAGGCTGGGGGACTGAAAGGGCTATGCAGCAGGGGTGAGGAGGGGAGAGGGATGGAGTGGAGGGTGGGGAAAGAGGGAGCCCAAGGGAGCCAGCACTTAAAAGCAGGCTGTGGAACAGATTTTCCCCCTATCATTTTGAGAGAAACAGAATGAGCATGGCGTCTAACCCCTAAGCAGCTACACAGACCCTCATCTGCTGTCACAGTCGGTTGTAATGGGCCAAGTGGTGGGAAATAAACTTCAACAGCTTTCACGAGTATAAAATACAATCTCCTGGAAAGCAGTCTCATCAGAAGCTGCACTTGAGACCAATCACTGAAGAGCAGAAGATTTTACCCACAGACAGACATACTGATTCTCAACATTCTTGCCACTTGAACTCTTTTCCCTCCTGTCCTCTCTTCCAAAGAGAAGGTCCAGCGCTGGCTCACTAAACCCGCTTGTCTGTTCTCCCCGTCACTGGGGAGCTACTGTCCCTCTGGCTCTTTCTGGCCCGACAGAAAATAAGGATGTCTAACGGGAATATGAATTGTCAGTCTGAAAAACACTAAAAATTTAAGCTTTATTTTTTTTGTTAGCAAAAGAAGTGCCTGCAAAAAACACCACTTTATTGAAAAACAAACATAAAAGGCACACAATCTCTAAAGAAAATAATGATTTTTTTGGTGACAGATTTTTTTTTAAAAAAAGATATAGAATATATCTCATAATAATTTCTAATAGATTCTCTTTTATAGTAAAAAAAAAGTCTGGAAGCAAGAGGGTACAAAGAAATATAGCAGAGAAGTGTGTGAGAGCTACCTTTAGTGAAGAGCCATGAAGTTCTGTCATATAAGGAGAAAACTAAACAACCACTATGAAAAAATATTTGTTGATACAAAGAGAACAGGTACATAAAATAGGAGTAAATAAAATAACCCTATAGCTTATTTCCTTGAGATAAAAAAGTACATTGGGGCAGTGGTGGCACACACCTTTAATCCCAGCACTGGGGAGGCAGAGGCAGGCGGATCTCTGTGAGTTCGAGGCCAGCCTGGTCTACAGAGCTAGTTCCAGGACAGCTAGGGCTACACAGAGAAACCTTGTCTGGACCCCCCCCCCCCAAAAAAAAAGGACATCGAAGTCTGCAAATACTACTGGATATTACCTGTCTCCCTCTCTGTGCCTCCTCCCCTAAGAACTAAGAACCCAGAACTGTCTATACACAAAGGGAAATAGTGACAGGAAAATGGCCATCACACTCTTAATTCTGCTCACCTGGGGAAGGAGGGGACAGCCGCAGTCATCTTTACTTACTGCTTTGGGCAGCATCTATCTCCACAGCCCAGGCTTGCCTAGAATTCAGTTCTGCTGCAGCTTCCAGAGAGCTGGGATTGAGGATGTGCTGGGTACCATTCTCAGCCAGGGAAGATCTCAAACTGAAACTGATTCAGAGGACAGAATCTGCCGACATAACCGAGGTTTAGATGTCTAAGCCTTTAGTCTATGAAGTTGTTTGAGTCAATTCATGCATTTTATCTACCAAATTTTAAAACTAGGGTAGTGACCAGGTAACACACAGAACTGTGAAAAGAAGCAATGATTGAAAGGACCCATCTTTAAATTATCTTAATTTGCTTAAAAAAGACTTGTTGAACAAGGATATGTGCAACAGTTTCCAGTGAAAATACTTTTCATGTAAACTCGAAAAGTTATTTTCTAGTTTACATGAACACAGTCAGGGAGAACCTTTCTTTTTGTGACCAGAGTTCACCATTTTCACCAAAATTCTTAGATTCAACAGCCAACTGAGCATATTTTAGACTCCTGAGGGCGGGCTCAGACTGCTCTATACCCAGAGGGGAAAGCTGTATGGGGCCCACAGTGCAACTATGTTGCAGAGATGTGCTAGATCCTGTCCTCACAGCTACTCAGCTGTCAGGACAGGCACGCCCACATCTTCCAGAGGCTGCACGTGACCTAGACGTTGAGAATAGGACTATGGGGGAGGGGGGAGAAAATACATCATACTGCCTATCTGCCAATACACAATCCTCTCTTACTTTATTTTCTCTTCAAGTTTGACCCTTAGCATTTTCATTTTTGTTTTTAAAAGGAAGGTCAAATATTCCCACTGGCTCTCCATGTAGAATTACTAGCTTGTGCTCAAATTTTAGAGAAATACCTTCACAGGTTCAATGGCACTGTGTTGACTAAAAATCTCTCAGGCGATTTTCAAAAGGGATCCTTTCTCTGTGCTCTGCAGAGAACAGCTATACACCATGGTGGAGCCATCGCGCAGGAGTGAGTGAACGTAGAACAAATCTGAGTGGGATTCTTGGAAGGGGCTATCACAACAGCGCCTGCAAAGGGTGCTTCCCTTGAAAGTAGAGTTTGAGAGGACAAACCCTGAGGATGGCCTGAGCCTTACCCCAAGCTTCCTGCATGTGCGGAAGTGCTCGGCACTGACAAACAGTAACAGAAAACACAGTTAAGAAAAGTCACACGACCATAGACAGTGAAGAAAAGGACCACTGACCTCTTATACTAAAGGCACTAGCATACATACATCCTGCCCTCATTTAGAGAAACACTGGAATCAGCAGGGAAAGGAACTCAGTTCACCACCAGCATTTACAAAAGCAGTAGGGACGCATGGCAGAGTTTGCAGCGAGCTAATGAAATCACACACAACAGTCAGCAGCTCCATACAGAGACTGGTTCCTACTTTTTAAAAAGTACGATCATTTTATCCTTAAAAATATAAACATATCACAAAACTACAAGATAAATATATGTCCATATATAAATGCGGGTCCTGATGTCATTGAGAAATTTCATAAAATCCAAATCATTTCAGCAGTATGAACAACTGACGTGAGTGACATGCAGAGACGGATGTGGCATTACTGAGCAGCTCAGCAAGTGCCAAAACGCACAACTTGAATGGGCCAGGCAGGAAATAATGTATACACAAACACCTTGGAATTTTAAAAAAGTTTAAAATGTTGTCAGTCCTGGGAAGCCCTACACATGGACCCCTGATGAGCTTTCACATACGTGAAGTAAGCAGGGAAAAAGTCACATAAGTGGCTGTGTTGAGGCATGGCTGGAATCATAGAGCCTGGAGGACTGCCATGGGTACTAGGCCAGCCAGGACTACACAGCAAGACCCCATCTCAAAACAAACAAAAGCCAAGAAGCCTAAGCAAGAATGAAGTGATTAACATTTTGCACTGTACTCTATTTGAAGATTGATTTGTAACCATTGTACCCTAGAGATTGTGAAATTTAATTTTATTAGAAATTCTTAATGCTGGTTTTTGAATAATCGAAAAAAAAAGTAATTTCTCAAATCTCGATTGCTATTCCGAGTTTGAAGCAGCCAGGTGAATGATCTGGAGGGTTTTCTAGAGCTGCTTTGGTACAGGTTTAGAACAGAGCAAGGCTGGCAGCACCAGTCAGTGCGCTGGCTCCAGGACATCCTGGGACCGCCTCTGGCAACAGACTCATGTGATGACCGAGCAAGGACCACTCTCCCAGCCATGTTGCTACATCATTAAAGAGCAATAAAACCCATATTTAGAAATTTATGAGGCCTAATTCATGTTGCATTTAACTATCCCTCAATAATAGTGTAAAAAAGCTTATAATTATCATAATATGATGACTAATTTATAGGTCAAGGATGTTTCTAATGAGGAAGCCAGTGGTTAGTTAGAGTGGTACATTTTAACATTTAGTCCACTGATATCTACTTTATTTTTTTGGTTTTGAAGCAAGGTTTCAAAGGCCAGGGACTCATTACGTAGTCTTGGCTAACCTTAAATATATGGCAATCCTCCTGTCTCAGCCTCTCAAGCACGAGGGTTATAGGCATGAACTACCATGCCCAATTTGATATTTATTTTAATACAAGATTTAATTTGATCTTTTTTACAGTTTTATTGAGGTATCACTGATGTATAACAAATTGCACATATTTAAAGTGCACAATTTGATATATATTCTTAAATAGCATGAAAAGTGCCTGATAACTTAAAAATACAAATATTCAATCTAAACATATTCTAAAATAGCACATTTCTGACACATAGATATCAATTTATAAAAAGGTAGATGGAAATAAAAGAAATTAATTCCCAGGTATCAAATTTATTCAGAAGGTTTGGGAACACTAAAGTTGACGGCCAGTTTCCTTGATTTCCTCCTAGAGGAGCTCGGTGCTGGTTTCTGGTGGGACACACCATGGCCTTGGGCGGCAGTGTCCACTTGAGACGACGTGGGCTGGGCATCCTGAGAGCACTTCAAAGAGGCTGATGGGCTTTCTTGTGGAATTACTTGGGTGGCTTCAGAAGATCCTGGCTTGCTAGTCTGAAGTGGTGTGGCTTGAGAACTCTGGGCCTCCTTATTCTCAAAATGCTTCCTGTTTGCAACCCTTTTTTTCGTAACCTTTAAGGAATAACAGTATCATTAACTAACAATGTGTGTGTGTGTGGGAAGCTTGTGTCAGAAAACACCACAAATCAGGCTGCAGTCGCTGCTGGAGAGAGGGCTAGAGGATGGGGTACTGCTGCAGGGGATCTGAGTTTGGTCCCCCGTGTCCATGTCGGCTGGTCTGTAACTCTGCTTCAGGGGATCCAACGCCTCTGACCTCCCAGGGCATCTGTCCTTGTGAACAACATATCCTCCCCCATGCACATAACTAAACCCAAAAAAAACTTTAAAAAGATTTTTATTACTTGCTATTAGTATTAGTATTAGTAATACTAATACAATTAGTATTACTTCTTAGTATATAAACTCAGACCAGAGATTAGCTGAAGTGTATCACTATTGTAAGCTTAGTTCATAACAAAGGATTTCCAGTTAGTACTAGGAAGTTATAATTACATAATTTTTTATCAATAGTTGTGTTCTGAATATTAAGAAAGAAGTAACTGTTAAAAAACCACATTTTCCTTCCCAGCTCTCACCTGTAGAGGTATGAACTGATTGTGCGCCCCACTTGGCATTCCTCCAGCCAAGGGCATGGTTCCAGGATATGAAGGATGGTGAAAGGCCTTCCCAGCAACTGGCACTGGTGGTCTCCATGGCACTGAGCCAAAGAGGTGAGTTGATGAAGGCATTATATTAGCTGTTAAAAACCAAGATCCAGAGATTAAGACCTCTCTCTGCTAGCTTTTTTTAGTTCCTCTACCTCATTTGGCAACTGCAACTGCTCTTGTCTGTTACATCACTCAGCCCTGGAACTTTTTCTGTGGTATCATTTCATTGGCTTCTGGAGACCCTGGCTTACTGGTATGAAATGGTGTGGAATGCAAACAACTCTGGCCCTTCCTTATTCTCAAAATCCCGTTTGTTTGGTTTCTCGACCACATAAATGATCATGAAGCTGCTCTCTGAGGAAGGTCTGGGAACAAAGACAGACATCATAAGGTTCTCACCTGACCCAAATGCTAAGCTGCATCTACAGTGAGCTCAACTTACAAAATACCCAAAGCTCTAGACTTGAAATATGATCATTTTCATGGGACAGGGAGAATTTCTTTTCTCTATTTTAGTATTATAATTCAAGTACTCTTTTTTGTTGCCTGTTGGAAACACACTGAGCTACTTGGAGAGCTTGTGAAATGCAGACTCCTAAGCAGAGTGACTAAAATCTAGCAAGCCATATTCTTGAGTCTCAGGAATCTTTGTGTGCAGATCAGGGGACAAATCATGAGAATCAATTGTTTCCTTTCACCATGAGGGACACAGAAATTTAATTCAGGTCTTCATGATTTGCAGCAAGTGTCTTTACCTACTGAGCCATTTCTCTGGACCTGGTATTTTGAATTTCATGGCAACCTGCTTCTTTTTATTATAATATTGTTTTTTTTTTTTTAGTCTAGAGATGCATGTCCTTTAGTTCTAAAAATTTTTTTCCTTCTTCCCTCTCTCCCTTTCTCCTTCCCTCCATCCCTCCTTCCTTCTCTTCTTTCCTCCCTCTCTCCCTTCTTTCCACTCATTTCTTTCTCTGGAGTGCTTAAAACAGGGGTTGCAGATCTGTACACTGTTACTCTAAATTTTTGTTATTTCTTATTTTCTAGTTTTTATCACACTTTTACAATTTCAAGTCAACATCTGTGATGGTTTAAATGAGACATGTAACCCACAGGCTCAGGTATTTGAATACAGTCCCCAGTTGGTGGTGCTGTTTGGGGAATTATGGAATCTTTGGCAGATGGAGCCTTGCTGAGGAAGTGTGTCCCTGGGAAGCAGCGCTCTCTCTGCTGTTAGAATATGTGAACTCTCAGCTCTCTGCCTCAGCCATCTGTTGCCATGTCTGTTTCCATTATGGATTCCCCTCTGAGATTTTATCCCAGCAGCAGAAGAGCAACTGATACAGGAGTCGGGTGTTGACCATGTGGTACTTTTCAGGAATGTGGAAGATTTTGCAAGTTTGGACTAGAAAAGTCCAAGTTTGGACTAGAAAAGTGGCTGAATGCCACCAGAGCTTAATGGGCCATTCTAGAAAATAGTATGGTTGAGAGTAATGCAGAAAATAGAGGCCTAGTTCAGGAAGGTTTAGATGGGAACAAGGGCTGTGTTAACTACTGGAGTAGAGACATTGTGGTATTTTTGTAAACAATCTCACTGTTTTCTGTTCATGTCCTGAGAATTTACATGAGGCTGAACTCAGAAGGTTAACTTCTTTTACAGAAGAACTTTCAAGACAGCATAACATCGAGTCTACGGCATGGTTCTTATTGATAATGCATATACAGGTCTGTAATACAAAAAGAGCAAGTAGGGCAGAAAGAAATAAAAAATGCACAGTTTGGAGATAAAAGGGGATTTTCCCTTTAGAATTATAAACTAAGGTTACGGTATTTTAGGTACAATAGGAAGCTTAATGTACAGCCAAGGTAATTGCTAAAAGAGGCTGTCATTGTTAAGGAGATGAGTGCCACTTAAGGAGAGATCTCCTGCTCTGCACTGGAACAATGGGAAAAATACCACAAGGGAGGATCCTATCCTAGCTAAGCCTCCAACCTGGAAAAGGAAAAAGCCTAAACTGCAGGTTGTTCCTAGAAAGCAACAGCTTCAGTTCAGGAAAGCCTGATACTACAGTGGCTGAAGGGGGTGAGGACCAACCCTGGATGGCAGTCAGACTCGTCAGTGTACCACCTTTGGAGGCATGAAAAACTAAAGTATCAGGGAGAAGGGCTCATGGGCGCATGGATTCTATCTGCATGTTTTCAGGTAACCCCTGAGGCCAGGCAACGTGTGACAGATGAATTCCTATAAGGAACCTGTGAGAGGCCATTATATAGTATGAAAATGAAGTCTGGGGAGCTGAGCGGTGGTGGTGCACACTTTTAATCCCAGCAGAGGGAGGTGGATCTCTGTGAGTTCAAGGCCAGCCTGGTCTACAAGAGCTAGTTTCAGTAGTTTCAGGACAGGTTTTGATAGGCCCCAAAGCTACAGAGAAACCTTGTCTCAAAAAAAAAAAAAAAAAAAAAAAACCAAACAAAAAAAGAAAGAAAATGAAATCTGAGTTGTGATGGAGACCCCATGATGTTTAAGATCATAGTCATGAGACGTCTGCCAAAGGCATCTCCACACAGAAAGTGGAATCACTCTGAGATGGGGGGGGGGGAAGTATTTTGCTGGCAACAAAGCTGGAGCCATCTAAGTCTTATGAAATTAAAGTCCCAGACATTGTACATACAGCTGTGGGATTCTGTGTTTGCTCTGTTGAGCTAGATCCTGTTCTGGTTCAATCCTTACTATGCCCTCATTTCTCTCTTTTGAACTAGGGATGTATATTCTTTGGCATTCTATGTTGGAAGTAAGTAATTTGCCCTTTTTTGGGGGGCAGAGTATTAAAAGTATTTAATAAAATACATTGATGAATATAAGATTTCATAGAATTTTTAATTATCTTACTCTTTTTCATTTTTTTAAAAAATTATCTTTTCTCATTTTACATGTCAAATCCATTTCCCACTCCCTCCCCCTTTCTCTCTTCTCATCCCCCATCCAGTCCTCATTTGTTCAACTATGTTCATAGCAGCACTATTTGTAACAGCCAGAACCTGGAAACAGCCTAGGTGCCCCTCAAGTGAAGAATGGATAAAGAAGGTGTGGAACATTTACACAATGGAGCACTACTCAGCAGTAATAAACAATGACATCTTGAAATTTGCATGCAAATGGATAGAACTAAGAAAACCATCCTGAATGAGGTAACCCAGACTCAGAAATATGAGCATGGTATGTACCCACTCACAGATGAACACTTGCTGTAAAACAAAGGATAAGGAGCCTATAGCCCAAGGCCCCAGAGAAGCGAAGTAACAAGGAGAACCCTAAGAGAGACATACATAGATCCTCTGGGGAAGGGGAAATAGACAAGATCTCCTGAGATAACTGGAGGGAGGGAAGAGAAGGGAAGGCTAAAAGGGGAGGAGGAGGGGGAAAGGGAAGGAGGGAGGAGAACTATAGGGAATGGGGGGTAGGACAGAGACAGAGAACAAAGAGTTATCTTGATTGAGGGAGCCATTACGGGGCTAGCAAGAAACCTAGCACTAGAGAAATTCCCAGGAATCCACAAGGATCCCCAGCTAAGACCCTAAGCTATAGTGGAGAGGGTGACTGACTGGCCTTGCCCTGTAGTCAGAATGATGACTGCCTCAAATGTCATCACAGAACCTACATCCATCCAGCAACTGATGGAAGCAGATGCAGAGAACCACAGCTGAGCACTGGGCTGAACTCCCAAAGTCCAGCAGAAGATTGGGAGGAGTGAGAATATGAGCAACGAGGTCAAGACCACGATGGGGATATTCATTGAAACAGTTTATCTAAGCTAATGGAAATCTTCCAACGCCAGCCTGACATGAGGGAACCAGCACAGGATCAAACTAGCCCTCTGAATGTGGGTGACAGTTGTATGGCGGGACAGATTGTGGAGCCCCTGGCAGTGAGACCAGTATTTATCCCTACTGCTTGTTCTGGCGTTTTGGAACCCATTCTCTCTGGAGGGCTACCTAGCTCAGCCTAGATATAGTGGGTAGGGTCTTGGTCCTGCCTCAAAGCAATGTACAAGACTTTGTTGACTCCTTATGGGAAGTAATTTGCCTTTTGAATCTACAGGGGGGTCACATTAAGAGATTGCTTTGGGTTTCAAAAGAGACTTGGATTTTGAACTTCTGAACCATGCTGAGACTGATAGAGACTACTGAGACTGTTAGGGCTGGACTAAATGCATTCAGCACTCTGAGACGGCCATGAGCCTGCACAGGCAGAGCAGGATGTGCTGGCTTAGAATGACAAGTGCACTCCATAGGCTTGGATATTGGGGAGTTATGGAGCTTGAGGATGTGCAGTCTGAGGTGTGTCACTGGGGGCAGCTCTGAGTTTACGGCCTTGCTCCATGCCCAGCTTGTTTTCTCTACTTCATGCCTGTAGTTGAGTATGGGATCTTTCAGCTTCTGGCTGCAGTCACCTGTCACCCTGCCTTCCTTCCCATTAGGGCTCCTGCTCTGAAACAGTAAACCAGACAAACCCTTCCTTCTGTAAGCTGCTCCGTTACAGTGACAGGCAGTAACAGACAACCACAAATCATTTTTTTCAATTATTCTTCTTTCATACAATCTTGGTTTTATTTCGTTGGCTCCACAGAGCTGGAGATTGAGCCTCGGGCTTTGCGTAGGCTAGGCAAATGCAGTCTGCAAGGATGCGGAGCTCTGGTAACCCCGACTGCAGGGCCTGTGGTTTGCAATTAACCCTGCTCTGCTAAGCTGACTTCGTCCATGTTTTATTCACTGCAAACTGTTTTCAAATTTCTATTCTGCTGATATTTCTTCTCTCTATTTATCCCCAAAGGCTTTGCTTTTAAAATTTCTTATTAATTAATCTAATAGACTTTGGGCAGGAAGAAAAGGCAACTGCAAGTTATAAACTTTTTTGATTTTTAGTGATGGTTCTTCAATTCAGGGTGCTGGGTACACTGTAATTCCAGCACTCAGGAGGCAGAGAAGGAGAAATTAGAAATTCAAAGCTGGTCTAGGATACATGAAACATTGTCTTAAAAAGAAATCAAACCCTAAAACACAAAAAATGGCACATCTTGATGTATGTGTACACTAAATGTAATTAGAAACACAAAACAAAACCCTCAAAAAACTCACAATAAAAATGTGGTTTTTAAAGGAATTTAGAGAAAATAGTAACTCGAGAATAATACTTAAAAAAGCAAAATATCTTACCAGCAGGTTGGGGAAAAATGGGAGGAATGGTTCCAGATGGTACAGCTGGAGGATAATTTGGAAATATTGGTGGAGGCAAAGGATAATTCACACCAAAGGAGCCCTGTGGAAGTATTTAAAAATTGTAAGGCAAAACAACAAACCATTTCTGTAGATCTAACAGATGGCTTTGGCAGGTGGGAGAGCTGGTCCTGAGGTCCTGAGAGAGTAGAACAGGCCCTGCACCTCACCTGAGCAACACTGTAGAGATAACCTTATTGGTGGGAGTACGAGTGAGCCTGCTCTGAGGGCATGAGAGTAGGAGAACTGATCCCACTCCTGCTCGCCTGCTGTATAGTGGCATGGGAGAGGGAAAAATACCCCCATCCCTTGTCATCTCGAAAGGCAGGAGAGTTGGCCTTGGGAGCTCAAGAGTGGGAGAGTGGGCCCTGTACCTCGCCTGGGCAAAACAGTAGAGCTGACCCTGGAGGTGTGAGAGGGCATGAGAGCAAGAGAACCACCTGGCTCCTTGCTGCACTGAGTGAGCTAGAGGGGGCAGAGCTGGAGAGCGCGCCCTGGTGGTGTCAATGGGGCAAAGCTGGCAGGCAGACCAACACCCAGGACTATGAGTTGGCCCACTCCAACATTCACCTCATCTATGAACTGCTGGAGCATGTGAAGGGGCCAAACCTGTAGATCCAAAGCTGCAGGGTCTCCATTATATAAGGTAGCAACAGGATATCCAAGATGAGTCACAGTGAGGGCCCAGTATCAAGAATGTAGCAGAAGCCAGGTGGCTCAAACCAGACCAATGACTCATTGCAATACTTACAAGCAGAGATAGATGTATAGACTAAAGGGTATATTGTGTGGCTCTGTATCACAGCACAACTTCTACACCGAGACTTTTTAACGATTTTTTTCTCTTAGCTTTTAAAAAAATTTATTGTATTTTGAGGGGGAGCTAGCAAGGGAAGGGGGTAGATACAAAGAGATGGGGAGATGAACGGGATCAGGATGCATGGTGTGAAACCCACAAAGAATCAATTAAAAAAAGGGAAAAAAAAATTCCAAAAGTAACAGATGGGAGAGATATCTTAGTGGTTAAGAGCACTTGCTGCTCTCCCTGAGGATGAGGTTTGATTCCCAGCATGGACGTAGGGCAGCTCATAACCACCTGTAACTCCAGATCCAGGGGATCTGACTCCCCTATTCCTCTGGTCTCACTGGGTGTGTGCGTGCACGCATAAGCACACACACACTCTTAATCTTAAAAACTTAGTAGGGAATTCATGAATGATTCTTACCAGTTGTTGTAAAGCAAAAAGTGCAGCTCTCTCCTTGGCTTCACTTTCAGAGTGGCACTGTGGCCCATGTACCAGTAAACCATTGGAAAGTTTCACTTGACAAACTGTCATTGTCTAAAACAAGAGAATATAGATGTCCATAAGATTATCTGTCTAGGAACCCAACTTCCTCTCCTAAAGCTTTGTCTAATCAAAGAAGAATAATCTTACTTAAGCTTTAGGTTCCCAGAAAATTGTTTTAGATTTTTGTCTTATTTTTATTTTCTTAAAAAATAGTAAAAACTCAGGGTCTATGTAGTTTTGGCAGACCTGGAATTCTCTATAAAGACCAGGCTGGCCTTACACTTAGAGATCTGCCTGCCTCTGCCTCCTGGATGTTGCTCAGATTAGTGCCTTATTTTTTAATATTCACAAGATAGAATGTTCTCTAGAGCAGGGCCTGAAATCCTAGCTCTTTGGAAGTCTGATGGGGGAAGATGGGATTGTTTGCACTTAGGAGTTAGAGATCAATCTGATTACACGGGAAAGAAGTTTAAAACAGAATAAAAGAACAAGGTGTCTAAACAGACTGAGTACCAAGCATTTCAATGAAAACAAAGGGTAGCAAAGCCTTTTTATTTCTATTCTAAGAATTGGCAGACTAAGCCTTTGGCTAACAAAGTTTTACATTAAAAACAAACAAACAAACAAACAAACAGCCAGCCAGGCAGTGGTGGCACACCTTTTAACCCCAGCACTAAGGAGGCAGAGGCCAGAGGATCTCTATGAGTTCTATGAGTTCGAGGCCAGCATGGACTACAGAGCAAGTTCCAGGGCACATAGAGAATCCCTGCTTCAAAAAACCAAACCAAACCAAACCAAACCAAACCAAACCAAACCAAACCCAAAACCCCAAAATGCTTATGAAAAACTTCCCATTATTGTAGAGATGAGAAACTGACACGACTGCCCACAGGACGAGACACTGGCCACCGACTCATGTTTCTGACAGACACAGCTGGCACACTCATGTTTCCTGTCACCCTTAAGCAGCATTTGGTAATAGAGCTGTCTATATGTGAGAGACTTGGAGGTTCTTGTTTGCCCTAATATGGCCTGGAAAGCCCCATTCCTGTCTTTCTCTCTCTAATCCCTCGCCTATTTCCAACTCCCACAGGCATTCTGAATAAAGGAAAAGCACAAAAAAGCCCAGTTCTGCATTCTTGGTGGCTGTTGCAGCTTCTTCCGCTGAAGCTGCCAGCTGGCTGCCAGCTGCCAAAGTGTCCACCTAAGAGCTCGGCTTTTGATGGTACTTGGGCACAAACCAGCAATGGCAGACAAATCATCACCCTTCGCCTACAATTTATAAAATCTCCTTGCTTTAGTTTGGGTGCCTAACTTCTCTGGTCTTGATCTCTGGGGTTGGAGAGCCTGCCTGGAAGCTACTTTGCCCAATGTACCTGTTGTAACACTTTTTCAGTTTAGCTTGATCTGGCTTCCAGTGTCAGCAGATAAACTTATTACGGGGTACGCAGAAAACCTATTACTGTCATTGAGGTTTAGAAGTGATCTTATATATTCTGTTAGTAGAATATGAGGCCTTTAGTTCAATTCCTAGTGCTGCTGAAAAACAATTCCTCAAACAACAAGCAAAACAAACAAACAAACAAACAAAACAACCTCCACACTATTTTATTTTTTTTCTAGCTAAAGACTTTTCACCCAATTATGCTGCTCAGTTAAAGATTTATATCCATGTAGACATCAAATAGCAGTATACTATACCTGTGTTGTTCTCAGAAAGGAGAAATCAGGTTGAGGCATTCCAACAAGGGAACAAATTCGAGCAAGTTCGGTTGCTGGTGTGGACACAGGAGGGATGTGGCCAGGCCAGCACACACTATCCACAGATGGAACATTTTGGTATTCATTAGTACCATGAGGCTTGTTCATAAAACATGCTAACAAGAGAAAAGGGAGTATTCATGTTAGTTAAAATGATCTTGGACTATCCAGTTGTGGTGGTTTGAATAAGAATGGCTCCCATAGGTTCCTATATTTGAATGCTTAGTCACCACCAGAGAGGTGAACTCTTTAAAAGGATTAGAAGGATTAGGAGGTGTGGCCTTGTTGGAAGAGGAATGTCACTGGGGATGGACTTTGAGGTTTCAAAAGCCCATGCTAGGCTCAGTTCCTCTCTGTCAGCCACTGCTCTAGAGCCACACAAGCGACCATGATGATAATGCACTAACTTATGAAACTGTTAAGCAAGCCCACAATTAAATGATTTTTATAAGAGTTGCCTTGGTCATGGGGGTCTCTTCACAGCCACAGAACAGTGACCAAGAACCAGCTATAGCAGATTTATAGTAAATCAAACAGAAAACTGTAAATAATTAAAAAAATGACAGGCTGTGCATGGTGGCTTGCACCTGAAATCCTGAGGATCCTGAGGCAGATGGATTGTCACCAGTTTGACTCCAGTCTGGGATACAAAATGAGATTCTGTCTCCAAAACCAATATAAAAGGTTAAAAAAAATTGCCAAGAAGCAAATTTAGATGGTTATAGTTGATTAATTATAATTACCAAGATAAAAATTTTAAAATAGCATAACAGAGGACACCTGAATATAAGCATAAGTCAGTGAAGAATTAACCCGGCCTCTTTTACTGAGACAAGGTCTCACTGTGTATGGCCTAGAATTTATTATGTAGTCCATGCTGCCCTTAAACTCAAAGAGCTCTATCTGCCTGTTTCCAGACTGCTGGGATTAAAGGAGTGTGCCACCATTATCTATCTCCTACTTCCTGCTGGGATTAAAGGGGTGTGCCACCATTATCTATCTCCTACTTCCTGCTGGGATTAAAGGGGTGTGCCACCATTATCTATCTCCTACTTCCTGCTTTTGACTGGATATCACGAAAGCTAGATTAGCTTCAAACCTGTTTATACAGCCCAAGCTGGTCTTGCCTCTACTTCTCAAGGGTGGAAAGCACGCGTGTGCACCCAGACGACCTGTTTATGCACACTGGGCACTAAGGCCAGGCCTGCACTTACCAACCAGGCACTCTGCCAGCCGAGCTGGACTCTCAGAGAGAGTAAACACTGGCCCTGGTGGCACAGATCCTTAATTCTAGGTAGTTGCGAATCTGGCGCAGGAGGATCACCAGTTCAAGGTCAGCCTGGACTATTTAATGAGATCTCAAAAAACAAAATAAAAAAAGGTTGTGGGGTGTAGCTTGGTGGTTGAACAGTCTAGCCTGCTTGACGCCCCAAGTTCAATCTCTTATAGTGAGTAATTTATAAAACAGAAAGGGCAGGGTGTCAAGTAATCTTGCCCAAAGTCACGGAACCAGTTAGCTGTATGACACAGAAAACTAAAACATAATTTCAGTTTTCAAAACACTGAAATTAAGTGAAAATAACTTGTTTTGGAAATGTGCCCATTTTGTTTAAAAATTATTTTGATTTACTTCAGGAACAAATCAATCACTATGATAAATATGTAATTAATTCCTAATAGCTTTTTAGGGCCAGTGAGATTGCTCAGTGGTTACAGTCACCTGTTGCCAAGCCAGAAGACCTGAATTTGATACTCAAAAAAAAAAAAAAAATCACATGGCAGAAAAAGGAAACTTATTGCTATGATTTGTCCTCTAACTTCCAAATGACACCATGGCATGTGTATGATCCCATGCCCACATATAAATAAATGTAAGATATTTTCTAAAAAAATCCATTAAAAAAAGCTATAAATATAACTACATATATATGTATATATACTTCACACACACACACACACACACACACACACACACACACACACTAAAAATATATCTTAAAGGTAGGGTTTCTCTGTGTAACTGACTGTCCTGGAACTGTCTATATAGACTAGACAGACATTGAACTTACAGAGATCTACCTCCCTCTGCCTCTAAGTGCTAGGATTAAAGGTATGCTACTACGCCCAGCTTCTAATAGCTTTTGAAATTATTAATTACCCAGTATTTACTGTTGTATCTTAAGAGCTACACTGCCTTTGGTCCAGATTTTGATCCTTAATAAATTCAGATCAAATTATTTAAAACTTTTTTTTGAAACTCTGAGAAACTTCTGTTCAAATGCAGTTTTGTCTGAGTCATTCTTCCGGGTCAGTTTTGGCAGATCATTGTGTAAGTGCACAATATTAAAATGTAAGGTTCCTAAGGCGCAGGAACAATGACAGGTATGTAACGAAATTCATCACTGAGCCATGTGCTACACTACAGGTTTCAGAGATTTAAAGTATACGTCTAATGTGTACACTTGTCAATAATTTTTAGTTGATTTGATAGCTTTTTCAGTTCCTACACTGGGTAAGTTATTATAATGTGATGATGTCAACTGACGGCATCTATGATAGTCTGGTGTGCTACTGCTTTACATATTACCATCACACGTTATTTGTAATGACTGCTCATTTTATAAACTGGAAAGATATCTAGAAAAGTTAAAAATGTATTTAATACAAACACAATCACTTTTAAATTATGAGGGAAAAAAGGATGTGGCAGTCTTTCAAGGCTTGTATATTTATTTGTAATAGTTTAAGTTGTCACAAGAAGATGTAGGGCTGACAGATCTTTTGATTACATATTTATATTGCTGCATAAATGACACAAAAAACTGTTGCTTTTGGACAAAAGAGTTCAATTATGTAGCTTGGGCTAACCTTGAACTTGAAGCAACTTTCCAGTTTCAGCCTCTCAAGTGCTGGGATTAAAGGTGTACATTAACAAATCTGGCTTTAAAAAATTATTCTCAGCTGGACATGGTGCCATAGATCTTTAATGCTAGCTCTTGGGGGAGGGGCAGTGGCAGGTAGATCTCTGTGAATTCTAGACTAGCCAGACCAGAACTACATAGTAAGGTCCAGTCTTTAAAAAAGAAAGTGAAGCCCAAAATAAAACCAAGCAAAGCATCATAGTTGGTGTATGCCTGTAGTTCCAGCACTCCAGCTAATGTCAGGAAATTTAAGAGTTTTTAGTTAGGCTGGGTGGTGGTGGTGGTGCACACCTTTAACCCCAGAGGCAGGCGGATCTTTGAGAGTTCAATGCTGGCCTGTCTATAGCGTGAGTTCCAGGATGGCCAGAGTTGTTACACAGAAAAACTCTGTCTTGGGTGGGTGGGGGGAGTTCTTGGCCAGTTTGAACTTCATATTTCCACAATGAGATTCCATCTTAAGAAAAGACAAAAACAAAGCCTGGTAGTAGTGGTGCTTATTTTGAATTCCAGCACTTGGGAGGCAGAGGCACAGACCTCTGTGCATTCAAGGCCAGCCTGGTCTACAGAGTGCGTTCCAGGACAGGTTCCAAAGTAACACAAAGAAATCCTGTCTTGAAGAAAACAAAAAACAAACAAAGGAAAAACGAAAAAAAAAAAATATCAAAAAAGACAAAAACATCTAAAAATAAAATAAAGCAAAACAAAATTATTTATTTATTTTTATCGCAGATAGGGTTTTGTGATTTAGCTCGGGCTGACCCTGAACTCTTTATGCAGAATAGGCTGGCTTTGGACTCACGGAAATTCTGCATTAGCCTTCTAAGCTCAGAGGCTGCATGTGTGAGGCACTAAGCTAGGCTTCAAAGAACAGCTGTTTATTTTACCACTCCCCCCCTTTTTTATCTTTTGAGACAGGGTTTCTCTGTAGTTTTGGAGCCTGTCCTGGAACTAGCTTTTGTAGACCAGGCTGGCCTCAAACTCACAGAGATCTGCCTGCCTCTTCCTCCCAAGTGCTGGGATTGAAGGTGTGTGCCACCATGGCCTAGCCTATTTACTTAATTTTTAAAAGATTTGTTGTTATTTTAAATTTGTGTGTGTCCCCATGTGCGGGTTTATGAACATGAAAGCAGGCTCATGGGGAGGCCAGAAGTGTTGGAGCCCCTTGAGCTGGGTTTTACCTGGCTGCTAGACACTTGGTATGATTGCTGGGAAATGAAGTCTGGTTCTTTGCAAGTGGAGCACACTCTCCTAACCTTGAGTCATCTCTCGAGCCCTAGTTCTTCATGTATGTGTGTCCATGTGAGTGTGTATGTCTGTGTGCACAGGAAGGGAGGCCAGAATGTGTGCGGTTACCCTCTCCCACCACTCTGCCTATTCCTGGGAGCAGGGTCTCTCCTTGAACCTGGGGCTTGGTTTCTTGGATAGGCTGGAAGCCAGCAAGACTTAGCAATCCTCTTATTTTCCTAGTAGGTGGAATAATAGGTGTTTATGGGTTTCCTGGCTTGTTAAATGTGTACTATACAAGTGAACTTGGCTCTTTTCAAATATGTGGCAAGTATTAACTGTTGAGCCACCTCTCAGCCCCCTAGTTTTGAAAGGAACAAATGGGGCTGGTCAGATGGTTTAATGGGGAAAGGTGCTCGCTGTCAAGCCTGATGAGCTGAGTTCAATTTCGGGGACACACACAATGGAAGCAGAGAACCGACTCCTTCAAGTTGTTCTCTGATCGCCACATGTGCGCTTTACACGTAAACACACACCAAACAGACAGGCAGACAGGCAGACACACATAATAAACTTTTTTGGAAGAAACCAAATGAAGCAAACTTTTGGAAATGATAGTCACTATTAGTAACTGTGCTCAGTTAACTCACCCAGCTTCTTACTTGGTTCAGGACGTGGTAACAGTCCATGCTCATCTCTTCTATTGGGAGAAGCAGTGACTTCATTATCAAATTGTTTTCCATCATTCTTACTGTCTGTTGTATCAGGGCTATCAATTTTTAGAATTTCTTTAAGCATCCGTGTTCCTTTCTTTTTAGAAAATGATTCATAAGTAGATGTGGGGGTGAGAAGAAAGCAAATGTTAGGCTTATATAACTTATACATCTTTCTTCTTGCTTTTCTGAAGTTATTATTTTTCTTTTGAGGTGTCCTTATGCATGCTGGACAGCTCTACTACTGAGCTGTCTCCTCAGCCTTTGCTCTTTCTTTTTAAGAGTTGCTGCTGTTAAAAACTAATATGCTAACTAAATTCATATAAGACAAATAGATGGTCAAGGCCTGCAAAACGTTCACATTTCAGTGGACAGAGATAATATTTTTCCTATTTAATTTATAGCCTAGTGAACAGCAATGTTTAAAAAGCAGGGATCTACGGGAAAACAAAAACAAAACCCTACAAAAGCAGCAGCACTCAGGGATGGCTGTCTCTCACAGCATCCTGGTTTTCCTCAGCTGATGATGAAAGCGATACAAGAATCAGAGGTTAATTCCAGCACTCAGGAGGAAGACAGAGGCAGATTTGTGTGAGTTCAAAGCTGGCCTGGTCTAGAGAGCGAGTTCCAGGACAATTAGAGCTGTTACACAGAGAAACCTTGTCTCGAAAAACCAAAAACCAAACTAAACCAAACCAAACCAAACCAAACCAAACCAAAAAACCAAAACCAAGCCAAAACAAAAAGTGATACAGATACCATCCAACATGAGATACTGGGTTCGAACAGGTACACAGGGCATGCATGGCCAATGGAAGACAGAAACTGCAGCTCCAAAGCTGCTGAGCATACGAACCATAGCAAATGACTGTGGTGACAGATGCTCCTCATCTGGAGGCTCCCCGTGATGAGGTGACTGCACTTCACTCTCTTTAGAGATATTCAAAGATGCTAAAAAGTTCTCAATTCCCGAGGAAGGCTAAAAGAATAAATATTTATGCATAAAGATAA